>NW_004524838.1:2161571-2189899 GCF_000260255.1 Octodon degus | reverse complement strand
TATTCCCTCACCTCCCTTTTCCCTTTTTCTCCTTTCCCTACTCCAGTTTCTCTTTATAATATCTATTATACATTTTGGATCTTATTTACTGTTTCAGCTTCTCACACTAGGGAGACAATACAACATTTCCAGACCCATTATCTTTCACCATGTACTAAACTAAAATCAAAACAGATCAAATATATAAATCTTAAAATAGAAATACTGCATGTGCTGTTAGATAAAATAGGTAAAACTCTTTAAGCTAAAGGTATAGACAAAGACTTTGTGAGCAGAAGCCCTGTTACCCAATAAATAGTACCAAGAATCAACAAATGGGATATCAAATTTAAAAGTTTTTAAATAAACTTTTTTAAAATCTTTCATTCATTTATTATTCAATTATTTATTTGGTACAGGGTCTTTCAGGTCAGACTCAGTGATCCTCCTGTCTCAGCCTCCCCAGCACTGGGATTACAGGTGTGTGCCATTTTGTCTGGTTTCAGAGGCCGCCATGGCACTCCCCAGGTTCTGGGGCTGGCGCAGCATGTGTTACCAGAAGTTGAACCCAGGTGTTTGTTCTTTCCAGGCAGGCTCTTAAGACTGCCAAGCTATTTCCCCCACTCCTTAAAAAGCTTTTAAACAGCTAAAGAAACAACCCAATAGAGTAAATAGACAACCTACATAGTAAGAAAAATATTCACCAGGTATGCCTCAAACAGAATTAATATCTACAATATATAAAGAACTAAACACAAAAAATTAGACCCTCTTCAAATAAGACTCATTCGAAAAATGGGCAACAGACCTGAGTGTGGTGCACATTGCCAGCACTTTGGAGGTTGAGGCAGGAGGATCACCGTGAGTTCAAAACCAACCAGGTTTATAAAGTAAGGCCAGCCTGAACTCCATGAGGAGACCCTGTCTCAAAAAAACCAAAAAACAAACAAACAAAAAGAATGAAAGAAAGGGAACAAAATGAAGGGGGGAAAAAAAGACCAATAAAATGAATAGACACTACTTGGAAGAAGACTTAAATGGCTGATAAATATATTTAAAATTGTTCAACTTTTCTGGCCACTAGAGAAAGAGTGCACTGAGAGTTCATGTTACTCCAGATAGAATGGTATCATCAAGAAATCAAATAATAGCAAATGCTGCAAAGGCTGTGGTGAAAAAAGAATCCATTTGTGTTACTGGTGGGACTATAAACTAGTACAAGCACTATAGGAACCAGCAGAGAGATTCCTCAAAAAACTAAAGCTAAAAATTCAATGTGATCTAGATACAGTGGGCCCTCAAGTTACAACCAACCTTACATATGAACAATTTGGATTATAAGTGGAATTTTAGGCTTAATTTACCAGAGTCTTGAGTTACGACCTAAATGCCGGCTGCTTATGCATTTGTAAATACTAACTATGCCAGAAAGTTTATGTAAGGGTCAGAGTGAGCCCAGATGCAAGTATTTGTGGACATGATTCATGTCAGTGCTTTATTTTTTTCTTTCGGCAAAACTGGGGATTGAACTCAGGCCCTTGTGCTTGCCAAGGAAGTGCTTATTCTACTGAGCCATCTCCCTGGCCCCTGGTCAGTGCTTTATGTAATTGATTACTGTTTGCAAAATGGCTCTAAAAAAGCTAGATAAGAAGCTAAGGAAGGAAAAAAAAGGGAAATAAAACAATCACAATGTAGAAAAGGATGGAAGTTGTGGAGAAATATGAGGCATTTATGTGACCAATCTCATGAATAGGTATAGCATGTCAAATCCACCATCTTGGTTATCTTAAGAAGAAAAGATTTGTATAAGGAAGTAAAATGTTGTTAAGCATGTTACTCAAGTTAGTAAATGTATTATTAGTGTGGATAAATGAAAGGCTGCAGGCAGGTTATAGCCTATCTGAGTCTACCATTTGTGAAAAAGCTAGAACAGTACATGCAGATCTCATAAAGGATAATCCATCAACAAGTGATAACAATGAAATATTTCATGCCACTAAGGGGGGGGGCTTATAATTTTAAAGTTAAAATTGGGCTTGTAGTGCAACTAGGCATGGTGAAGGCTGCCGGTGTTGATAAAATGGCTGCTGAAGATTACATTTCACCAGTGTGAAATGATGACAGAGAGAAATGGTTTTTGATTTCAAGTTTTCAACTGTGATGAAACTGGCCTTTTCTGGAAGAAAATGCATAGAACATATAACCCAGGAAGAGAAAAAAGACATATTACTATGTGCCAATTGAGTAGTAACCTCAAGATAAAGCCTTTCTTGGTTTATCACTTTAAAACCCCCTACAGTGTTCAAAACACATTACATCACAAAGAATATGCTGGGGTCATGTGATGATCTAATGCAAAAGCGTGGGTAAGATGAGTTTTCTTTTTCTTTTTCTAAGTGGATCTGGGAGGCTTTCTGTCCTACTGTTAAGAAATATGGCGAGGACAAAGATATACCCATTAAGGCTCTTCTCATCATGGATAATGCTCCTGCTCACCCTCAAGATGTGAAAGAACTGACTAAAGAATTCCATGGCTCTTAGTTGAATTCTTCCCACCTAATACAATCTTCTACTGAAGCCTATGGATCAGCAGGTTACAGCTAATTTTAACAACCTATATACAGGGAAATGTTCTTGAAGTGCTTTTAGATGGTTTCAAATACAGATTTAACCCTTATAGAGTTAAAACTTTTCCTGTGTGGGGTTAATTGAGAAATCCTGGGCCAATGTCTAAGGACACTAAAATCTTCCTGGAAGAAAGTGTAGCCTAAAATTATACAGGAGAAGGGCCAGCCAGATAGCTCAGCAGACTAAAGCACCTGCATAGGCTGAGTGCAGCGGCTGGGGTTCAATCCCCGGTGTGCTGTGCTGGCCCTGCCCCCAGGGAGTGCTGAGATGGCAATTTTTTTTTTTTTCCAGTATCAGGGCTCGAACTCAGGATGTTGAGCTCGCCAGGCAGGCACTTATGCCACTAAGCTATCTCCCCAGCCCTGAGATGGCAACTGAGTCTGGGCGTGGTGGCATACACATGTAATCCCAGCCCCCAAGAGGGTAAAAACAGGAGAATCACTAAGAGTCTGATCTACATAGTAAAACCCTGTAGAACCTGTACTAAAAATACATAAAATAAATAAATAAAAAAAATTACACAGGAGAGAGTCTTTGAAGAGTATGTAGAAGAGTCTGAGCCTTCAATTGATCCCATGGTTGATGACACTGCTGCTATAATAGAGTTCATATGCTTGTATGTAGACAGTGGTGATGTTTGCAATGTATTAATTATTGAAACTGTCCTACTATTTGGTTTTGAAACTGTCTCATTGCTATGTTTCTCAATAAAATTAATAAAAAACAAAAAAAAAATCTACAGAGCAACTTCTAGCTGAGCAACAGAGGGTGCTGAAGAGCAGCTGAAGAGGAGGGGGAGTATCAACAATCAGTGCAGCAAAGTTCTTCTTTTGAAGTAAAGGAAAATCTTCAAAACCAAATGTACAGAGCTACAAACATTTATAGAGAAGATCCATGCAGACAGAGAAAAAGCCCATTGTTGCATTCACTTGCTTAATGACACTGTCATGTCAGACCACAAAGGAGTGTTACAGACAAACATAACCTTAGATCAGTTTTTAGTTCTGAAACTAAAAAAGCGATCTAGTAAGCCAGAAGCAGTTGCTAATGGGCTACAGACTCTCCCAAAGAGAAAAAGGACACTAGAGACAAGATTCTGATGTTCTTAAGGAAGGGGACTCTCCTTCCAAACAATACTATAATCACCTATCATTTCATCTTTCCTTCTTGCAAGTCAAAAATGTCAACTTGAATGGTGAGTACAATATGAAATTGGTGTTTCTGTTAAATTATGCATATTATACAACCCTTTTTTATTATTAAAACGTTAGGGGGCTGGGGAGATAACTCAGCAGAATAAGCACTTGTGTGGCAAGCACAAGGGCCTGAGTTCAATCCCCGGTTCCGCCAAAACAAACAAACAAACAAACAAACAAATAAAACCTGTTAGTTAAGGTATGCTTTGGGAAGTTTAGAACACATTACAGGCATGTCCATTTTTGCTTATGGGAAAAGTAGTCTTGACTTACAACCAACTTGAAGTACAACCAGGCCCTGTGAACAAAATGACTTCATGAGTCAAGGATCCACTGTATCTCCCTTTTAGGTATCTTCCCAAAAGAGTTAAAAACATACCACTGTGATACATGGATACCTGTGTTTATAGCAGCACCAGTCCTAATATCTGAATCTTGGAAGTGACCTTGATGTTCACCAATATATAAATAAATAAAGAGAACATAGTATTTAAACACAATGGAGCACTACTCATCATAACAAGATAAACTTGGACATAATCTTAAGTGAAATAAATCAGATATAAACTTAAATATATCATGGTGTCTTTTATATGAAAATTCCAAATATAAATAAAGAGCAAAACAAAAGACAATAGGAAGTAGACAGATGATCTTTATCAAATGCTAAAGATGGTAAGGGACTGGAAGGAAGTGAGAAGGAAAGAAGAAGGGAATTAAGATGTTTTTGTACATATCCCAACTCTTCACAAAGAATGTAATCAATGTGTACTACAAACATATATTAATGAAAAATAAAATTAAAAAATAATACACAAGCTTAGTTATTACTGTAACTGATTTGGACAATCCTTCTCTTCCCTAATCCCCAGTCCTGGGATCGAACCCAAGGCCTTTGCAGTAAACTACATCCCCAGCCCTTTAACATTTAGTTTGAGACAGATTTTAAATCATTATATTGCCCAAGCTGGGGCCAGCCAGATACCTCAGCTGACTGAAGTATCTAATTAAGCAGAGCTCAGCGACTGGGGTTCGATCTTGAACATGCTGTGCTGGCCCAACCCCTAGGGCACACTGAGATGGCGACTGAGACTGTGTATGGTGGCATGCACCTGTAATCTCAGCTCTTGGGAGGCTAAAAATAGGAGGTCCACTACAAGTCCAAACTGTGTGGTGAGACCCTATGGACCCTGTACTAAATACATAAATTAATTAACTGCCTAAGCTGGGCTTGAAGTTGAGATCCTTCTGGCTCAACCTCCCAGAATGCTTGGGTTACAGGCATATGTTGCCAATTCCAGCTTAACACGGTCTGTTCTTAACAAACATGAACTACCAAACATGATTTGATTTTTATTAGCTTCCAGTTAAAAAGAGAAAAAGATACTCATTCTTGCTTACATGTGTTAAATATGGTTAACATAATAACAACGCATTTCATATTATGATTTTGATTAGAAAAAGAAAAAACATTGATGAAAAATACCTGTTCCATGCTATGCCTAAGATGTTTGATATTCAGACAGATAGTGAGGTTAAGCTTAACAGCCTAGGTTGTATGGTAATAACAATAAGCTTGTCTTCTGGATGGTTAACAACCTAAGTTTGCAGACCAAAATTAGAGAAAAAGGAGGGCTGCAAGGAAAGCCAACATTTTGGTCCTGGCCTACCAAGGTCACTTAAGACTCAGGACATATGAGAACTTGTACTGTAATGTCATGTAACTCAGTAGTGTCCCAAATTTTCTGATCAAGGAGATTATGGGGCCAAAGAGGAAAGTGATTGATGACGTAGAGTGTGCCTAAGGAGAGTCACATGGGGAGAAAACATTCTTTCAGGCTTTCACAGAGAGCACATTGGCCAAGCAATGGCCGTGACTCATCCACATGGCTGACACTGACAAAGGTTCTACAATCTAAGGTACAGGATCTCAGGATAAATCCTGAGGGGATTTCACTGACCTTACCAGATCCAAAAGCTACAACTCTTGTTGCATAGGTCCTGCTTTACCTTGGTCTTAACCATCCAGCAGAAAAGTATAAAAATGAAATATAAGAAGTAAAGCCATGCTGTTATCTTGAGTTGTAGGGGACTCAGGTCAACAATTTCAGACATTACCAGTCAAGCAGAAGACCCAATACTATTATGGGCTACTGGACTCTTTTAGAATATTTTGCTGAGTTTACACACCTATAATATTCAAATAACAGAATTTAACAAAAAAAGGGGATACAGATAAATGTCCATTTTGTATCTGTGTATTCAAAGTGGTTAGGATAGATATATAGTTACATTCTCTTAATGAATAGAGGGATTTGTTCTAATGGTGTTTGTAAATAGGATATCATGTCCGCATCTTGTACAGCAATTAACCACTAGGAAAAATGTATGCAATGTGTTAATAATTGAAACTGTCCTACCAATTTGGTTTGAAACTGTCTCATTGCTATTTGTTTCTCAATGAAATTATGGAAAAAGAAAAAACATGGGATGACAAATTTCTTATTGAAATGCAATTTTATGTGTTCTCATGGGTATTCATAATTATTTCCATACTTTATCTTTTCTCCCAAAAGTTTCTCATAAACAATCCTAAATTTCAAAACGAAGCCCTTGTATCAGATATTGTACTTTTATGTTTAGTCTTCACTCTTTTCATTTAAATGTGATATGTTGGACAGATAATATAATCACATAATTTAAAAATTTAAGTTGCAAAACAGTACTTACTGTGTACTGAGTTTGTCACTCCCCCAAAATTAGTATGTTGAAAATCTATTCCCCAGTGTGATAGTATTAGGAAGTGTGGTAACTGGATAAGCCCTTTTCAATGGTACATTTATTTGATTTTTGTTTGCCTGGTTTTTCTGAGACAGGTGCTCGCTACATAGTGCAGGCTGGCCTTGACCTCATTATGTAGCCCAGAATGGCTACCAATTTGCAGAGACGTTTCTGCCTCAGTCCCACGTAGTGGGATTACAGGCATGTACCAGCACACCCACCACTGAAAGGTCTCTGGACAGCTACCTGATTCTTTGTCCCACATGACAGAATATAGCAAAAGCCATCATTCTGTAACAAAGAATGTCCTCCCCAGAACCTGACTGTGCTGGTTGTCTGACCTCAGACCTCTATCTTCCAGACTGTGAAAAATAAATCTCTGCTGTTTGTGAGTCACTTAGTCTGATAATTCTAAATAATATCTTAAACTAAGAAGTATATACTCCTTTAATTCTAACTTCCCAATTACCTGGCTCTTTTTTCAAAAGAATTAAAAGGACTGTTTTTCATGCATCCACAAGAAATGTGTATTTAGGAAATAAATTTCTTTGTTTACATCTGAACAACAATGGTAGCAAATTACATATGGTCAGCACCCTTTCCACTAGATATCCCTTGTAAACATACTCTGCAAAATTGTACTCGAATTTTGTATTCGAAAGCAGAAGTATAATTCAAAGGTATTCAAAAGCAGGTATGTAATATAATTAATGTTAACATGCCTAAATCATTTAGTTTCCCATTTTTTTTTGCAATAAATAAAATTACGATGGCATTCTATACAGATGTCATGTCTAGATTTTTTATGTAGGGCTGGCACTTTTATTTTGGATATTAAAATAAATGTGACTGGTCATAAGCAGTTTAAAAATCTACCTTTGTTTCCATGTTGAGAAGATGAAGTCCTTTTATGTTCACTCCTACATACACGGGGATGACTTTATGATTACTGGGGCTTGCCTTTGTAAATATCTGTCCTGTGAAAAAAGCTGCTCCATATGTAGGAATTTCCCAACAATTCTGTAAAAACATGCGCTGTAGGTGATGCATTTCTTTACTGATGCCCTCACTTGTACTAAGATTCTAAAAATAAATGAGGTAAAATAAAAATAAAATAGATGAGAATTACACCTTTAATGACACAGATCAAATAACCAATTTTTAAATCAAAGTTGTTCTCAGTGAAGAAAATTGTGGCACATAATCCAACAGTTCTTTTTTTTTGTATTTTGATAATATTAAAAATATTGTCTATTCTATTAAATTTTAAATGTCTCAGGCAGGGATAGTATATTATTTCAATTTTTTTTATTATTTCAAATTTTATCTCTCATCTTTATCATAGTATTTTCAACATACAGAAGATACTCAGTAAAAGATTCTACATTACTAAAAATAAAAATATCTTGCTACTGTACTTTCAGTTTCATGTAGTGTGAACAAAAAGATCTACTTTTAATTTCAGGATTATGAATTTAATGTATCTATACTTAAAACATTAATAACATAAAAAAATCACTAGTCTATCAAATGTTTTATATCTGGTAAACAACTTACCTTGTATTCATGAAGTATTCGATTTGTCCAGTGAGGAGCTTTACTTTTCAATTTGGTAATAGGTACAATGGATTTTAGATTTTCTTCACTGTAAGCACACATGTCAACATCTTTTAAACAAGTCATCTTTAGTAACTAACACATACTAATCCTTCTGTCACAAATGGCCTTAAGTAACAATTTTTTATCTGTAAAATATTGTGTTAAAGTATCAGAGAACTTAAAAATTTTAATCGTTCAAACTTGGTGCCAAAAAAAATTCCCAATGTTAAGCTATCAATTTAGACAAATATTTCTTCTTTCAAAATCAGAAAGTATTTTTGAAAACTGAGTACTTGCTTTGGCAGCACATAGCCAAAAACTGAAAACAATAAACCTAAATGTGTTTAAAATCTCAATGTTTTCTCTCAGAGTGAACATGAAACTGGTCTTACAGTGAAATTCTTTAGTGTTTTTGCTTTATGCAACTTTTACTACATATACAAGTCAGGTTTTAATTAACTTTTTTTAGCATATAAAAAGAAAAAAACCTAAAATATGGGAAATTTCCATATAAGGGAAATGAGTTTACAAAGTAACACTTTCAGAATTCTTGAAAAAAATTTATTTATACATGTGTTCATATAGTTTACATTGTATTGGGAAATGATTACATGTAAACTTCAAGAATTCTTTTTACACAATAGTTTGGGTTTTCCCCTTTTCTTTCTTTCTTTTTTTTTTTGTATTTAGTACAGGGTCTACAGAGTCTACAGGGTCTCACTACACAGATCGGACTTGCAGTGATCTTGTTTTCAGCCTCCCAAGCCCTGGCTACAGGCACAGGTGTGCACCACCACGCCCAGTCTCAATGGCTATCTCAGTGTGCCCCAGGGGCAGGGCAGGCACACCAAGGATCAAACCTGGCCACTGTGCTTTGCCTATGCAGGCGCTTTAGTCTGCTGAGCTATCTGGCTGGCCTTCCCCTCTCATTCTAAGACTTGCACTTTAATTTTACACGAATATATATTTTCTAGTAACATTTAAAAACCTTGGTTAAAAAGAGTTGAGCAAAACATGCCTTACTTACTTCAGAAAACCTTGCTTGTGTTTCTTACTTTCATAATTTCCATAAACAATTTGCAGCAACAGACTTGCCAATGTTATCAGCTTAGCATCAGGAGCCGTATAAAAGCCCTTCAGCAAATTATATCTGGCTTCATCGAACAGAATAAGAATAGCTAGAGGGTCTTCAATCTTAAAAAAAAACGTATAATCTTGTTACTAGGCTACAATTCCCTTTTAAAAATACACAACTTGCTACTGTCTGTTAAAAGAAAAGAAAAAAATCTATAGATCTTTATCTTTCTGAGCTGTTACTATCTGGGGCAGAAGCTGGCAAAATCTTTCAAAGGAAGCAAGTACCATTTTGTGTTCTGTGAGCCACTTAATTTCTGTCCCCACTACTCAGTCTTGCCATTAAAGCATGGTGCAGCAGCAGGCAACATGCAGATTACCAGGTATGACAGTGTTCCAGACAACTTTTTAATAGATAATGAACTATGAATTCTGGACAATTTTCACATGACATTGCTCTTTGGAGTATTTTAATCTTTAGAAAGTATAAGTAAGTATTCTTAGCTTTTAGATTATATGAATATAGGCACAAGGCAGAATATGTCCATAGGTTGTACTTTGTTAACACTGGATTGATATAATAACATTAACATCAATTTGTGGATATGGACAATTTTTGGCAAAATTTTATCCAAAGATTTACATTCCTAAAACATTTTCTATTATCTATATTTCACATAATATAATAGTGTACCTCAAAGAATGTAAGTGTGTCAACTGCTGTGTATCAATATAAAATAAAGTGGGTCAAAAAGAAAAAACATAACTTTTTGTTTTAATTTATTGTTTTGATTTTTTTTATTATGTAGACCAGGCTAGCTTGTAGTAATCCTCCTTTCTCAGTATTTCTAGTGTTGAAGTTATAGGCATGTGTCACCATACACACAGTGACAAACATAATTTTAACCAACTACAGAAATGACCCCTGAAAGTTAGCCTTTGATAAACATAACTTTTTTTTTTTTTTTTTTTTCCAGAACCAGGGATTGAACTCAGACCCCTGCACTTGCTAGGCAAGCACTTAATTCTACTGAGCCATCTCCCTGGCCCTGATAAACAGAACTTTAAAGAGCTTGTTTGAAAGCAAAGATTTTAAATTTATTCAAATAGAAACTTTGTAATATCAAGTAACATTACGGAGAATATACTTTTTTAATTGAAAGAAACTTATCCAGTAAGATTAACAAATATTGAGAAATGCTAGTTTATAGAATATATTTGTACTTAGAAACAATCACCAATTGCAAAGTTTCTGAATAATAAAGTATTTCAAGTATTATATGAGCTGGAAAACAGAATTTTGTTTAGCTAAATTCTATTTTTCAGCTTGTAATATTCAGAGAACATTATAAAAAAATTAAAACAGAACTTAATGAAAATACAAAGATAAGCAGACCATTTTAAACTGAAAAAGACTAAGAAGCCACATATGAAGTATAAACCCTGACAACATGTGCTGATGAGTTTGGGAAAATACTACGAAAAATCTGAATTGGATATTATTATGGAAATATCAATTTTATTAGGCCAAAATTGTATTACGGTATAGAATTATGTCTTTATTGAAGTATGCAGACTTGTCCTTACAAAATACTACCAAAATAAGCATAGATGGAGGACCATGATGTCTGCAATTCAATTTAAAATGGTTCACAAAGGAAAAATAAGACAGTAAAAGATAAAGTATGAATCTAATAAATGAGCTTATGGAGTGAATTGTATTTTTTCAACTTTTTTTTGGCTTTTTGTAACCGTGTCTCACTATGTAGTTTAAGCTGGCCTTGAACTTACTATGCAGCCCAGTTTGGCCTTGAACTTCCAGTGATCCTCCTTCCACAGTCTCCCAAGTGCTGGGATTACAGTCATGTACTATCATGCCTGGTTTTTCCAGTTTTAAAATTTCTCAAAATGTTGGGGAAAAAAGATTGAATAAAGTTTATTTTTCTACTAAAATCTAAGTTGGAGCCAGGTGTCATGGTTCATGCCTATTGAGACCAGCTTACACTGCATAACAAGTTCAAGGCCAGTCTGAATTACATAGAGAAACCTGTCTCAAAACAAGAAACAAACAACAACAAGAACAAAAACTGATTTGATAAATTCAAAGGTTTAACTAGGTAATAAATAAAATTCTGAATATTGGGCTGGCCAAATAGCTCAACAGATTAAAGCACTTGCAAGCAGCAGGCACAGAGGCCGGGGGTTCGATCCCCAGGTCTGCTGTGCTGGCCCCGCCTCCAGGACGCACTGAAAGGACAACTGAGACTGGGTGAGGTAGTGCAAACCTGTAATCCCAGCACTTGGGAGGCTGTAAACAGGCGTAATACTATGAGTCCAATCTACTAGTGAGACCCTGAATGCCCTGTAGACCCTTCCCTAAAATACAAGTAAATAAATAAACAAAATTCCAAATATTATAAATGAATTTTGATCAATAACTGTTCTTTTTATTCTAATCAGGGTGTTGTTATCCTAGTAGAATGACACTGTACAATAAATACAATTCTGTTTTTTCATATTCTATAAATAGGAATTTTTTAATTCTATAATAAAAGGATAAGAACATTTTACCAATGATCATATTCTAATTTACCTTAGTAATTATTAAGCTTTCTTTTTACTTGAGTCTACCTTATAATATGCAATTTTTATCCTACATGTTATTGTAAATGCTTCTGTCCTCTTATCAGATAATTTAAAAAACATTACATGAGTAGAGAAGGTAGATTGAATATATTGAGATTACTTGAGGATTTTTTTTTTTCAGACAGGGTTTTGTTGTATGCTAGTCCAGGCTGGCCTTAGCTCACAGCTAAACTCCTGCCTCAGCCTCCTGAGTGCTGGGATTACAGGTAATGCCACTACACCCAGCATGTGGGTTATATTTCTAACAAAGATCATTAAAAATTATAAGCATTCTTGTGATTCTCTCTTTTTTTAAAATGTATTCAGTACAGGGTTTATAGGGCCTCACTACATAGACTGGAGTCATACTGATCCTTCCTGTTTTCAGCCTTCCAAGCGCTCAGACTACAGGCATGCTCAGACTACATGCGCCATCACACCAGTCTCATTCACCAACTCAGCATGCCCTGGGGGCGGGGTACAGCCTCTGAGTTTGCCTAAGCAGGTGCTTCAATCTGCTGAGCTATCTGGCTGGCCCCTTGTGATACTTTTTAGCCATATTAATGGTCTAACTTCTCTGCCTAGAACTTCTAGGATACCATCAAATCACAGTGCTTAAAGGGTATTCTTACATTGTTCTTTAATTATAGAAGCAAAGTTTTAAGTCTTTTTACCTTTAAGCATCACGTTAGCTATGGGTCTTCCAAAAATACAATTTTTTTTTTTTTTTTTTCCGGCACCGGGGATTGAACTCAGACCCTTGTGCTTGCCAAGGAGGCACTTATTCCACTGAGCCATCTCCCTGGCCCCAATACAATTTTTTTTTTTTTTTTTACTTTATTAAAATACTGAGTTTATGTCACTCGTGTATTTTTGTCTCCCCACCATCTTTATGTCTGGCCACCACCAATACTATGTCTTATCATAACATTCCATACATAGTTAAAATCAAGTAAAGGTTGGCATGCCCTCTTTAAAAACTAAACAGCCATTTCAGACAACACACTTTTGTCAAAAGGACCTAGATAACATTTATCAAACACGGTAGGGGAAGTTCTCACTTTGCATTATAAAAGGATAGCCAGACAGCAACTGTTACAGAAATGGAGTAAGACAGCAAATTCTAACAAACTGTTTAAACTGTTTTCTTAAAGAGACTTCCTCCACTGCCAGAGATCTTGAATAGCCTCCTGGTCAGTCATCTGGAAGCAGTTCTCCACATAACTGATGAACTTGGCTTCAACTTTAGGACGAGAACCACCTTTTTCTATGCTTTCTTGAATTTTTGCTTTACTGCCCTCTATGGAAGTAGGTCCTTTGGGTGTTTTAGGAGTCTCCCTTGTTTGAAGGATTCCTGGTCTTTTGATCTTAAATGTTGATAGTTTTCAGTCTTTTCCATTCTGGTTTGATTTTTGTGCATTTTTGGCTGGAGTATCTCATGTCAATCTCTTTATTCGAGCTTTCTCTTTAGTTTTCTCATCATCAAAATCCTCTTCCTCTCCTTACCTTCATCAGCAGCAAGTTTTACTTATTTCTGTGGAACCTTACAACCACCTCCAGAGCAGATTGCTTTCCAGATATACTTTAAAAAGAGTTTGATTTCTACCTCCTCATCTGATTCTGTATCTTCCTCCACAGCTACTAAGTGCTTTTCACTAATATGCATAGACCCTGGACCACACTTCAACCTTAAGACAACAGGTGGGGTAATTTCAGAGTTCCTAAGGGAAACCTTTGGCTGAACACATTTTCAAAGTTGACAGTGTTACTTTAATTGGACTTGCTTTGTAATTCATAGTCTCTGCTTCAACAATGTGCAATTCATCCTTTGCACCAGCCACTGAACTGACCATTCTTAATAACAACTGGTGCTCATTTTCATCCTTATCCACAAAGTGGTAATCTTTGCCGGCCTTTGGTTCACACCCAAAGAGAGTTCTGGGGCCTCAGGGGGCTCATGTCCATATCCATGCAATCTTCCAAGGAGCAGTGGCATGCACTTAGGTGGGAGAGAATGCAGATGGAAGTGAATGAGTCCTGCTCCAGAGAACAGACTTACAGGGATTCATGCCAGGGAAAACCATAAATGTATTTTATCATGCTAAGCAAGTCCTTCTTTAGTTTTCTGAGTTTCTATCATTAACACTTTTTTTTTTTCCTGGAACCAGGGATTGAACTCAGGCCCTTGCGCTTGCCACGGAAGTGCTTATTCCACTGAGCCATCTCCCCAGCCCATGAACACATTTTTGGTTTTTTAAAAAATTTTAAAATCTATTAGTACACAGTCATAGGACTATTTTTTTATTTTGATAGTTACCACTGTATTTAGATTAACATACTTAAAATGGTTATAATCTTTCTCCTTGGTTTCTTATCTCATTTGCCATTCTTAAGTTATTATTTCACCTCTTCTCTAAAAACAGTATTCAGATGACAGCATAAAGTACTTGTTTGGGACAGAACTTTCTATAAATTTAACTTCTATTATTTTTTTTTACTACCTATGTAGTCTTCTGCTTGAATCAAGAGCAGTTGCTTATTATGGAAAATATGTCTTCCTTGAAAATAGACTCAGTTTTTTGTTTGTTTTTTTTTCTGTTCTCTCCCTTACCTTCTTTGGAATTAAAATTTACACAATTGATTAGCCCTCAAATTTACTTTTGGTACCACTTCCTATTCTTAAAAAAAAAATTGCAGACATTCATTCCTTATCTGATTGCTAATTTTTATTTTTTATAGTATCTGTTTCTTAAAAAACAATGACAATGAGAATGAAAAAGAAAAAAGTACCAACTGAAACTGTATAAACACCACTGGAATGTAAACACTGAACAGAAAAACAGAAGTAGAACAACTTAGTACAGGAATAACAGAGTTTCTGTCTCTAGTGTCTATGGCAGATACTCAACAGATTTTGCACATTTAAATGACTGTAAGTAAGATTTCTGAGCAAACCTTTTTTTCAACTTCCAAAGGAAGTCTCACATCTCTTCTTAGGAAAAGCTGTGGTGTTTCTCTTTGGGGATCCAAATTAGTTAGTTCAGCAAGTATTTCTGGCCAGTCACGAACATGTTGCAAAGGTTTATGGTAAGGTTTAAGCTGAAGGCCTGAAAAACATCTTTCCTTTTATAAATGGTAATGTAAAAATAAATCAATCATATCAATGCACAGAAATGCTATATTTAACTAGCTCTACTAAAGTACCAAATATATATAAAGGTCAAAATTTAAATCATTGCTTAATCATTATTACTATCTAATTTCTAGGCATATCACTTTTAGAAATATAACTGAAACTTTTTTTTAATATCCAATTTTTTTATTTTTTTACTTTTTTTTTTTTAGTACAAGGTCTACAGAGTCTTACTGTACAGATTAGACTCGAAGTGATCCTCCTGTTTGCAGCCACCCAAGAGCTGGGATAACAGGCTTGCGCCACCACACCCAGTCTCATTCTCTATCTCAGTGTGCCCCATGGGCAGGGCCGGCACAACAAGCTGGATAACTGAAACTCTTTTTTTTTTGGTGCGGAACTGGGGCTTGAACTCAGGCCCTTGAGCTTGCCTGGGAAGCGCTTATTCCACTGAGTCATCTCCCCAGGCTGGATAACTGAAACTCTTAATTCCATTATAGTCTATCAATTACGACATAATGAATATAGTGCTCAAAATTACTTTAATTATACCATTAGATAACCAACCACATCAATCATTGTGTACATTTCTATAATACTGTGTCAGATCTACAGTGACATTAGGTTGATTTTAACTAAAAAGGTTAAATGGAAGCTAATGTAAAGAAAACATCTGTATTATTCTGAGGTTAAAACAGAAAATAAAGACAAATTTTATGGGCACATGTTTAATGGCATTAAAATCAAATGCCAGCATATAAGCAGAAAAATTTGGCTCCTGCAACTCACAAAATGCTTTGAAAAAAGCAAGAAAGGGGGCCTAGGGAACTTACCTGTTTCAGCAGTTGTAACATTAATAATTTATATAAACGAGAACACAGTATTATTTTAAATTTAAAAGTCAATAATAAATATGTTAATGAAAGTTTAACAACATATTCCCAAAAATGAGTAATAGGCTTTGAACAACAAAATAAACTTTCTTACTAAGGTTTTCTGAACAAATCCAAATAGTGAAATACTGCTGAGTTTCTTGAGAGAGACGCATGCCTTCCATTATCTGCTGTACGGTGGTATTATTCCCATGCTTCAATTCAACAGAACGATATGATCCATCCATTCTGTATATTCGTACTTTTTCATACTGAGACAAAAAATGGTAATAAATTATACAACCTGCCTAAAAATTATGCATCACACCCAAGAAAATACTTTACTTCCAACTTCATATCCTTTGATATAGATTTCTTCTCTTTTACTTTTTTTTTTTTTTTTTTTTGAGACAAGGTTTCACTATATAAGTGCTGGCCTTGAACTCAAAAGATCCCCCTGTCTCAGTCTCCAGCATGCTGTGGTCACAAGCCAGCTCTAGCAGAGATTTCTAATATGGAAAATATTAGAAAAACTGCTCCAAATGAGCACTTGTTGACAATATTTTAAAAACATTGTACTTCTACTATAATTTCTAAATTATTTTTTTTCTGAATAGTCAATGGTTCTTTAGTTTAGGAAACTAAAAGAAATGACTTTTTAAAAAATACTGAATTCCAAACTGACAGGATATTTCAGTTTTAAATGTAAAATGAAAATATCACATGGGAGGTTTAGACTTGAATCTAGGCTTACTCGAGTACCTCATGAGTCTAGCAGGCCATAAATGATACTGAAGAAATATGTATCAATAATAACTCAGAATAAGAGAAGTCTATAAAGAAGACCTTGAAGGCAAAAGTTATAGAACAATAGATTTTGAGCTATTCTCTCCTTTAGTTCAGTCCACAATTTTTTTTTTTTTTTTTTTTGCGGGGGGGAACCAGGGGGTGAACTCAGGTCCTTGTGCTTACCAGGGAAGTACTTATTCCACTGAGCCATCTCCCCGGCCACTCTCCTTTAGTTCAGAAAATTCCAAAGTAGGGCTGGGGAGATAGTTCAGCAGTCTACATGCCTGCTTAGCAAGTACAAGGACTCAAGTTCGATCCCTGGTACCATATGTGATGCCAGCCCTGGAACCAGGTGTGGTAGTGCACACCTGTAATCCCAGCACTGGAGAGGCTGAGACAGGAGGATCACTATGAGTCTGAACTGCGTAGTGAGACCCTACATTAAAAAAAATCCAAAATAGTGGCAATTCTCAATAGATATTTATTGTTGTGAGAAACATCTGATGCTTCTCACAGAAGAGGGAGAAAATCACTTTATTCTAATTAATTCAACTAATAACATCACAACAGCTGGTTTAAGGAGGGCACAGAAAAATACGGCCCAAAAATCTAGACCATCTGGTCACTTCCATACGACTGATACACCCTCTTCCATCACCATTCTGAAGCTATAATGAGGCTGAATTCAATTATTTTACTCTTTCATTACTAACTACATTTCTATGATAAAGTAACTTGATCAGATCAAATTCTCAGTTCTCCAACATCAACTTCCTGATTGGTGTGCCTGCAATTCTACACTGCCTGAGCACTTCACAGAAACTGTCACAGAGCTTAATGCTAGGCTGGTTCCACACACTCCAAAAACTATTTTATCTCAATTAACAAGGGCCACCAGATTTTTCTTTCTGCTGCCAGCAGCTGGGTTTCCCGAGGTTCCTGGTAAGTGACATATGGCTTTGAGGGTTTATCACTGCCTGCCTCACCAAAGCCACCGTACATGGCATGGCTCAGCATGAGCCCTTAGCAGAGCTAACAACCACCTCCACTGCAGAGGCAGCCATCTGGGCCATCAGACTGGGCTTGGGAAGCAGAGCAGGGGAGCCCAGGCAGATGTCTGGGCTGCTTCCAGGGGCAGGGGCCTCTTGGGCAACTGGGTACCTGACTAGGTGCAGCTCACATCACAGGGGGCAGGATGGCTATAAAGGCCACATGAGAAGTACCACATTAACTTCTACAAGGCATCCTTGGCAAACAAGAAAGGTCTAGAAACACAAAACTCTGTGAAGACTTTCCCAACTCATTTTAGATAAAGGTACCTAATCCCTTTTATCCATTCAATATAAAAATTATCTCAGAAATAAAAATGTGTTATTACCACAGTTAGAAAACAGAATGTAATAAAGTAGATCATAAGGACAAGGGAGATAGTTCAGCAGCATAAACGCCTGCCTGGCAAATGCAAGGTCCTAAGATCAATCCCCGGTTTGATCCCTGGTGCCCCCAAAAAAGTAGAACATAAATGTGCCTCTGCTATTTATTTCCTTAATTATCATAGCACCTGGAATATTGCTTTGAAAAAATGTGTATGAGTTTGCTATGTGTATGAGTAACAGTCTTCAAAGACAGAGATGACATATTCCTTATCATTTCACATTACATATTCAACTCTGAGACATATTCAACAGTGTCCAGCTGATAGTACTGTCTTAAAAGCAAAGATATCTGGGTTCTATCTGTTGAAATTAAGTTTTCATTCTTTAACTGATGGTATAAATCTTTTTATCTCATTTACAAATTTTCAAAGTTTTAAAAATTATTATTTTATCATCACTACAGCTTTTGGGTATAACTGAGTTCCTTCTAATTATTAGTTCTTTTAATTTTACTTTTTTAAATACAATATCCTTTTAACAGCTATTCATATCCAGGATCAGATTTATGAGTTTATTTTGGTTAATTAGATGAAAAGACCAGGTTGAATTAGCAGAACAAAGGAAAATCACTTATTTCACTTTGTGAGGAAGAAAGTAAATTTGCTGTAGACTAACTTAATGAGACTATATAAAAAAATGGTATGTGATCCTATTTTTATACATAGAAGTATTGCTTACAAAACCGAATGACCGAGTAGTACTTCGATTAAATAGGCCGGAATTATGTGAAACCAACACACCAAGAATAGTCATGTGGCACTTCAAGTTTTGGTCAATGACAAAAAACTTAGGTGAGCATATAACATATACTAGGCTAGGTATGTAGGTGGCTATACAATTTTGGTTTGTGTAATACTGTCTATGAACAAAACTCACCTACTGATGCACTTCACAGAATGTATTCATTAAATGGAATGACACATGACTACATAGATTATATTGTAAATTAGATTTATTTTTGCAAATGAAGGGCCTAATGTGTTTTACCAATGATCTGTATCTTAATATTATATTAATTTTTTATTAATATTAATATTAATTTTGTTATGAAAGCTTTATTTTTTCAAGTCTTGTTTGGTTATTCAACAAATGGGCAAATATTAGGAATTTATAACAAATTTAATACATAAGAATTCTAATAATGAGGCTTTATGGTAGGAAAGAAGTAATTTATCCTTGCCATAGATCTTCAAATTATCTATCAGTTTAATACCATGTTTGGCTCTCAATATTCATGAAGATAATTCTTACTGGTTTGTTAATGGCCTCCTTCAACAACTTTGCTGCTTCTTCCCAGTTATTCTGTTTGTTTTCTTCACAAATATTTAGTGGAGATCTTCCTTGTTGGTCTGTTATGTGCTAGAAATGTAGAGGGGAAAAAGAAAAAGATATTACAAAATATATGGTATTCTAAGGAAAAATATCATTAGTTGGTTTCAATATTAACTATACTTAGTACACATAATACTTAAACAAGAATTCCCAAAGACAAAAGACTCAAGGCACTAATCAAAATGGTTATTTTTAAAGTTTTGATATAGCTACAACACAGATATTATTAATGGTTTTATTTTCCCCTCTATTAAATATTTGCTACAACAAACTCTAGAAAAGGAGTAGAAAACACTTTCTGTTTCAAAAGCTTTTTGAGAAATACAATATAAAATGAAGAAGCAAAATTTATGTACATAGAAACTGGTAATGGTTACATAATGACACAATTACTCAATGCCAATCAAGCATACACCTAAAAATGGTTAAACTCAAAATTTATTCACTTATTTCTTTGTCTTTTAAGACAGGCTTCGTTATGTAGTTTAAACTGGCCTTGAACTTGCACCAATCTTCCTCCCCCAGGAGAGTGCCACCATGCCCAGCCTCAAACCTGTAAATTTTATGCAAGGTATTATATTTAGTACAGCATCTATATGGTCTCACTACAGATAGGCCTCCTAGTGATCCTCCTGTTTTCAGCCTCCTAAGCACTGGGATTACAGGCGTGCACCACCATACCCAGTCTCAATCCCATCTCAGCAGGCCCTGGGGGGCGGGGCTGGCACAGCAGACTGGGCATCGAACTCCAGTCCCTGCATCTGCCTAAGCAGGCACTTTAATCTGCTAAGCTGTCTTACGCAAGGTATTTTTGCAACAATAAAAATTTTTAAATAATTTAAGTTTAAAAGCACAATATGAGTTTCACTCTATAAAATTTTTATTTTTCAGTTGATTTCTTAATTATAAAATTCAATACTTTAGTGTCATTATTTATTGCTTCACTATTAAAAAGAGAAAACTGCAAAGTAACTTACTCGGTCAATTTCTGGGTGGCTTAGAAGAATCTTCACTATTTCAGCATGTCCTCCTCTAGCAGCAAAATGGAGAGGGGAACTCAGCTGTCCATTTAAAAGGTTTGGATTGCACTTTCCTTTCTCTAATAATATGCGAGTGGCCTCAACTTTTCCATACCTATAAAAAAGTAAAGCTTACTGAAAGTCATTTAAAATGTTTTTAAAAATCCAAACTTTAGATGTTATTTCAAAGAGATTTCTCTGGGGCAGAGAAGAAAGGATTAACAGACTAAGAATGATATAAAAGTTGTCAAAGTTTAGAACTTTTAAAAATTATTCCCATTCAATGAAGTTATTTGTCTCTAATCAACTGAGAGAAAATATAACATTAAATGTAAGCTAGAGCAGATGACAGAGAAAGCAACAGATACAAACTACAAAAGTGGTATGATTGAGAGATATGATTTTTTGTCAAAAATAAGTTCAGGTGGCTGAGGCGTAGCTCAGTGGTGAAGCATGTACTTAGCATGTGAAAGACCCTACGTTCAAATCCCCAGCACCAAAAAAAACCAAACAGAAGACTCAGAATTAGAAAGGATTTCATAAATTTAAAAGAATGTTTTATCTTTAGACCTGTTTGTGATTTACAAAATAGGCAAGTCTTCATGTAGTTGCTAAATCAGGCAATGTGGATTATGAAATGTGTAAGATACACGGTCCCCACTCTGAAGGCTTGGATTAGTTACATAATGATAAAAGATTTAAACAACAGTCAACAAAATAAGGAATTTTAATTTGTTCAATACAAATTCTTTCCAAAATTTTATTTATGTCTATTTATTTATATATTTGGTACAGGGTCTCACTAGGAAATGTGCAGTGATCTTCCTCTTTTCAGCCAACCCAGCACTGGGATTACAGGCATGTGCCACTACGCCCAGCCTAGGTGGCGGACTCAGCACATGCTGCTGCAGCAGGTAGTACTGGAGATCAAATCCCAGTCACCACACTTGCCTAAGCAAGCGCTTAGTCCACTGAGCTATCTCGCTGTTTCCCTTTTTTATATTTTTAAAGAATACAAAATTGTGATAGAAAAAAAAAGCATTAAAAATGATACAAGATTTCACTAAACAAAGTAATAGGGATTCAACGACGGTTGCTGTATTATATGATGTTATTTCAGATTAGTCATTCAGATTACCAGATATAATCATCTAAGATTTGTTTAAGGAAAAAAAAAACAATAACAAAGAAGTTATAAACAATTCAAAAAAAGAAGAGAAAATCAGAATAAAAAGCAAGTTTAAGCATTAACTGCTCCTTTCAAAAGACCAGGAGAAATTGACAATACAATTATTCAAACTGTTCTGCATATGTACCTAGATATATTTTTTTCCCTTCTCTTATTTTTCCTTTTCCTGATCCCAGCTTTTCCTTCCCATTGATCTTCAAATTCTTCTTAGAAAAATCAGCAAAGTTATGATTTCAGTCCAAGAGAAGCCTTGAAAATGTCATGGAAGAATAATTTAATTTGGCTTTCTAATAGGAAGTAACTGAAGAGGTGCTTAGAATGGTTTTGTTTAACATTTTTGTTTCTTTTATGGGACTTATCTCAATATCTAACTTCATCCTTATGTTCTTCTTTTTTCTACATAGCTGGAAATTGTTTAAGGAGAGGGATGGTGTTATTACAATCTAAAACGCTTTGTGCATCAAAGGTACGTAACCATATTGTTTAGAAGACAATTGGAAATGCAGGGTTGGTATGCAGAAGGGGAGCCAGTCACACCTTATGTCAGAAGCACGGAAAGGGTGATTAAAGGACCTTGGATTCTGCAACATTTAACAGTTATTAACTAGCCTAATGTATTTTGCAATGCCTAAGAACACTGTTGGCACTTTCCCATAGGGCAGACATTGTCATTCTAACAGTGGCACATATACAATATAGAAGTCCCAACACACCAATATTTAAGTTGCAAATTTTCAGCCAAAAACAGTACAAACATTCATAGATATGAACACATCACAGAAGTAGCTCACTTGTCTTCCAGACCTTGTCACATTGTACTGTGTACTCACTGTACAGTATGACAGTGTACAGTAGCACAGTGCTCAGTGAGAACCCAGATATCCAGAACAATGATCAGAAGGAATAACCACAGAAACAGAAGTGAAAAAAACAGAGTGGACTGAGGCAAAAAGATGGTAGGTGTAACTTTTATGATATGAATTATTCAACAAAGGGCACAATTCTAAGCATCAACGACATGGAACATGTGAAGTTTTCTTACGCTTTACACTGTATATTTGTGTTAAAAGTATGTAAGATTCACTTGCTGAACTTACGAACAAATATGACTTACAAATGTTCTCCCAGAACAGATCTCATTTCTAAGTTGGAGACCTACTATAATCAAAAGATCAAAGTGGAATGTTCAGAAGGCAAGCATGATAGAAAAAGTAGAATAAGAATACTTGTTTGGGAAGAAACAATAGTATTTACTACTAAAAATTCATTTTTTCAGCAAAGAAAAGTAAGTAATTTATTTACCAGCATGCATAATGAATTGGCGCCCAGTGGTCACTATCTAACTGATTGACTGAAAACCTCTCATTGAGAAGACGGCTCAGTAATTCTGAATCTCCTTCGCAGGCACTTCGATGGAGAGGAAAATCATCTACCCACTGTCGTTCTCTAATCATTAAAAAGAAAATTTGAAAATACAAATGGTAGTGTTGAAATTTAAATTGTTTCAAAACAAATATGACACATCTATGAAATCTATGTATTACTGAGCTAAATAATGATTAGAATGCATAATTATGCATATAATTTTAAATAATATCTTAACATTAGCTTTTAAATTTAAGGAAGAGCAATATGTAATAAAACCAAAATAGTACTTGTCTTCTGTGACACTGCTCATGCTTCTCTGCCACTTTTCCTGTTTGGGAATTTGGATTTTTGAGTAGTCTGGGGCTCCTAGACCAAAGTATGGATTTATTACCACTTTATCTACCTAGAAAGGCAAAACAGAAACAAAAAAAAAAAAAACACCCTTAAGAATTTTAGATATTTGACTTTCATATACAGAGGATGGATTTATATTAATGTTTATAATTAACAATTGATATATTTATATCAGGAAAAGAATTATACTAGAGGTGAAATGTCTTTTTTTTAAAATTATTTTATGTATTTAGTACAGGGTCTAAAGGGTCTCACTACATAGACTGGACCCTTATTTTCCCATTTTCAGCCTCCCAAGCGCTGGGATTACAGGCACATGACACCATACTCTGTCTCAGCTGCCATCTCAGCATGTCCCAGGGGCAGGGCCAGCATGGCTTGTGGGGAATCGAACCCTGGCTGCTATACTCTGCCTAAAAAAGCACTTTAGTCTGCTGGGATATCTGGCCAGCCCTTAGAGGGGAAATGTCTTTTGAAACCAAAGCTAAAATTCATTTCTTACCCGATTTGTGTACTGAAGATCTGACCCAAACAAAGGGTTATAAATACAGGTATCTGCTTTCTCTAGGGCTAACATTTTTTTCTTTATTTCTAGTGCACTATAGCCCATATGTAGTGAGTTTTCTGTTTGACCTGATTCAGATGCATATGCAGGGTTTATGACATTTGTTTTTATCCGATCAAGGGGAGAAGGTCTGAATAAAGCTGGAATAAAGTGAGATTGTGCATGGCGTTCATCTAGCCACCTGGCAAAACAGAAAAAAGAGGCAGTAGAAGTACCTGCTCAGAAATGGAGATGAAAAAAAAAGACCACTATCTAACTTGGGCATATGCTATTTTCTAATATTATCATCTAGATTTTTAAAGTTTAATTAGTTTTGGTTAAGTATTTCTTAAATTTAAACTAATGACACATACATAACATTAGCTCTACTGTTATAGAAAGACAAAGCAGGAGAAGTTAAAGGAACTTACTGATTAAGAGAAATTAAATACTAATCCAGTTTTATAATAGAACAATGTCAATTCTTAAGCCAGGGCAGTATTTATTTGTGAAGAATAAAATAAACATTCCACAAACAGACCTGACAATCTTAAGGATTCTTCTTTTTATACTATGTTTGCAAAACTCATCATCTTCTAAGTTGTGGTACTGGTATTCACACAAGGAGTACTCTACTACTGAGTTATATCCCTACCCCTTGTGTTTTTCACTTTAAGACAGGGTCTCACTAAGTTGTCAAAGCTATCTTAGCCTTGTTATCCTCCTTCTCAGCCACCCAAGTAGATGCGACTACAGGGATGTACAACTGTGCTGGGCAATCCATCCATCCATCCATCCATCCTTCCTTCCTTCCTATTTATATATTTGGTACATGGTCTCACTACACAGCTCGGACTCATAGTGATCCTCCTGTTTTCAGCCTTCCCAGTGCTGGGATTACAAGCACATGCCACCATGCCCAGACTCAGAGGCCAGCTCAGCAAGCACAGAGGCAGGGCTGGCACAGCATGTGGTACCAGAAACCATTTCTTAATATATGTATTACTTTCATTATTTTGTTCTAAAAGCATCTAGATCTCTCAAAGTATTTCAACTATAACTGTGTACTTGATTAATTAAAAATATTTCAATGACATTTCTTACTTATCCAAGGCCATTAACATCCGTGCTGTAAGTGTTGCAAAATGAGTACTGGATTCACTACAAACACGCATAATATCTTGCAAGCAGTAAAACACTGGGCATCCTGGTGTATATGTATATTTAGTATTATCTGAAAAAGAAAAATGAAGAATTATGCCATCATTTTAAAGGTTTAGAACTATATGTTCTTAAATTTTAAAATTTGTGGTTTTTTTTTAAAAAAAAGCTTGTTAAGTATAATATAAATTATTAGATTTGGAATTAGAAGGCCTGGATTCAAGTGATGGCTAGCTCTATTACCTTGTCCACTTAGGTGAATGCAGCCTTTAGAATCTTTTTTTTTCCTCTCTTTTTTTTTTCCTGTAGAACTGGGGATTGAACTCAGGTCCTTGCACTTGCCAGGGAAACGCTTATTCCACTGAGCCATCTCCCTGGCCCCAACCTTTAGAATCTTGAAAGGCTATAGAAATTACTTCCTCTTTCTCATTCTCAAGAATGTTGTAAAACTTCAAAGATTTCCAACAACATTTAAAACAGTCAACAATATTAAGTTAAAAACACCAAGGCAAATGTATCTGGAACACCAGAGCTAATTAAAAACATGTTAAGTACTGTGAAGCAGCAGGCTAATGCAATGTCTATTGTAGGTCATTACCATCAGGATTATTACTTAGGCCAGTATATAATGGTTTTAAAAATGATTTCACATCTAACATGTTACTGAATTCTTCCTGCACTATGAACCCAATAAGGGAAGTGACAATACTGTTCCTATTTTACAAATGAAGAATGAATTCTGAAAGTGATGATTGCCCAAAAGCATAAAATTAGTTATCTACAAGGTCTACACTGATACTACCTTTTCTATTATTCAATTATATCAAGAGTTCAACTTAAATTTTCACATTAGATCTATATATTTTAAACATTATCAAATAATACTACGGGGCCGAGTACTTTAGAACTACTACTGACATTTTCTTGTGGCCAGTACAAGACAGGTTCTGATCATAATATACTAATTTTCCAGAATATTTAAATATCTATTATCATTCTAGGTATAGCATATCCTTTGAAAAAAATCCCTTTTTATAACCTAAAGACCTCATTTCTCTACTCTATTTTCAAAAACTAATACAGAAAAATTACTGTTAAACCAAGAAGCCATTTTTTATTATGACAGATTTTCTTTGTTTCATTAACTTAAAAACATTTTTCTGCAATAGTAATAGCTATTAATATAAATTTCTTAACTTCTCAAAAGACTTTTTTTTTAACATCTCAAGTACAACAAAGACTGATAAGATAGATCAGAATATTACCTTTGACAACTGATGGAACAATAAATAATGCTGCTTCTCTGCCTATCTTTTCTCCTTCCAGAGGAAATTTCTTCATTAGTAGCACTCGTTTCCCTAATCATCAAAAAAAAAAAAAAGTCAGCAAAGATAAAAATGGTCTGTTAAGTCTCATAAATTACCTTGAGAATTGGAAAATCAAGTTTTAGGAGCTAGAGACACAGCTCAATTGTAGAGTTCTTGTCTAACATAGGCATGGCTCTGAATTTGGTCCCCAGTACCACACACACAAACACACGAGTAAAAAATTTTTGAAGGCAACATATTAAAGAGATTGAAATAATTTTATGACACACTTATAAAAACTGGTAAAGAGGCTGGGGAGATGGCTCAAGGGAATAAGCGCTTCCCTGGCAAGCCCAAGGGCCTGAGTTCAATCTGTGGGGTAATACAGTCTTCTGTAAACAATTAATAGACTCCCTAGAAGAGAACTTCCTATGCATAGGAAGGAAAAGTATCCTCCTAAGATTGAAAAAGCAGCTTCCAACAGCAAGTCATCCTGTACAATCCTCACTTAGCTGGGATAAAGTTGGTAAAAATTTTATTAAATTTGAGCTCATTGAGGAGAATGTTACACTGCTACCTCTAAATCTTAAAAGTTGTGGGCCGGGGAGATGGCTCAGTAGAATAAGCACTTCCCTGGCAAGTACAAGGGCACAAGTTCAATCCCCAGTTCTGCCAAAAACAAACAAACAAACAAACAAACAAACAAAACCCTTAAATGATCATTAGTTCTTCTTTATTTTGTTTTTTTTTAAATTTTATATTAATTTTATTGAGAAAGAAGTAGCAATGAGACAGTTTCGAAACAGGTTAGTAGGACAGTTACAACAATTAATACACTGCATATTGTCAATTCTTCTTTAAACATACAACTTCTTGCTCAAATTCAGTGTTTAATTAAGATACTAACTAGACTACAAACTATTGTTCTGCACTATAACCATTTGTCTTAGTCTATTTAACCGCATTTGGTAGTAAGGGTGCAATACATGATAACATGTAAGTATGGTATTTATCAACCTTTCTTATCTCCTCACCCCAGGATATACAACAGCTACCAAGTGGGATGCCTTTTGTAGACAAGTAGAAAAGATTTTAAGTAGTTGCATTTATCCATAAAATATCAATGTTTATGATTTTTAAGGCCTATTGTAGCTCCCAAAATTATTTTACAGTTGGACACACAAAATGGAAGTGTCGGCCACAGAATAACATCCTAATAAATTCTGAGGCATTCTTTCTTTTGTCTGTCTTGAGGTCTTGTTCCCATCTGATCTTTCCTGCACCATAATAGCTGGCTAGTTTCTGTAACTTTTGACTGTTTTCTGCTTCTTAGGAGTCTATAGCCTAAGAAAATGGATCACAAAATTTTCATTACTTTTATAGACTGACTGTCCATTATCTAATATTTTAAATGGTGCCTCAGCTTTTTAGGATTAATGCTTCTACAATTCAATTTGGCTGTTTGAAAAATGTCTTAACCTCTACTACCTTATAGAATTTCCCTGTAAGGAAAAGTCCTTACATTTCCTGTAAGTTAACTACCTCTTAACTTATAGGACTTACCCTGTACATGAATATTTTCATTTAGTTCTGAAGAGAACCTTGCCATTTCCTCTGGAGTAGAGAAATTAAAAATAGTAGTTCAAAGATACTTTTCTAGAAAACTATACTTCTAATAAAAGTAATTGATACTTCACTTCTCTCTAGTGAACAAGTCATTAACACTATGATTTAAATATATTTCAAGTTTTAAAAATTATCATTGAGTTACTTCTTGAAGGATTTGACTGTAGATTAAAAAATTATCTTTTGCAAGTTTTCAAAAGGAAAAAAGTTTTTCAAATGGAAAGAAATAAACAATTAGTTGGGGAGATAGCTCAGTGGCTTAAATACCTGCCTGGCAAGCACAAAGTCCTGAGTTCAATCCCCGGAACCAAAAAAA
>NW_004524838.1:2119031-2161471 GCF_000260255.1 Octodon degus | reverse complement strand
CATTAAATATTAATGATATTTATACAAATATTAATATTTTTAATTGTTTCTTTACAAGTGTTTAAAGAAAAAGACTGAAAAATTAAGACAGTAAAAAAAGTTTCATACCTCTGATACCCTGGTTTGCAGGAGAAATTGGTTTGGTGGTTTCTACTACGTAATCCAATATGCCCTGTGTTATTTCACTGTTTCCTTGAAGTTTAGTTTCCAACAAAACTTTCTTTCTTTTTTTTTTCTGTCCTTCAATGGGAACTTCATGCAACAAAATCTTAAAAGAAAAAAATAACATTAACAGAAGGTTTAAAATAAACTGTATTTGTTCTAGAATACCAAAATAAGCTGGTAGCCTTTCTCAATCTTCCCTGAATATTGGAATTACCTGAGAAACTTAATACCAAAATAATACCAATGCTTAGCTCTATATCAGACCCAATAAATCAGAATATATGGATCCAGGTTCCGGTACTGATAGCTTCAGAAGTTCCCAGCTGATTCTACAGTGAGCCAGGACTGAGAAATTGGAAGTCACAATATCCCTGAGGTACAAGCCTAAAAAATCCCTGCAGCACTCTTTAACAGGGTTTAGATATCTTACAAAGCAGTTTTTGGCAAAATTCTAGGAAAATTAGATTAGATTAGAAATATTTCATAGTGCTCTGAGTTTGCTGCACAGAAAAGATTCTGTGCAGTTACATAATTTTGCTTCTATTATATTTTCTATTGCATGTAAAATAATTCAAGACTATAGAAAAGTAAATTTCACTGTTTAAAGCTTTAAGTAAAAAGATCATTCAAAATGAATTGTTAAAAATAATTTGGGAAATAACTAGAACAATATTTATTTTGCAGCTTCTAACTGGATTTTTCTGTTTTTTAACTTATTAAATTAACTCATTTAATAAATTGTATTTAAACCTAATATATTAAACCCTAAGAACACCTCAGACAAGTTGTTTCTCTATTATATGCAAATAAATTACAATCAAAAGGCACACATCAGAATAAAGACATAGTTACAAATATCTTGTTAATAAAAATTTACAGCATATTGTTAGGCTTTATATTTCTTGATTTATTTTGCTTGTTTTTTGTCTTTTTTGAGACAGGGTTTCACTATGCTGTTCAGGGTGGCCTTTAACTCACTTTGTAGCTCAGGCTGGCCTGGACCTCACAATGATCCTCCTGCCTCAGCCTCCAGAGTGCTAGGACTACAAGCATGCACCATCATGCCCAGAGGCTTTATATCTAAATAGTAGTATAGGATGATATTTAAGGGTAGAAATCAAACATGATTAAAGCTTCTTACTTCATATGACTTAGCTCTGTATTCCCGAGAATTGAGACTGGCAGTATTCTTTGGACGAATAACAGCAACATAGGCATCTTCTATGTTTTCTGGATTTCCCATTGCTTTATAAAACAAACAGAAAATTCCTTGAAAGATTAATGACACAATTAGTGGCAAGGTAGAACATAACAGTATTACAATCCAACCTGAAAACTTTCATTTCAACATAATCACTTGGAAAAACAATTCAATTTTTTTTTTTTTCTGTATTTTAGGGAAGGGTCTACAGGGTGTTCAGGGTCTTACTACTAGATAGCACTCGTAGTAATTCTCCTGTTTAGAGCCTCCCAAGAGCTGGGATTACAGGCACACACCACCACGCTCAGTCTCAATTGCTGTCTCAGTGAACCCCGGGGGCGGGGCTGGCAGGCCTGGGGATTGAACCCCAGCCCCTGTGCTAGCTTGTAGGCACTTTAATCCACTGAGCTATTTAGCCCTGTTGAAAATATTTTTATATCTTAGAATACATAGTACCCAAAAGTCAGAAATAACTTTGATTGTATTTTCATCCCTGAACTACGCAAAGTCTTGCTTTATGATTTAAGATGTTCTTCTAGCTTTTTAAAATTCTTCTTTCTGTTAAAGGTAAAACTTTTAAAAATGAATATACTTAATTTCACAAATGACTTGAGTTTGTATGTGTGTATGCAGGGGAGGTAACAGGGATTAAATCCAGAGTCTTCCTACTGAATTATGCCATTGGCCCTTTTTATTTTTTATTCTATACAGGTTCTCACTAAAATGTTAAATTGCCTAGGCTGCGCTCAAACTGGAAATTCTCCTTCCAAGGCCTCCCAGGACTAAAGGCACATACCCACTACATTGGCGTTTCTTTCTTTCTTTTTTTTTTTTTACATTGGTGTTTCATAGATCTTAAATGCTCAGTGAGTCTGCCCTCAGGGCTTAAAAAAGTGACATAATTATGAAATATCTTATAAATTATTATGTGAAATACTGATCTAGAATGGTACACCTATTGTCCATAAATTACACAAGTGAATGATACATTAAGTTTGGATACTGTCTTATATTCATCTAACTCACTACAGAATCTTTATCAAAGAGAAATTTTTAGGTATTTGAATAAACTGAAATACAGTTTACAATTTTCTTTAGAGGTACCTGTCATAGAGCCAAACCTATTCAGTCAGTTGATAAAAGCTCTCTGATGATCATTTAAAAATCTCATTAATTCCCCAGATGGTACATTTTCCCCCCAAATATATTCTGTGTCGCTGTATGTATATGTTTATCTCTATATATTTTTCTTCTCAAACTAAACTAACTTCTTCCTAAACTAAGTCTTCATGGGGCAATTTCCAGTAACTAAATTGTAATCACACTCCTGGCTAATAGTCCTCTTCATTAGTGCAATTACTAAGGTTTTTTTTTTTTTATGGCTAAACTAAAATGCTTCTTTTTGGTTGAAAATCTTCTATATTTTTTATAAAGGTTCCCCCAGTTATACGCTAACAAGCTGCTAAAAGAACATCAAGCAGAGACCTTTGCCCCAGTCTTGTTGACATGAACTTTTTCAATTTTTTAAAAGCCCATTAGGCATTAAAATGATGTTCATATTTAATGAGCTCCAAATCTCAAGAGAAAACAGACCATTTTCTGAAAGGGTTTTGAATGTTATTTGAAAGGACAGAGTAATTTATTTTGTTTTTTTCAACTGCAATTGCTAATGTCACTTTGGACCCATTAATTTATTTCCCTAAATAATAATTGTAAAATGCCTTATGACTAAAAAATTTCACTAATAAGAAATTATTTTAAAAACCAGTGACTTTTAAATCATCATTTTGAATATTTAAAGCATTGTAAGTAAATTTTGATCTCAGAACATAACAATTATTAAAATCATTGTACAAAAGTTGTATTTTAAATCAAATCACTTAATTTATGTTAAAATGTTTTAAATTCTAAATATTTTCTTTGATGTGGGTCCCCAGAAAGGACATGCCTCTATATCAAGAAAACAGAACAAGGGCCAGAGAGATAGCTCAGTGACAAGCACCTGCCTGGCAAGTGCAAAGTCCTGAGTTCAATCCCTGGTCTGCAAAAGAAAAAAAGAAAAAGAAAACAGAGCAAACACAAATAAACACCTTAATAGTGAAGCTCAAACTTATAGCAAAATAGCGGGCCAAGCCAAGGAAGGAAATTATAAAGATGGAAGCAGGAAATAATACATTGGCAACTAAGAAAACAATACAAAGATTCAATGAATTGAAAAGTTGGTTCTTTGAAACATTAAATAAAATTGATAAACTGTTAGCCAACCTTACCAAAAAAAAAAAAAAAAAAAAAAAAATACAAGAGAAAGACTTGGATCCACACAAATAGAAATGAAAGGGGTAAAATCGCAATGGGCCTGTAGAAATACAAAAGACCACCTATACCTACTTTGAGAACTTGTATTCTAATAACAGAAAATGCAGAAGAAATGGACAAAATCCTACATACGTATGAATTACAAAGGCTGAAACAAGATATAAAAATCTGAAATAAATCAAAGATGTAATCAAAAACCTATCAGCAAAGGAAAGCCCAGACCTTAATGGACTTACTGCCGAATTCTACAAGAAATTTAGAGAAGACCTAACACTACTACTTCTCAAATTCTTTAATAGAACCAAAAGGGAAACAATATTTCCAAATTTATTCCTGGAAGCAAGCATTACCCTAATACCAAAACCAGAGAAAGGGCCTAGCTAAGAAAGAGAATCACAGGCAAATCTTTCTAAAAAACATAAATGAAAATATTCTTTTTTTTTTTTTAATGCATTTTAGTACAGGGTCTACAGCGTCTCACTACACAGATTGGACTTGGAATGATCCCCATTTTCAGCCTCCCAAGTGCTGGGCTTACAGGTGCACCACCACGCCCAGTCTCAATCGCCATCTCAGCATGGCCCTGGGGCGGGGCCAAAATGGCAGGCCAGGGATCGAACTCCAACCACTACACTCTGCCTAGCAGGTACTTTAGTCCACTGAGGTATCTGGCTGGCCCTGAAAAATTCTTAATAAAATATTGGCAAACAGAATGCAGCAAATCATCAAGAAGTTTATACACCATGACCAAGTGGGATTTATCCCAAGTATCCAGAGATGATTTAACATATGTAAATCAACAAATGTAATACACCATATTAACAGCCAAGGAAAAAACCGTATGACCATCTCAATAGATGTGGAAAAAAACTTTTGATAAAGTCAACCACCTATTCATAATAAGAACCCTACAGAAAACTTTAATAGATGGTTTTTTATCTCAATCTGAAAAAAGCCATCTATGACAAACAACAGCCAATAACATATTAAATGCACAAAACCTAAAAGCTTTCACTCTAAAATGAAGCACAAGACAAGGATGTCCACTGTCTACTCTTACTCAACATAGTACTGGAAAACTTTATTTTTACTTATTACTTATCTATTTTCTGTATTTCAGGAAAGGGTCTAAAGGGTGTTCAGGGTCTCACCACTAGATCTGACTCATAGTGATCCGCCTGTTTACAGCCTCCCAAGAGCTGGGATTATAGGTATGCACCATCATGCCTAGTCTCAACTGTCGTCTCAGTGGGGCGACACGCCAGGCCTGGAGACTAAACCCCAGAACCCCTCGCCTGCTTGCAGGTGTTTTAATCTGCTGAGATATTTGGCCAGTCCTGTACTGGAAAACTTTAGCCAGAGCGATCAGACAAGAGAAATAAATAAAAGAAGTAATAGTACTAATTGAAAACTTGTACAGTCAAATAAAACCTAGCATGATCTTGGCAGTGGGTTTACCATAAGTGGCTTTCATCAGTTTGAGGTAAGGTTTGTATATCTCTATTTCTTGATCACATAATGGATTTCATCAAAGACTTTTTGTGCATGTATTAAGATAATCATAAGACTTTCCTGTTTCCTTCTCTTTGTGTGATACATTGGTTAAAATATGTTTGATGACCACTGCATCCATAGGATGAAGCTGACTTGGTCTCAATGCATGATCTTTTTAATGAATTGTTATAGTCTCTTTGCTTTATGTTGTTGATTTTTGTATCTGTGTTCACTGAGGAAAATGGCTTATATTTTGTTTGCTTTTTTCCTGGTAAGTCCTTGTCTGATTTTTAGTATTGTGGTAATTCTAGTTTTAAGGAACAAGTTTGGCAATGTTCCTTCCCTTTCAATTTTAAGAAACAGTGTGAAGAGAATTTGACTTGTTTTTCCCTGAAGTTTTGGTAAAATTCTGTGGGGAATTCATCAGGTCCTTGGTGCTGCTTTGGTGGCTTGGGAGCAGGCAATTAATTCCTTTAGATGAACACAAGAGAGAAATCAAATTGCAGCTCTCAGAAAGTCTGCTTAGGCTATTGTGAAACAGAGGTGGTACCCAAAAGACAACACCCACAGCAAGTGACAAAGAGCAAGGACTAGAGCTAAGAGAAAGATGGGCAAGGGACGCCCATCCATCAGCAAACACCTAGAGGAAGTTGCTGAAGCAGGTCAAAGGAGGGAGACACTACTATATTACAGTGTCTACACTGAGCCTTCAGCCTAGATTATCTTTATTGTAGCCAGACAGACAGTGCCAATATCTTTCTTCAGGACTTCTTTTTTACTTTAAAGTTCTCCAGAATTTTGCTTCCATAATTTAGCTCAGGTCATTCCATACAAGTCAAACCTTATTCAATTTCACACTCTTTCTCTTTCCCTCTCCCTGCCTTCATCCCAGCTCCTTTCTTTTTTCCTTCACTTTTCCCCAGCTCATAGTCTTCCATTCTTGCATAATTTTCTTCTGCTCTTTTCTACTTGGTAACTCCAGCATAATCCTAACTTCAGCTAACAAACATAAGGGTAGGGTTTGTGGAGCAGCTTCATCAGAGAGCTTGTAAAGTGTGGGGTCAGTGAACTGCACACATGAGGGCTTGGAGAGGACCGAAGTCTTCTTTAACATTATTATGGTCTTAGGGCCCAGGGAGATAGTTCAGTAGAATGAGCACTTGCCTGGCAAGTGCAGGGTCCTGAGTTCAATCCCCGGTACTGAAAAAAAAAATTTAAAAAAATTTTTAAAAAGAAAAGAAAACTTGAAGCTATCATTATTTGCAGATAGACCTCAAAAAGTCCACTAAAAACCTACTAGATTTAATAAATGAATTCAGCAGCACAGCTGGACACAAAGTCAACACTCAGTTCTTACCCAGGATTGCTTTTGCTATTCTAGGTCTCTTCTGGTTCCCAATGAATGGTCCCATGTTCAATCCCCAGTACCAAGAAAAACAAAACAAAACAAAAACAACAACAACAAAAATCCAAAAGGATTGTTTTCTCTAGATCTTCAAGGTATACTAATGGTATTTTAATCAGAATTGCATTAAATCTGTATGGGGACTATGGCCATTTTCACAATATAGGTTCTTCCTATCCATGAGGAAGAAATACTTCTGTATTTTCTGAAGTCCTATTCAATCTCTTTTTTCCGAGTACTGTAATTTTCACTGTATAGATCCTTTACTTCCCTCGCTAGATTGATTCCTTAGTATTTCGGGGTTTTGGGATGCTACTGTGAAGGGTATGGTTTCTCTAATTTCTCTTTCAGTGACTTTGTTGTTTGTGTACAGTAATGCTATTGATTTTTGAGTGCTGTCTTTCTATTCAGCTACAGTACTGAATTTGATTATTAAATCTAGAAGTCTTTTGGTGGAGTTTTTGGGTTTTTTTATGTTGAGTATGTCATCTGAAAATAATGATAATTTAACTTCTTCCTTTCCAATCCTTATTCTTATTTCTCTCTCTTGTCTAATTGCTCTGGCTAATGTTTCGACAACTATATTGAATAGGAGAGATGACAGTGGACATTCTTGTCTTGTTCTAGATCTTAGATTCAAGGTTTTCAGTTTTTGTCCATTTAGTATGATGTTGGTTGTTGGTTTGTCATCAATGGTTGTTTTTTTTAAAATCAGATTCAGTTAAAAAGACCATCTGTTTCTATTTCCTGTGGAGTTTTTATCATGAATGAGTGATGGACTTTATCAAAAGATTTTTCTGGGCTGGGGTGATAGCTCAGCAGTGTAAGTGCCTGTCTGGCAAGCACATGGTCCTGAGTTTGACCCTCCATACCACACACATACACAGCAGCCTTTTCTGCATCCATTAATATAATCATGTGATATTTGTCTTTGGCTCTGTTGATATGGTGTATTACATTTATTAATTTATATATATTAAGGCAAAATGCATCACAATCCCTGACATAAAATTATACTTCCAAGCTACTATGATAAAAATCAGCATGGTACTGGCAAAAAAAAAAGACCTGAGGATCAATGGAACAAATTAGAAGATGCAGACATAACTAGAAACACACTGAGCCACCTTATCTTTGACAAAGGGGCCAAACATGTTCGCTGGAAGAAAGATACCCTCTTTAATAAATGGTGCTGGAAAAACTGGCTTTCCACATGCTGAAGACTAAAACTAGATCCATGTCTATGAACATGCCCTAAAGTCAAAATAGATCAAAGACCACCCCCCCAAAAAAAAGAAGGAAAAAAAGGGGCCAGGGAGATGGCTCAGAATAAGCGATTCCCTGGCAAGAACAAGCACAAGCACCTGAGTTCAATCCCCAGTTCTGCCAAAAAAAAAAAAAAAAGGGAAATAATAGATCAAAGATTTAAATATTGAAACAGAAACATCTATTGGGAGAGAAAATATGTAGAAATCTTAAAGATAGGAGTAGGCAGAGATCTCATGAATAAAAACCAAACTACTACAAGTATTCTTTGAAATACTTCAAAGAATCAACAACTGGGATCCCTTCTTATTGAAAAGTCTGTTCACATCAAAAGAAATTACCAACAAAGTAAAAAGAAAACCCATGATTTGTGAAAAAAAAATTTAGTCAACTATCAAAAGATTTCTATCTAGTACATGTAAAGAATTTTTTAAAAATCAGGCCCTAAAATTCAAAGACCCAATCAAAAAATGGACATCTGAGATGAATATACAAATCTCAGATGAAGTACTACCAAAGGCAAATAAATATATGAAAAAAATGTTCAACAACATTTGTCATTCATGAAATGCAAATTAAAACAACACTGAGATTTTATCTAACCCCAGAGTGAGTGGTTATCATTAAGAAATCAACCATTAACAAATGCTAGAGGGGGTGTGAGGAAAAAGGAACCTTCTCCACTGTTGATGATAGTGCACACTGGTGCAATCACAGTGAAAAATCAATGTAGAGATTCCTCAAAAACTAAGATTAGAGGTCCCAGTTGACCCATCTGTTTCCCTTCTAGTTATCTTCTCAGAAGTATTAAATTATTTTACCACAGTGATATATGTGCACCCTTGTTTATTGCAGCACAATTTATAAGAGTTAGATCTTGGAAACCAGCCCTCAATTGAGGAATAGATTAAAAAGATGTGGTCTTTGTATACAATGGAGTACTACTCAGTCATAAAGAAGGACAAACTGGAAACTTACAGGTAAGTGGATATAACTTGAGACCACATTTATAAGTGAAATAAATCAGTCACATGTATAAAAATTGTATTGTCTCCCTAGTGTGACAAACTGAAAGAGTACATAAGACCCAAAATGTACAACAGATGCATGGGAAGAAATATTCAAAAGACTGGGATAGGTGAAACAAGAAATGAAGTGAAAATGATTCATATATTTACAAGATAATTATACCACTAATTTCTCTTAGTTTATTGAAAAGAAGTGAGGGCAGGCAAGATAGCTCAGCCTGCTCTGGCAAGCACAAGGACCACTGCCAGCCTCACCCCTGGGGAGTGCTGAGCCAGCTACCAGAATCAGGGCGTGGTGGCGCATGCCTATAATCCCAGTGCTGGAGAGGCTGAAAAATGGTGGATCACTATGAGTTCAAGTTGCCTGTGAGACCCTGTACCAAATACATAAAATGAAAAAAAAAAAAAAAAAAAAGAGAGAGAGAGAAGGGTTTGTGCTAGTATTTTAAAAATAATAATATACAATGTATTAGCCATTGCTATTCTGTTACCTTGTTTTGAAATTTTGGATTTTTTCTTCTTTAAAATGAAAGTACACACACTGAAAAGCTAGTGAAACAGTAATATAGAGGTGTTTCATTTTGTTTGAAACATAACATTTATCTTCATCCCATACTTCATGGAATTTTTTTCATATAATCATTACTAAAAATCATTACATGCACCAAGCTTTGCACATCATGTGAAAGAGATGAGGCTTTTTTCTTTTCTCAATTCCTATTCAGCGAATTACTTGCCATCTCAGATTAATACTTACATAGAAGTTAATAAAACTCTACAAGTCAAGAGATGTCAGACCACCTCTCCTGAAAGAACCACAAGCCAAGCCCTGTAAAAGACGATGTACTGTGGAGATATTGTGCGATATACATGGTATGATTAGGGGCACAATTTTTTTTGTAGTTAAGCACCCAAAAAGAGAAATAAAATAATTCTTAATCTTCCTGTCTTGGTCAATACATAACTAGGAAAACATCAACAAAGTGCTTTGTTAATACTAATTACAGTATTTTTTTAAAAAGTGTACATTTCCCCAAAAGAATAAAATTTATTTTCAAGAAATATTGCTACTTGAAATGTTTTTTTCCAGCGACATTAAAGACAGAAACAAAAGCTTAAATCATGGAAAATATCAAAAAGCACTATGATAGGAAGGTAAAGCTGTTATGGCAGAATCACAAATTTAAAAAGTAACAAGCTAAAAATAACAGAAAAAGGTATGACTACAATTTGAATGTTAAGGATGTGTTTTTAAATAAAATTTTGGAGAGTAAGTACTGGAAGTATGTGGCAATTTTGTTAAATGACTCACTAGGGAAAATGCTCCATATGGTAACAGACTGCTTCTGTATACTAATAAACCCTTATAAAAGTGGTGGAAATGGTTCTCAGTTGGGCGTGGCACATAACAGAGCATTTGCAAATACATAGAGGCATTTCCCCTAGGACAGGAGGAGGCAGAGGACGTGTAAAGCTGCCAGTCGGTGCCCTCGGGCAGGGTAACACCGTGGTGTGCTAGTCTGCTTGCAGACTAAACACAAATCAGCTCTCCAAGATAGCGGCAAAGCAACAGAACTGAGACCCAGAGTTAAGGCAGGGAAAGACTGCTGGTGAAGCTCAAAGAACATACCATGGGGAAAAAGGCAAAGAAAGCAAGTAAAAACACCTTACTTAAGTGAAGGAGAGAGGTACTACTGAAGGGAGAGGTGAGCTAGCTTGGCCGGCTGTGCATCGCTTTTCCTACAATGACAACAAAAAACACTGCCTGGGAGGTTTTTCTCCGCTGCCACCCGCCGCTGCCCACAAAAGGGAAAACTGCAAGTTGGTTTGCTCAAACAGTGTCCACTCCAAAGGCGACCGTGACTTCTCTGTAAGTACTTTTAAGAAAGAAATTTCTTGCCTGGAGAAACTTGGCGTGGAAAGGGTTCGGTCTCCCACCCCAGCTTTTCTCGCGCGCGTCTGGCGCTTGCTTTTTTACGCGGAGGAAATCAGAGGTCTTAGCCGTGCGGGCGGCCGACTGTGTCTCGGACCGCCGCCACCTTCACCTCACGGGCTGGGAGGGTCACCGGGGGCGGGGGACCGCCACCGCGCTGTCACCGCTCCTTCCCAGCCCGAGGCAGAGCGGCTCGGCCCGACTTCCTGTGGCAGGAAGCCCCCGATCGCAGCCAGACAGACGCCGCCCGGCGGGCCGCGCGGAGCTCCTCACCCCGAGCCCGAAAAGCTCGGTTTTCTGCAAGTGGAGAACCTCTGGCGCCTTTGTTTTTACCGTGCTTGACTTTCCTTGCGACCCCGCATCACTTCCTCTTCGCCCTCCACAGAAGGCACGGGCTCCCAAGGCCCGGCTTTCTCTCGCACCGCTACCCCGGCGCGCGAGGAAACCACTTCCGGTTTGCGCCCTCGCCCGCGCGCTCGGCGGCGGAAGCGCTTCCGGGTCGCGGAAGAGGCGCTGTCTGCCGTTCCTGCAGTTGCTCGCCGGGGCTAAGGGCTCTCTGGAGCTGGTGGCGGGCGGCCGGGAGGCCGCGGTGGCGGCGGCGGGAGCCCCCGCGGGAAAGCAGGAGCCGGAGCCTGGAGGAGGGAGGCTGGGACTGCGCGCCCGAGGCTCCGGCATGAGCCGGACTTGACCGCGAGGCGGAGGCAAGAGCCACCGCCCCCTCGTCCCCTCCCCCGAGAGGCGGCGCGGCGGTGGAGAGGGATGGGGGGCGCCCGCCGGGTCTGATCCTCGCCGGGGTGCCACGGGCTCACGCTGCGCTTCCTGCGGGCCTCCAGTGCGCACTCTCAGCCCCAGCAGCCTCCGCCCGGCGGGCGCAGCGGAGGCGACGAAAAAGGGGCGCCCGTCCGAGTGGGTGGGGCGGGGAGGGTCCCCGAGGTCGCCGGCGCCGCGGCGGACGCACAACTGCAGACCTGCGGGTGGACCTCGCCCGTCCCCTCAGCCCGAGAAGTAACCGTAAGTGTGAGCTTCGCGTTCTGTGTGAGGCTGGCGAGCCCACTCTGGGCTCCCGAGTTCCGAGCTGCTATCCCACGCCCTCCCGCTCCTGGAGCGCTGGCCGCCTGTCCCCACGCCTGGACGGGCAGCATCCTCCGGCTGCCCCGTGGGGCTTTCCTCCCGGCGAATTTGCCAGCCTGCCTTCCTTGGCGCGTCCCATCCTCCCCATCTGGACGCACCGCCTTGCCTCTTGGTCCTTAAAGGACTTGTGCCCTCGGTTGTTTCTGGCCCTTCCTTCCCCGCGGGTCTTTCCGTGAGGAAAGCCTCAAGTTCTGCTGGCCTCAGGACCCGAGCGTCGAGCCCGCCCAAGGGTGAAAGTGCTCCGCGGGACGGCGGTGGGTGGGGATAGGTGCAGATGCTCCAGGGAACCTGTTTTTTGCCTCTCCTGACACCAAAACAAAACAATGGGGACGCTCCCTCTAACCCTCCTTCCTCTTCCTTGCTAACTATATGTATGAGCCGTTTTCTGTACCTTGCTGTTTTGAGTCGGAGGAAATTGGAGTTAGAGCTGTAATTAAGTATCTCCTGTGGAGGTTTTGAAAATTAGTCTCATAAGCCGTCTTCACACGGAGTAGCTTATGAACAATCTTCTTGTATTAACGCGAAAACCCTTTCCAGAAGATCTTCACTAGTACATCTGAGAAACGAATATGAAAACAAGTGTGATGTTCCAAATAGTGTTTGGGATACCTTTGGATAATTTTTAGTGTTTTGATTGCCTCAGTTTACACGTGAATGTGTGTGTCTGGTATGAAAACCCTTGTATGGAAAGCTCTTTGGTGGAGACATATACATAGCTAAAAAATCCTTAGCATCATTTTTAAAGATCATGTCACGCTGGATTTTATATGATACCACTTTAGTTGTTAATTTCACAAAAGGCTCTTACTAGTAGGTATCAACCACAAACAAGTGTTACACAACTTGGTGCCTATGACATTCTTGCTTCTCAGTTTAAAAAACTTGAGTACTTTCATGTATATTTTCGAATACTTTTATGAATTTTTTTCTCTTTAAAATTTGGCTTACTTTCTAACTTGCTATTACAGATCATTCCAGAAATTAAATTAAAATATAATTTTAATGCTATCAGTCATTGGACAGTAGCTCTCATGTGATTCTGTGCACTTACTATATTTCAAGACACCATAGGAAACAGATGATAATTTAAGAATCATATTACTCTGGGCGCTGTAGATTCATTATTACTGTTCTTTATACTGCTCTATTATGTCTGAGGTAGCTCCTGCAATTTGGTTTTTTTGAAAAGCATTGTTATATAGGTGTACACAGTGCCCCCCCTCCAAAAAATCCTCCTCCCTTTCAGTAGTTAATTTTGACTGTTTAATTTGTAATTTATCCTTCACAGATTTTAGTTTGAAGTAGATTAGAGAGAGGTAGTTTCATCTGTCTGTCTTGAAATACACTTTACTTGGCACAGAAGCTAGCCACTAGGACAGCATTGAGTGTATTATTCAGTGGGTGGCTTTTGTATTCTGTAAGATTTATCAGTTCCCAAATAATAAGGTGTTATAGTGAGGTTATGGCAATAACTTGGAGAAATCTTAAAAAAATTTTTTTTATTCCTTTTACCTTCAGGGTAGGATGAGAAACATAGGATTATATCTTCATATTCGCTTGTTCCCTCACCCATGGCCCTGAAAGTTTTGAGTTTATAATACTATAGTAGTCTGAAATCAGACTGTCATAAACAAGGCTGTAATAGGTAGCTGCTGGGACAGCAAGGCAAGTTTTATGCTCCTGTAGCACTGCCTATTACTGATAGTTCATGTTATTTCCTCTTCTCTGAGTGTATATTCAAGCCTGTGAAAGTGAAATATGTACATTTACAACTTGTAGATAAAAGTTCAAGCTAGTTTTTATGTTTACATATAGTAGATAGAAGAACTGAACATGTATCTGGTTTTCCCTGAATACAAAGGAAAAAATATTCTCAATGCTTTGAGTAATCCCACCCTCACCCCTGAAGATGCATGCAAGATATTTTTAGGTAAATCGTAAAATATTTTTTCAAGTATTACACTATGTTTATGACACATTTGGCAAAAGGATTTGAGAGTGTTTTCAGTCAGTATTAGAGGTCAACGTGAGAGCAGTCTTTGTGCTTTGTTTTAAAAATACTTGAGTATTTTATTCCCTTTCTCAATGTGACTTGATTAAGGAAAAGTACTTTTGGACTCTTTGTATATTATTCAATCTCAGATGGCCTCATTTTTATCTTCTTTTCCAGATAACTTACTTTCACACAGATTTCATTCCATTAAATCTTGACTGAATATCTACTATGTGTGTGAAGCTTTGTGTTATGATTTCAATATGCAGGGCTAAATGTGTCAAAATTCTGTTTCTCATTTAATTTATCACTGTAGATATTTGAGTATGATTCTATCTGCCTAAATCTTCTCTTACAGATTAAGATACTTGACTTTATTATGGTGGTGTTTTGCATCCTTTTGATAAAAATAAATGACATTTATTAGAGTATTTAATTTGTACCAACAATGCTGTTTTACATACATTATTTAATTTTTTAAAAAGGTGGTCCTGTAAGTATTTTATCACCATTTAAAAGCCAGATAGATTCTGTTTTATAGTATTGTTAATTTTTTTCCCTATCTGTTATTAGGAGACGTGACTTATTGACAATTTGATGTACTTTGACCTAATACGTTTTTCCTTAATGTGCTCTCCCTCTTTCAGTTTCCTTCTCAAAAATTTCTTATTTATTTAAAACATTTTATCCTATTTCTTTAACCAAAATTGTTCAAAGTTTGCCTTTTTTTTTTTTTTTTTTTTTTGGCCAGTAACATACTACTAGTTACTCTCCTGTGTTTAGGACTATAGAGCCAGTAAGTAACACTTCTCAGGTTCCTAAGAAAGGTTTTAGTTGCTCTTCTTCTGTTCTTAGTTTGTTATAATGCATTTTAACTTGACACAGATCTTCCCTTTTGGCTTAGTGAAACCCTTGATATTACTTGTCACTTTAATTTTGATTGGAACACTGATAGGGTACAGTTCTTATTGAAGGAATTAACCTTGTTGACTAAATATTATGTGTATTAGGTGCTGGGACTACAAAGACCAAGAAGTTGATTTTCTTTTTTCCCCCCCTCATTGCACATTTAAATGCGCATTTAAAATCCATGAAGGAAAAGTTGGTTAAACATTGAGATGAGCTTATCTATCCAAACAGGCACTAAACCATTGTTAATGCAACTACTAGAGTACGGTAAATAAACATATTAAGACAAAATTTTCATTTGGTATCCTGTCCTATGGCAGTAGCTGACTCACAGTTATTCTAGTTGCTTAATGTTCTATATCACATCTTCATTTCAGGTTTTTAAAGTCATTTTTTTTTAAAAAAAATTATTTATTTGGTACAAGGTCTCTCTCCACAGCTCAGACTCAAAGTGATCCTCTTGTCTCAGCTTTCCCAGTGTTGGGATTCTAGGCATGTGCCACCATGCCCAGTTTCAGTGGCCAGTTTGGTGCAGGCCGGCACGGCATGCAGTACTGGGTCTAGAACCCAGGTTCTTGTGCTTGCCAGGCAGGTGTTTAGACCACCGAGCTATCGCCCCAGCCCCCCAAAAAGTCATTTTGAAATAATTTCCAGCTTATAGAAAGGATGCCAGAGCAGTACAAAGAGCTATGTGGCCTTCACTTAGATCTTTCCCATTATTAATATTTTGCTGTGTTTCTATTATTTGCCATATGTCTCCATACATACACGTGTCCATTGTCATTCCCTAAGCCTTTTAAACCAATTGTAGACAGGCTATCCCTTTACCTTTAACTACTGAAGTGTCTCTTAAAAACAAGGTACTATATTATGCAGCTCTCTAAAAATACATACTTAGTTTTAATATCTTTTTAGACTTCTTCAGCCTCAGTTTTCTGTATCTTCTATGTCCTTGGCAGTTTTGTAAAGGACAAGCTCTGCATTTTGTAGGATGACCCTCATTGTACCTCTGTGTACTATATCCTCATGACCGAGTCAGGTGATGCTTTCTTGACAGAAATATCACAGAAATGGTGTTGTAGCCCTCTAAATACATTGCATCCAGAAGCATATAGTATCAAACATATCACTTGCAGTAATGTTAACACGGTCATATTTGTGTTCTTTTGTAATTAGTAGTTCTTTTGTAATTATTGTGGAGATACGTTCAGAAATTGTGCCTGTGTCTTACAAAACCTTTACTTACTAGCTTTAGTTAGTATCATTGATTGCTACTATTGGAATTAACTACTTTTATGATGTTAACCAAATGTATTTGTTTCCACTATTCCTTCTATATGTATTAGCGACATTTTATGTGTAAGGTAGCCCCCTATTTATTGATTATATCAGTAATGTCTCAGATTTTTATTTTATTCAGTGCATTGTGATTTGTTACTGTTTTACTGTTTAAATTATCTCCAGTTTATCCTCCTTCAAACTGGCTTCTGTGCCTATTATCATGCACCTAACTTACCGTACGTTTCCTTAGGACTTTCTAGCAGAACAAGCTGTTCCTGGTTCATCTTGTGCTTTACTTGCTCTGTCCCTTCAAGGAGCCCTGTTTTTGCTTTTGTAAAACATAGTATTTAAAATCAAAGATTTGGGGATTTACTAAGCTCATTGCTGTTGAGGTGCCACTGCTTCCAAGAATTGCTCAGTGAACAAAATTAAGAGATAGATAGGTAGATAGATAGACTATATACATACATATATAATATATATCTTCATATATGTGTAAATATTTCTATACCTGTGTACTTATAAAATCTTGTTTTTAAAGCTTCAATTCCAGTTCAGTATCCTGAATTATTTTTACTTTCCCCTTCCCACATTTATATATGTTTTCTCTGGCAGTAAAAATCGTGGCTTGGCTTGGCGAGCCTTAATAAATAAATTATTATTAATCATTTGTACTGCTTTTGTTGTTTTTCATCATTTGCTCTGTTGTGTTACCATTCTCCCTGCCAAGTACATCATCTACCTGCATGTGCCCTTACCACCCTGCATCATTGACTCCTGGGCCTGTTGGCCTCTTTGTGAATCTATAATCACTCTCTGGGTGCCCAACGCAGGGCATCTTCCTATCCTCACACGTATAGGCTGATTGGATGACTCCTCTGCTAAGCTTCCTAACATGGCTTCCTATCATGGTTTCACTTTAACCAGCGTACTGACTTCATTGCATTTCTAGAATATACTTAGTTTAATATGTTGCGAAGATTTGCCAACACACTGTATGTGTATATGTGTGTGTGTGTATATATATATATATATATATAGTGAGTATATGAGAAAATATGTACATGACCCCCCCGACACATTTAGATGGCATCATGTTAAATGTCCTACACATAGTTTTTGATTGATGTTTTTACTTAACACATCTTGAAATACTTTCCACATGAGAACATAAAGCAACACATCATTCTTTTTAACAATTTAGCCATTTCTGTGTATGTGAGAGAGAACACATAAAAATCTACACACACACACACACACACACACACACACATTACTGATACATGTGGTATAATGTTTGATGACTGTAAATTTATCTGGTTCTGGTATATATTCCTTTTGCAGTATATCTTTGCTTCTTCCACTGTGTAGAAGTAGTCTATTTTTCTATTTCTTAAGTTTCGGCTTTTCTTGTGATTTTGATAACTAAATATGGTGGAAATGATGTGAGTTTTGGAGCCTGATTCTTAAAAGGCATCAAAAGTGCTTTCCAACAAATGCCAGCAAACAGCTTAGCCTAGCCTGTAGGAAGATGAGGAGAAGAACTGATATGTCCCAGTTGACATTATAGTGGGTTATATTGGACTTACTAGGTCAGCTGACCCTTTAGCTGAATATACCTGCAGAGAAATTAGAGATGAAAATAACAGAGAAACTTTAGAGTTGTAAGAAGTAACATATAGTTTTGAGACTCTTAAGTTTTGGGGTGGTTTGTTCTGCAGCAATAAACTGTTCACTTGGACATTAACTAATCTACTCTTGTACTATGAATAGTATATTGCAGTAAATATCACACTGATTTAATACTTAATGCAAGACGCAGGGGACAGCAGTTTGATCCCTAGCACCACATACTGCGCTAGCCCCACCCTCAGGGCAGGCTGAGCCGGCATAGAAACAAAAAAAACTTAATGCCAGATTATTTTCCAGAGATACTGACCCAATCCCGCTGTCACCCTTAATGTCTGAGAGTAACTGATTCCCCACAAATTCAGTTACTGAATGCTTTTGACTACAAAATGTAAATTAAAACATTCTTAGTTCATTTTCCTAAGTACTTATGAAGCTATGCATCTATCTTTAGATGTATTTATTGATCAGTTTGATTTTATGCCTATGCATTGTTCATTTATGTCTTTACTCATTTTTTCTATTGGTTTATTATACTGTTACCAACTAGTGATGTTTTGTGATATATTTATTATAGATATCCTTATTTTAGAGCATACTTTGTCAATCTTTTGTTTTTTGTCTTAGTTTATGGTGTCATTACCGTAAATTTGGTGGGGAGCATTTCATGTAATCATCTATACCTCCCTTTTCTCTGTGACTTCTTTATAGTTTTTTAAAAAAATTTTATTTATTTATGTGTGTGTGTGTGTGTGTGTGTATGTGGCCAGCTCAGCCCACCAGGGGGCGAGGCTGGCTGGCATGTGGTGCTGGGGGATTGAACCGTGGTCCCTGGGTTTTGCCAAGCTTGTTCCAAGTAGGTGCTTTAGACCACTGAGCCATCTCACCAGCCCCTTCTCTGTGACTTCTAATGTTCGTGTCTTTTATCTTGGTTATACAAGCTTTTTTCTAAATTTTCTTCTAACTTTTTATTGTCTTTGCTCTCATAAGGTTGATGTTCATTTATTTCTGTCCACAGAAATAAAAAGATGAGTTATGTAAGCAAGGTAGTGGGGACTGGGCACAGTGGTGTGTACCTATAGTCCAGCTATGCTTGAGGCTGAGGAAGGATATTGGTCAAGAGATTAAGACCAACCTAATCAACAGAACAAGACAAAAGGAAGTTTAACACCACAGTAGAGCATTTGCCTAGCATTCATGAAATCTTGAGTTACATCCTGCAACTGGCAAAAACAAGACACAGATTAAGGGGATATTTTTCCTGCAGTAATGAGACATTAGAAGCAGTCAGTCCAGGGCTGTATGGTGGCTCCACAGTGCTACCTTCGTCATCCACTGTTGTGACCACGTGGTCCCAAGATGACATGCTAGGCTTGGCAGCTCCTTTCTATTTCTTTTTTCCTAATCCGTGCCTCTGCTTGTTTCAACTCAGGATCTTACCTAGTTTGGCAGCTCATCTCTCAGGTTACAGCCAAAACAAAGGAGACCCCAGAAATACTGTGAAATACTTCTATGCTCTTTGAAAAAAATGCCAATTTTCTTGCTGGGTCATAATAAATTTGTCTACAGAATAAGAGCCGAGAATTTTTTTCCTTTATCATGTTGGGCTACCATGTTTTAAAAAGTTTCTGTTTTCATAGTTAACTAAATGGGAAGATAAATGGGATTATTCTTAGATTTGAAACTAATGTTCAGAGCATAAGACTTTATCATTGTGTTCATTAAAAGTATTTTATGTGCTGTTCAATGTCATAAGCCTTGGTTATAAAACTTAATATGATAATGATCCTTGTCCACAAGGAATTTACCACATAAGTGGGCAAGCAGATATACATTTCATTATAGTTTTAGATGACAAGTTGAGTGTGCTATCAAGTTAGGCAGAACATGTAACTTAGTCTATGTTAAGAAGCTATGATCAGGAAACTTGACAGAAAAAAATGGCTTTTAAGCTGTGGCCTGAACAACCTGTAAGAACAACCTCTTTTCCTGCCTACTAGGAAAGAGCTTTAGTTGTTTAGTGGTAAGAATGAGTTAGAAGATAGGTTATGAGAAAGTAAATGGTAGTCTGGAGTCAGCCATTGTGTCGTATGTCTGTAATCCCAGTGCTCAGGAGGCCAGGGCAGGAGGATTGCTGTGAGGTCAAGGCCAGCCTGGGGTACATAGCAAGACCCTGTCTCATAAAAAAGGTTGTCTGGTCTCAGCAGAGGATTGTTTTTAGGCCTGGGAGTCTTTAGAAGATTTTGAGATGGAATTGGACAAGATGAAGTTTGTCTTTTAAAGTTAGTCGGGTTGTCATAGAGAAAACATAGTTGGGGCTAGGGTCTAGGGTCATAGTTGGTTCATAGAACAGTGTATAGAAGCAGAAGCATGAGTGCCACACCATCATGGCTACAGACATTTGTCTGATATATTAAGATCTATTCTAGTACTAGTTAAAAAAATTTATTAAGACATGTAGGACATAGTTCCTATTCTTTTTTTTTTTTTTTTTTTGTGGAACCAGGAATTGAACTCAGGCCCTTGTGCTTGCCAGGGAAGCACTTATTCTACTGAGCCACCTCCCCAGCCCCACAGTTCCTATTCTTAAGTTTACATCTTAAAATAAGAACTAACTATTAAGGGCCAGAGATATAGCTCAGGGGCTAAGCATTTGATTAAGTAAGTGCAGGGGCCAGGTTTGATTCCTGGCACCACATGCCACTCCAGCCCCGCCCCTGGTTGTGCTGAGCTGCAATGGAGTCCAGGCATGGTGGTGCATGCCTGTAACCCCAGCACTAGGGAGGCAGAAATCAGGAGGATCAGTACGAGTCCAAGCTGCATAGTGAGACCCTGCGCGCGCACACACACACATACATACACACACACACGAACTAGCTATCAGCAGTATGTTGCAGTGCACTAGTTAGGGTTTTGTACGTAGATAACTCTAAAGCTTCATATAATAAGTAGGACCTTTGGAAGGCGATGGGATTACAGTGGCTTGTTAGCTGGCTTGCTGTCAGGAGGTAGGCCTGGTGAGAAGAGGAGGGGCATGTCCCTCTGCCCTTCCTTTGACTCTGCTTCCTATCCCTAGACCCTCTGCCATGCTGTGTTGCCTTGGGAGTCAACCAACTATGGACTGAAACATGAGCCAAAATAAACCTCTCCTCAAGAAAGGCTAGAAGCCAGACATGATGGCATATACCTATAATATCAGCACTTGGGAGGCTGAGGCAGGAGGATCATTGCTGGTTTGAGGCCAGCCGGGTCTACATAGTTCAATATTAACATAAACTATACAGCGAGACCCTGTCTTGAAAGAAAAATAGGGAAGACAAGGAAGGATAAAGATTAAACTAATAATTTGATGTCATAAAATGAAAAACAGGAAAAATCAGGGAGAGGGTACTTCGATTTTTTAACTAAAAATCTGAATGTGGATTCAATGTCAGATGCATACTACAAGAGAAAATGAAAAATAACAAGATTGCAGGTGCCAGATTTTATAGCCTAATAGACTTTTTCATCTGACATTCCGTGACAAAGTTAAACCTTAATGCTCTAGGCTCAAAGTTCTTAAAGGGTAGCATGTATCACAATCATCTGGAAGTCTTGTTAATACACAGATTGCTGTGTATTCTCTCTTACTGGCATTACTGGTTTTTAAAATAATACCTTATGTTATTGAACATTAACTATGGGTGCAGCAGTTTTTGTTACATTTCTGCTGTATTCTCCCCCAACTTGAATAATGCCTGGCACTTGGTAAGTGATCAATAAATTTTTGTTGTGTGAGATTATCTACCTTTTTCTCTGATAGGTGCACCTGAAAATCATGTGGCTCTTATACGGGCTACCAGTCATTGATTTTCAATGTATAATTGCTCTATTTTATTTTTGTAATTGGTATGTTCTAGGTTCATCTCTTTGTATTTGAGATCTTCCTTCTTCCTTTTCCTTCCATCCTTCCTTCCTTCTATCCTTCCTTCCTTCCTTCCTTCTTTCTAAGGTACCACAAATTTAACTCAGGACCTCATGCTTTCCACACAGGCCCTGTGCTGCTAAGCTGTATCACCTGCCCTGCCTTCCTCCTTCCCTTTTTCTTTTTTCTTTCTCTTGGCGATATTTAAACAATCTGTATGATCTATGAAATATTAGTTACTGTCATTGGCTGTAATGTTTCTTAACAATCATAGTAGCATTTTGGTGTTCATCTTGCTTTTAGGTGACTTCATATGATTATTTATAACTACATGATAGCTTCTTCAAAAAGGTCAGTTCCTAGTTCCTGTTGTAAGCTTGAATTCAGAGTAGTACTTTGACCTGACTTGATATTTGGGAGTTTTACAGATTTTTAATTTTTATGTAACTAGTGCTTAATAGTTAACTACCTTAGTTGAAACAATTAGGTTCTGCAAAATCACCTTGCTTTTCTACTCAATTTCTTTTGGGCCCAAAAGACTGGATTTTTTATGTACTTGCTATCAAAGTCAGTAACGCATTTTTCATTTCAAGCATTTTGCCCTATTGTCAGTCAGATCATGTTTTGGATCATATCCTAACTTCAATTTGAAGGATCTTTTTTTTATTGGGGGGGGGCTGATTCAGGCTGCCTTAAGGGTGGGTGTGGTGCATGTGGAGCTGGGGATCAAACCATGGTCCCCTGTGCCTGACTGAGTTTGCCCAAACAAGCACTTTAAACAACTGAGCTAACCAGTGAGCCTCCCTAACTTCAATTTGAAAGTCACTACAAGAGCTGGGGCATAGAACTCAGTGGCATAGTGTCTGCCTGGTAAGCGTGAGGTCCTGAGTTCTATTTCTGCTATGGGAAAGTCACTGTTATGGTTTGTGTCTAGTTGTCCCCCCAAAACCTCATGCAGTCATGCAGCAGGGACTTCTGGAATTTGAGATTTAAGTCATGATCCACTGGGATTATGGGTTTTAGTACTGGTGGGATTATGGGTGTGAGTACTTCCCCCAGCCTAGGGCAGAGAGCCTGAATGTAATATAAAAAAGGCAGAGAGACAGACTTCCTCTCTGTTGCCATTGTTGCTGTTGCTACTCCTCCATTTGCTCTCTCTGCTCTTTGCCTCCGCCATGAAAGGTTGCCCTCTGCCGTGTGCCGCTCTGCATTGGAGCCAGCTGAATATGGACTAAAAGCTCCAGTAACTGTGACATAAATAACCTTTCCTTCCTTCATTTTGAGTGTCGGGTATTTGTCCCAGCAAGGAGAAAAGAATAACAGACAGTCACAATAGCACATCTTTAAAGCATTATAGCCTAGTGAATTCCTATCTTATACTTTATTGGTTAATTAAGACATGGAGTATGAAGTTAATTCTAAAATATTAAATCAAATACATGTGATTCAGGTTTTGCTTTTTTATGTTGGAGAGTTTGTAGTCTAAGATAGGGTGTGTGGCTTTAGCAGACAGTAGACTGGAGGAGACTTAACCCTGATTATATTTTGTTACAATAGCAATAAGATGTACTTAAGGCTAAATTCAATATCAGTAGCCTAAGATATATAAAATATAAATGAATTATTTCTTCCCCACGTGAACCAGGATTTGAATGTCAGTATGTATTGTAAGCTAGTATGTGATCCATTCAGGATTCAAGCTAAAATTTTGTCTTTAGGATTTTCCAAGCCATACAGCTTTTTAGAAATAATTAAGTTCCCAAACCTTGTTTATTGTAAAATTATAAGTGAGATTGTGTGTGAATTAAATGATAGAAGATACATGTAGAGCAAGAATAGATTTTTCCTATGAGTGTTTCCTTTTTTTTTTTTTTTTTCCCTCTCCTTTGCATTTGGGGGATGGAATCCAGGGATATTTACCTCTGAGCTATAGCCCAATGTAGCTTTTTTAATTTTTAATTTTGAGACAAGCTCTCACTACGTTACCCCTCAGACTCCCTGAGTGCTAGGATACAGATGTGACCCACCATGCCTGATTTAACATCCGATAAATGCAGGCTTTGGGCTCTTTTAACCACTTAGCACAACCCAGTTATTTAAGTAATCTTTTTTTTATGTTTTTTTTTAAATTTTTTATTTATTTGTGTGTGTGTGTGTGTGTGTGTGTGTGGCCAGCTCAGCCCACCAGGGGGCGGTGCTGGCCGGCATGTGGTGCTGGGGGATTGAACTGCGGTCCCTGTGCTTTTGCTAAGCTTGTTCTAAGTAGGTGCTTTAGACCACTGAGCCATCTCTCCAGCCCCAACCCAATTATTTAAATACAGGGTGACCAAAAATTGCATATTCTTTAATTTTTGTAAGATAATTTAATAGGACTATAAAAATTATAATTTTATTAAATTTATTTAATACCAAGAGTCAACTAGTTGAAATGACAACTGCCTGAGTGACACTTGGTCAGTATGTAAGCAACACACTGTCCAAATGTACTCAGGGTAAACTGTTAAGTGGGTAGTAGTCCACTTCTGCACATGTATTCTTCCAGCTTTTATTAAATATTTTCATTAACAGCAGTATTTGAAGTTTAACTTCAATATTAAACTTGTACTTCTTCAAAGAAAACAATTCAACTATTGATTTTAATTTTGTTCTTAATAGTCTTTGTGCCTGTATGGTATAGTTTTGTAGTCATTTTTGGAAGGTCTGTTATATTGATACTCTGTTAAGGGTCTAAAAATCTCAGGTGTTTTCCTTTCTTAGAACATGTTTAGAAACCCTGATATTTTGTTTGGGATGTAAAAGAACCTCAATTCCTTGTCTGAATTCTGAACCTTAAGTCAAAACAGTAAGCATGTTTAGCTTTTCTTCCCAGACTTGCTAATATCCCTGATAAATAATGGTCAGGAATATTTCAACAATTGGGCTCTCTGAAAATGGAAGAAAGTATTAGAAATGTGGAAGAAGTGTTACTATTAACAAACCTCTCAAGATTTATACTTTTATTAAGATGTTAGTATAAAAGGCTGGGACTATAGCTCAGTAGCAAAGCTCCTGCCTGGCTAGCATGAGGTTGTAACTTCATTTCTTAGTACCCAAATGAACAAAGCAAAAGAAGTTAGTATAAAATATTGGTGGAAAGTAAATTTGACAAATCTGAGACCTACCTGATTTTTTTTTTTTTTTTTTTTTTTTTTTTTTTTTTGGTGGACAGCTCAGCCTGCCCTAGGGGCAGAGCTGGCAATCAGGGATCGAACCACCATCCCTGTGCTTTGTCTAAGCGTGCCTAAGCAGGTGCTTTAGACCACTGAGCTATCTCACCAGCCCCAGTACCTTATTTTTTTTTAAAGTAAGCAAAATACAAATATGTGTACATAGTAGATGGATTGATTAACTAGGAACCTGTAGATTACTGCTTATGATTGTTGGTTATGGAAACAGTGAACAGATCGTCCAGAAAATACATGAGAAGTATATTTTTAATATTATATTTAGTTTCTGTATTTTCTGCTTACTAGGTTTAGATTTGGAAAATGCGTACATGTAGGAAATGCAAAGAATTAAAAAACTTTTTACCTACAGCTGGTAAAACTTGAACAAGTAAAACATTCTTTTTTCCTTTAAATTTTTTTAACGTTTAATTTGTTAGTACATATTTCACTTTTAGTCCCTTTCCCCTTCCCACCTATCTCTGTCCTTCTGTCTCTAAATCCCCTTTCCATATTTTCATTCTTGTTATTATTTTTAACTCATATTTAGGACATACAAAGTTTACATTTATTGTAGTTATTGAGTTCTTGTACATGGCATATCTTTTTTAAAATTTTATTTTGAAAAGAAAAAAATACAAAATTTAAAAAAACAAGATAGTTATATTGCATACCATTGTCCTCAAATAGTTGTTCCGATTACCAGATATAAGCATGTAAAATTGATCAAAAAAAATAAGCATTAACTATTCCTTGCAATAAACCAATAGCAATTAGTAGTACAATTGAAATAAAGCATTCTTGGGGCCAGCAAGATAGCTCAGTGGTCTAAAGCACCTGCTTAGGCAAGCACAGACTGCGGTTCAAAGCCCAGCACTACATCCCACACCAGCCCCGCCCCCAGGGTGGGCTGAGCCAGCCACTAAAATAAAATAAAACAAAACATTCTTTCAGAAAAATGTGCATGCAAATATTTAGATATGTTAGCAATTTCATAATATTCCATTATATGATTAACCATTAGACATCTGTTCTAGTGACATACAGCTGGGTTCTGAATTTTTAAAAGCAAATGTTAGGCTGCCAATTTTTCTGGAAGAGAGAGAAAGGGAAAGCACTAAGGGAGGAGGAGTTAAGTACATGTTACACCCTTAAAAACAAAGAAATTTGAAATTCTTATGGGAAGAAGACAATAACATAGACATGAACTAAATGTTTTAACAGTAGTAAAAAGGAAGAGAATATTTTCAGGGATGACTTTTTCATTCTTTTCTTTAATATTTATCATTTTTAATGTACCACAATGCTAAGTGCTAGCTTTATACTAATGAATAAAGCCTCAACCCTTGGGAATTTTATAATTCTGTGAGGTAGACAACTAGTCATGTAGATAAGCCAAACAGCAAATGATTTGAAGGGATATTTAAATTAAATGATAATAATGTGAGGGCAGGAAGGAAGACATTTACATAGGTCTTTGAAGAAAAGTGTGTACATATTTAAAACAAAAATGGGAGGATGAGATTTTTAAACCTAAGGATGGGAGAGAGAGGAGTAATGCTAACTGTGGTTTAGGTGGAAGAAAGTGCAGTGGATGTAAGGTTTAAACAAAACAGTTGCAAAAACAGAACAAGAATGGAGAGGGAAGGCGAGAAGAAGGCAGGGAGGTGAGAGAGAGAGAGAGAATATATTCAAGGTTCAGAAAAAGTGACCTGTATACAGCTTCAAGCCATTGAATTATGTTAAAAACCAAAATAACTGACTGCTGTGTAGATTATAAATTATAGAGATGAAAGAACAAAAATATAAATAACCAATTAGAGTGTTGGTAAAGTTGTTGAGAGGTGGAGGTACCAAAGCTGGAATTGTCCAAGAGATGGTGAGATTTTTATTATATTCCTTATATATTTATATTTATATTCATATATTCCCCCCCCCCCCCGTGGACCGACAATGTTTACCCTTGGGTTTAATATAAGAGAGGATTCAAGAATAATTTCCTTTATTATTGGCTTAAATGGCTCACTGTGCCATTCAGGGTAGCCTTGAGTTCACTTTGTAGCCCAGGCTGGTTTTGAACTTACAGTGATCCTCCTGCCTTGGCCTCCCAAGTGCTGGAATTACAAGTGTGTGCCACCATGCCCAGCACTGCCTTTTATTACTTCATAGCATTTCAGTTAGTGGGCATATCACAGTTTATTCATTATATTCTTGATGGATAATTTGGGCTGTGTCCAGATTTTCACTATTAGAAATAATGCCACCATGAACATTCATAATATATATATATACCTCAGGAGTGAAATTGCCAAATGGCAGGATATATATTATATGCTCAACTTTGCTAGGTAATGGCAAATAATTTTCTGAAGTAATATACCAATAGTTGTATATACTTTGTTACAAGAGTTGTCTTATGTATACTCCTGAATATCTCTGGGGAATTGTCTTGTGTAAATTTTCTTACCCTGTGACCATAAAAATCTGGCCTTTGTTGTTTTCTTCTAAAAGTATTATTGTTTTACCTTTTACGTGTAGCTCTGCAGTTCATCAGGAAATTGGTTTCGGTGTGTAGTAGGGCAGAAAATTACTCTTTTTTGTGGTGGATATGCAGTCAACCAACCACTTATTGAGATTGTGTTTTAAGGGATGATGTTTTTAAAGACAGGTAATAGAACTGATTGATGATTTAGGTCAGATCATATTTTGGATTCTAGGAAATTTGGTAGCATAAGAACAAATAAAGCAAATGAAAGAATACTTTTTTGTGTGTGTGTGTGGAACCAGGGATTGAACTCAAGCCCTTGCACTTGCCAGGGAAGCGCGTATTCTACTGAGCCATCTCCCCGGCCCCCCAAAGTACAATGTTTTAAAAGATTTTTGTTTATCTATTTATTTTGTACAGGTTCTTGCTACACAGCTCAGACCCATAGTGATCCTCCTGTCACAGCCTCACCAGTGCTGGGATTACAGGTGTGTGCCACCATGTTCGGTTTCAGTGGCCGGCATAGCATAGACCAGATCAAACCCAGGTTCTTGCCCTTGCCAGGCAGGCACTTAGACCACTAAGCCATCTCCCCAGCCCCAAGAACACAATTTTTGAAACGGATTCACAGCCTAAATAGAGCACATGGGTTTGCTTTGGAAAGATTGCATTTTCACTGTAACAAGAAAAGTTCAAAGACAATATAATTTTTAAGTTTATGAGATAATGAAGGAATTCACTCTGTGTAATTCTGTTTTGTTCATGAACTAGACATGATCCTGAGAAGGTAGATCAAGGAGGGAATTTTGTGTTTGCTTGCTTACTTGTAGTCCTTACCCATGCTGGGTATGCACCGTACTAATAAGCTATACTCCTACCCCAAGGAAATGACTTTTTTTACTCATGGATTTCTAGTTGTTTCAGCATTTGTGGAAAATACTCTTTTCTCCATTGAATTTCTCCACCCCTGGAGTGGAGCCAGTCCTACAAAACTGTCTTGATAGCAGTAGAAGAATTTCTCTAGAAAAAATTAGGTTGCTCTTATCAGTGTTAACAATTCCCATATAAATAGGAATGTAACAGAAGAAAGCATTTGTAACCCCTTGATTTTAAAAGGAATCTGGTTGTCTTCTTGCACAATTAGTGAATTAAAAATGAAAGTTACAAAGTAATCATATTGAAAATTGTTTGAAAATGTCTTTATTAAATCTAATCCTTTGAATAGCAGCATTACTACAGTGGATTATAGGGGTTTTTTTTTGAGCTTCTCTTCCTTCTTTACTTTTTTTTTTTTTGTTCTTTCAATAGAAAGGATTTAAAAGAGAAATACCTTTTATTATTAGAACAGCATATGCTAGAATGCAATACTCAGAAGTACAAATTAGTCATCACAAGAAGATACTTTAAAAAAAATTAAATTAAAAATTTTCTTTTTTTAAAAAAAAAGAAGATACTTTTGTAGATATGGCAATGGGCTAGAATGTTTTCCAGGTCATAGTGTTTTCCATACTCTTTTTAATATTTGATTTTAAACACAAAAAACTTTTGCAAATGGGAAGGGCACTAAGGGGTGGAGGAGGAAGGAATGGAGGGACTTAAGAATTAGGATATGTTATGTAGATGTACCAACTGCAAATGATAAATGACATCTTTATGCAGTAATAAAAAATAAAATATTTTTAGGAATAAATCTACTTTTCAGAAATTTCTTTTCTAATACTTTTTAAAAGAACTGTTTCATAGATTGAGTCAGTAGAAGTAGAATCGAGAGACAATAATATAATATTTCCAGATTCTCAACCAGTTTTGTTAGTTTGAGGGCTTTAATTACTTCACAGTAGGAGAGTGTGGTTGTCATCAGGTAAGTTTATGATTGTGAAATGATCTTTCACTGAAATTAGAAAAGGGAATTAGAACTTAGGTTGTAATTCAGTGGCATAGTTCTTCCTAGTGTGCACAAGGCCCTGAGTTTATTTAATCTCAGCACCCCTATATTTTGTTAATTTATTTTTTGTTGGTATTTCTGTATTTGACTGACAAGACAAATAGTATATTCAAAAACTGGTCAGGGTGACCAACCGAATTTTTAAAACTTTTCATTCTGGATTTACATAATTTTCCCTCTTGTTTTTCCTGAGCAAGTATCTAGTTAGCAGCATAGAAAAAAGCAATCCCCTTTGGGGAGAAAGTTGCACTTAATTAAAGTACCTGACTAAAGTGTATGTGCCAGGAGATAGGTGAGGGAAGAGTCCAGCTATGGGTCCATTCTTATGAGTTGCTGTTCATCTGGATATCTGAACATGAGTTATTCAGAGTGAAGCATTCCCTCAGAGTCCGGAGTAGGTGGAGGGATCATACTCCTTGTGATGTGCCCACCCTCAGCTTACCATTTTGGGGAGGAATCACTACTTAGGAATCAAGTTGATTAGCAGCCCAATTTCAGATGTCCCATCAGAGAATAAGCTCTTTCCTGTGGATATTTGGATGTGACCCAGACAATCCAGCTGGCATCCATTGATGTTTTTCATAATTGAAGGCCCACAGAGGAGTGTCCTAAATCTGTAGGAGTCCCAGAATCTAAGCTCTGTTCATTGAGCCTGTGCCTGTTTTCACTTTGGCAGAGTTCATGCTGCAACTGAAACTGCCCATATCAGACAGAATCCAGTTTTAGCTTAGAATCAGGTCTGGGCAATTAGGATACGTGAATCCAGAATTCCAGAAAAACTAGCAGCTGGTCTTTAGCAGCAGCAAATCAGAGATTGCAAGGCCAGGCAAGCATGTTTCTAGTTCAAGTGACAAGCAAGGCTTTCTAAAGCTCTTTTTCATTTTATCAATCTAGAGTCCAAATTAATGCACTTGAAAATATGAAGTACATTAAAAGGGCTGAAAAATTGTCATTTAAGGGTCAGACATCTGATTTCGTAAGAGGTCATTAGCAGTTGAAAGCTTGTTTTTCTTAAACTCCCCAAAGTTACTACTTCTAGAGATTGTCTTCTCTTTTTATTTATTCTGTCTGTCTCTTTTCTTTTCAGAGCCTCCGATATGGAAAGAGCATCAGTTATTTGGACTTACTTTTTTTCTAATATTTAAATTTAAAATTTCAATCTGCTCACTAGCAGCACAGAGTTTTCTCTCATTAACACTTTCTTTTGGCTTTTCATGATAGGGTTTAACCTTCTAGCATTTATGAAATTATAAATGTAACAGTTTTCTTGTTTTATATATTGAGAGATAAAACCCATAAAATACAAAACAATTTTGTAAAAATTTCTTTCTCATTAAAAATCTATTAAATCTTAAGTGATACATTTTGCATGTATAGGTTCACATGACAGCTATGAGAATGAAAAGTAAGAGTGGGGCTTTATATGTATTCTGACTTGAATGCAAAGGAAATAGAGTTAATATAGTAGCATCTAAACTGAAGAACTATTGGGAGTTTTTTTTTTTTTCTGCATTGCTTTTGCCCTCAGCATTTGTCTAAGGCTTTAATTTAGTCTTGGAAATGATGTAATCACTTGGAAGAAGACAAATGTAAACTTCGAACATTTTGGGTCCACCCAAACTGTAGCTTTAGGAATATTTAGACTCTGTATGAAAGAAAAAAGCCAAAGACATTACCCAGAGGTACTCCTGCCCACTCCCACATCGGTTGGTTTAACCAGATGAGTCAGGATATTAGCCACCCAGCAGTCCTGGTATCAGAGCTATCTACAGAGTCTTATTACGTAGATCGAATTCATAGTGATTCTCTAGTGTTCAGCCTCCCAAGTGCTGGGATCACAGGCGCACGCCACTGCATCCAGTCTCAATTGCCATCTCAGCATGCCCTGGGGGTGGGGCCAGCATGGCAGGCCAGGGATTGAACCCCCAGCATCTGTGTCTGCCTAAGAAGGCACTTTAATCCGCCGAGCCTTTTGGCTGGCCTATTTTGAGATTTCTTAGGCAGCTTTGTCTGTTATGGTTTGTGTCTAGATGACCCCCTGAAAGCCTCATATGGTCATGGAGGTGGGCTTTTCAGAAGGGGCTGAATCTAGAGTTGTTGATTGATTCGTGGTGTAATGCTGGGATTAAGGATGTGAGTGCTACATCCAATATAAGGGACTGAAAGAAACTTGCTCTCCACTCCTCTCATCTTGCTTTTGCTGTTTTCCACTGCCATGAAAGGTTCCCTCTACCATATGCCACTTTGCCAACGTGCCAGCCAATTATAGACTGAACCTTCCACAAACTGAGCTAAATAAACCTTTCGTTTTTGGGTGTTGGGTATTGTGTCTCAATAAGGAGAGAAAACTAAGACACTGTCATAACAAAGCATCTCACGTATGTTTCATAATATATGTTACTACATAATTGCCCACCGTTTAATGTATTCCACCCTTCATCCTTTCTTTGTCTAGCAAGTGTTTTCACTGTATTTTAGTTAAATGGTCTGGTGTATTTTACTCCTAAGACCACTGTTTGGCAGTTCTCAAAAGACCACCCCCAAATTCAGTGATTGTCTTTAGGACTCACAGGATTCACCATATAACGGTATTCACAGCTACAATTTATTGCAGCAAAAGGATTTAAATTAAAATCAGCAAAGAGAAACACATGGAATAAGGCACAGAAGAAAACAGGCACAAACTTCCAATCATCTTCACATTATGAAGTCACTGAAAGCTTGCTTAATTTTTCTATCACTGAATTCTGATCATGCTATCTGATATCATCTACCAAAGAAGTTCCCTAGAGACTCAGTGTCTGCAGTTTTTACTGGAGGCTGGTTATGTAGACAACTTCTCTGTAGCACGTACCAAAATTCCAGTTCTGAGAAGAAATGCAGGAGTTTAGCATTTACCGCATTGCACAGTGTAGCAGCACTGAACCACTTCAGTCAGAGAAAGATGGGAAGTCTGAGATCCAAGTTCTCGGACACTAGCAGTGGCCTTGCAAGCTGACCATCCAAAGGTTAGCTGTCTCAAGCATAGCTGTTCTGTTAACACTTTTGGAACATGGTGGAATGCCCTCAGACACATAAGCCTGAGATTATATAGTGAACATATTTAATTTATATTGGTAACTTTATTAAGGACAATGATTAAGAAAAAGTGAGGGCCTTAGAAGTGAAATAGTTTTATTTTTTAGATTTCTTTTCATGATATTCCATTTAAAAGTAAGTTACAGTGGAGGAGAATAAAGCTAGCAACAATTGTTGACTTTAAAGCAGTGGGATAGCGGTTGGTGAAATGAAATCTTTTCCAGTGAAAATAATCTAAACAATTTCTTATTGTAGCAACTCTGTATTTGTTCTTTGTAGTTTGGTTGAGAAAGAATCACTCTTTTATTTTGAAATTTGTACTAATTTGGTATGTACATAATAATTAGAGAAAATTCCCAATTAAAATTCACTTTTTAAAATTTCAAGCTTTTAAAATTGCTTAAAATATTAAAAATTAATTATTGCTTTTCAGAAACAGTACTTGACTACAGGTATATTTCCATGTGGTACAAATTTTTTTATCTTTTGTAATTGAATATATTATTAATTCTAGGGAAAGGCTAGATAGAAGTTTGCCTTTTGAAGCCTAAGTAATTTTTCTTTGTTTACAATATATCAACTTTGACACCTTGACTTCCCTAATTCTAAAAGAAACACTTTGAATTTAACATTTTCATTTATATTTTTGAAATAGGGACAGTATAGTATTCAAAATTAGGGAAGAATGAATAATCAGAGATGTCCAAGCTGCTGCTGTTTACTGACAGCACCACAGCTCTAGAGCTTGAAATGTTTATTTTTCAGTTGTGTGAAATTCTGAATTCAAAGTTTGAAAAATAGTTGACGAAGAACAATTTCAGCTCTCTGAAGTTTTTACTTATGTAAAGAGCTTTGTCTTTAGGGGTAATTATGTTTTAACAAGAAATAGTTTTGTTTCTTGTGGGACAGTCCTGCTTCAAGGTTGTATATGGTGAGATTTTTGGACTTATGTGCAAACATGAGAAGCATAGAATTCTTTATCCTATTGTTAAAATATAATCTAATTTTTAAATGTTCTTTATCATATTATGTAGGGACTTAAGGTTCAACATATCAATACTTGATGAAAAATACCTGTTCCTTATTATGCCTAAGATGTTTGAAATGCAGTGAGATAGTGAGGTTAAGCTTGATAGCGTAAATCGTTTGATAATAACAATAAGCTTGTCTTCTGGATGGTTAACAACCTAAGTTTGCAGACCAAAATTAGAGAAAAAGGAAGGCTACAAGGAAAGCCAACATTTTGGCCCTACCCCTCTAAGGTCAATTAAGACTCAGGACATATGAGAACTTGTACTGTAACGTCATGTACCTCGGTAGTGTCCCAAATTTTCTGATCAAGAAGATAATGGGGCCAAAGAGGAAAGTGATCGATGACGTAGAGTGTGCCTAAGGAGAGTCACATGGGGAGAAGACACTCTCTCAGGCTTTCACAGAGAGCACATAGGCCAAGCATTGGCCGTGACTCATCCACATGGCTGACACTGACAAAGGTTCTACAATCTGAGGTACAGGATCTCAAGATAAATCCTGAGGGCATTTCACTGACCTTGTCAGACCAAAAAGCTACAACTCTTGTTGCACAGGTCCTGCTTTACCTTGGTCTTAACCATCCAGTAGAAAAGTATGAAGATGAAATATAGGAAGTAAAGCCATGTTGTTATGTTGAGCTGTGGGGGACTCAGGTCAATAATTTCTGACATTGCCAGTTAAACAGAAGACCCAATGATATTATGGGCTTCTGTACTCTTTTAGAATATTTTGCTGAGTTTACACACCTATAATATTCAACAACGGAACTTAAAAAAATTGGGGTATAACTATGAATGTCCATTTTGTATCTGTGTATTCAAAGTGGTTGGGATAGATATATAGTTGCATTCTCTTAATGAATAGAATGATTTTTTCTAATGGTGTTTGTAAGTAGGATCACAAGTCTGCATCTTGTACAGCAATTAACCACTGAGAAGAATGTATGCAGTGTATTATTTGTTGAAACTGTACTTTCGATTTGATTTGAAACTGTCTCATTGCTATATGTTTATCAATAAAACTCTGAAAAGAAAAAAAAAAAGAAATAGTTTTGTTTCCTATCTTAGTTGTTTCCCAGGTTTTTGCCATTTTCCACTTGCTGACCTCATGCTTGCTATTTTCAGTGTTCATTTGCCATTTTGGCAAAAAAGCAGTAGTTAGGTGCTGCCTTCTGCACCTACAGTATTTTCATTTCTTCCTTGTCTAACTGCAATATCTTTTACCAATGGTGAAGGCTATGTGCATTAAAAGGTGTCCAGAAGAAGCCAGAATACATTGGCTTATATCCTCTTGCTTACTGAAAAACTTGAGGCAATTAAGCTAATCAGTTTCTTTATTACTAGTGTAATATTTTTGTTTTTATATAGCCATTTAATTTTGAATCCTTCCAAATTAAGATGGTAGAATAATAGCAAAGTAAATTTTAACTGTGGTACATATTATGCAACAGTGTTTTGTTAAGAAATTTTTCTCAGCTTAGATCATTTTCACTGTACTTCGACACTAAAAAAATTTTTTTTCTGTAAACTATGGGTTTTCATGACCTGTAAAACCACAGTTGACACTAACTTAATATGGGGTTGGCAAGCTAAACCCCAAATCTCTTAAATCTCCAGTTTTAGCAGCATTACTCTCAAAGTTTTATGTATATGTGCACGGCATGCTTGTACATGTGTTTGTGTGTTTCATGTTGTCCCAGTACAAGATCTGTCTCCGGCTATTAGCTTCATGCTTCCTAATTCCATGTCCCTTTTACTTAAAATCTGTCAGTGCAGTTACATAGGAAAGACTTAGGGTAATATACCAATTACCTTGAAAAATAATGAAATTAACTTTTGTTCAGAACATAATTGGAAAAATATGCATATATTTAATTAATTAAATTTATTGGTACATTTTAGGTGTACATAATGATTACATTCATCATAGAGAATTTGTGCCTGGACATGGCTATAACATGATTCTTTGTTTTTCCTCATTTCCTTCTTCAACTTTTCTTCCTCTTATTTACAAAAGCTTTGTTTCCATTTTTTCTTTCTTTATATTTTTCTTTTCCCTTCCTTCCTTTTCGTCTTCCCCTTCCCTAGTTTCCCCTCCCATTCTGAACATTTTCTTTCCATTTTGCAATGTTTATTATACATTCTGGTCCTTATTTATATTTTTGGCTTCTCACACCAGAGAAACACATGGTATTTACATAAGTATACCCAATTTGTTTCCTTAAGAATATGATCTCAATATGTAGATTTTAATTTGCCATAGTCAGATACTCTTAATAAATGTCAGTTATATATCATTATATATTATTTTTGATGCGAAAGTAGAGGCAATGACATTTTCCTTAAGATCTTCTTGAAGAATGAGTTTTTCAAAGGCGGCAACTGATTTTTTGCCAGTTGTGTAAAAATTGTGGTAAGAGAAGAGAGAAGAGTTTTGAGTGTCTACTGTGTGCCAGCAACTATAGTCAAGTACTTCACCCATGTAGTCATGAAAATTCTGAAAGCTAGTATCCTCCTCGTTTTACCAAAGAGGAAATTGAGATACAGAAAATAATTTATGATAGAATGAAGTCAGTATTAGGCACCTGCAGGGACTGGGGTTTATCCCCAGCATGTTGTGCCTATAATCGCAGCACTTGGGAGGTTGAAAACAGGAGGATCACTACGAGTTCAATCTGTGTAGTAAGACCCTGAACACCCTGTACTAAATATATTAAAAAAAAATATGAGGCACCAATTTTTTGAGGGGTACTGAAACTTGAACAGGATATTGTGCTTGCCAGGCAGGCACTGTGCTACTGACCTGTATATCCCTGGCCCAAGGCACCAAATATTTTTTATTTTTTAAAGTGAATACAAAAAATAGAAAAAAGCCTTAGAAACCATACAAAGGCCAGCCAAATAGCTCAGCAGATTAAAGTGCCTGCAAGCAGGTGCAGGGACTGGGGGTTTGATCCTGGGGTTTGATCCCTGGGCCTGCTGTGCCAGCCCTACCCCCAGGGTGCACTGAGATGACAATTAACACTGGGTGTGGTGGCATGTGCCTGTAATCTCAGCTCTTGGGAGGCTGTAAACTGGTGGATCACTATGAGTCCAATCTAGTAGTGAGATCCTCAACACACTGTAGACCCTTCCCTAAAAAATACAAAAAAAAAAAAAGAGAGAGAGAGAGAGAGAGAAACTATACAGAATTTCACTAAATAAAGTAATAGGAATTCAGCAGTGATTGTTTTGTTGCATTTTGTCTTCAAATTGTCTAGATTGCCAGATATAAGTATGCAAAATTTGTCACAAAAATTAAAAAGATGGGGCCTGGGAGATGGCTCAGTGGAATAAGCGCTTCCCTGGCAAGTGCAAGGGCCTGAGTTCCATCCCCGGTTCCGCAAAAAAAAAAAAATTAAAAAGAGACAAAAAATTTAAGCATTAACTGCTTCTTTCAGTAGACCAGGAGAAATCAGCAGTACAATATCCAAATTAACCATTGTATATGCTTTTTTTTTCTGTCTTTCTTTTGACAGGTTCTTGCCTTTTAGTTCAGGTTGGCCTTGAACTTACTCTATGTACTTTGTAGCCTAAGAGATTGTAGTAATCCTCCTGCCTCAGCTGCCCGAGTGCTGGGATTACAGATATGAGCCCCAATACCATGCAGGGATTTGTCAATTTTAGCCTAGCTCTGTCTGAATTGAGTTGAAAAAGTTAAAGGTAGTGCTGTTTTCAGTGTAAGAATCTTAAGGATTTGGCCTTAGCAATATGACTTTACCTTTGTTTATTCCCTTATGTAAATCCTCAGCCTCAGGTAAACGAATTAGTCTCAAAAGTTTTTATATAGGCGTATTTACATTCATTCTAAGAGTTTGCCTTTATCCTATACCAGTAGGAAGCCTAAAGATTTTGTAAAAAGTACAGTAAGTACCACTCTACTATCTTCTATATACTTAGTGAAGTCCTAAACTAATGGTATCACTAATGCTGACTATATACCCTAAGCTGCAGGGAAAGCCAAAACGTGGTTTTTCTTTGTTCTCCTCCAAATGAAATATTTTGATGTTGGACTTGAGTAGTATTGTATGTACTTTTTAGTAGAAAGGATACAGATTGGATTCAGGTAGCTGTTCATAACCCTTTTTCCTTTCATTTTCTTTTGTCTGTTCTTACCATCAGAGAAATGTAGTCCAGAGAAGCCAGTGGAAATTGAGATTTACATGTACCACAGCTTTATACCTTGTGTTAAGAAATTGTGAAGAGATTAGATGTTTGGTGCCAGTAATAGTGGTAAAGAGCATTAATTTTTTTTTTTCTCACAGTAGCATTTATTTTCCAGTGGACAAATAATCTTACAAGTAGTTATGAATTTAAATAATTGTCCAAATTCCATTTGTTATTTTGTTTTGTTTTACATATGATTTGTGTTTAATGTTGTATTCCTGCACTGTTTCTAAGTAAATACTGTTTAAGATATAACCAGATTCCAAATCCTTTTCAACATCTCAAGTCACTGTCCTGCTTTAAAACACTATTATCTGTTCCCTGAATTACCTTGTTGAGCTCCAGATTGATCTTCCTTCTTCTGTCCATTCCTTTTTACATTCTATTCCTAATGTAGGACCTATAATTTTTCTTTAATTTTTAAGTAATTTGAAATGTTGGAACAAGTTGCACAGATGCCTGTCTACCTTTTAGTTCACTCTTCTTAATGTTAACATCTTGCATAACCATAGTTCACTTATGAAAAATAAAAAAATTAGCATTGATTGATACAATTCTGATAACTCTACTTGACTGTATGTGTGCATTCTGTATCTGTATTTTCAACCAATGGTTGATCAACAATATTTCTAAAAATTGCTCTGTACTGAACATATAAACTGTAGTTAGTGTAACAACTATACAACATTTATATTGTATCAGGTATCTAGAAATGATTTAAAGAAAAGTTTGTAGAGAATATGCATAGGTTATAATGCAAATACTGTGCCAGTTTATAAAAGGGATTTGATCACTCATGGATTTTGGTATCCATAGAGAGTTCTGGTGCCAATCCTCTGATAATACTGGGAAACAACTCTGTATACATTATTTAGATTTTACCAGTTTTCCCATTTATGGTCGTTGTTGTTTTTGAGACAGGGTCTCTCTTGCAAAGATCCGCCTGCCTCAGCTTCCTGAGTGTGGGGATTACAGGTGTGTGTCACCACACCTGTTTTTCCATTTTAAAATTGAATTTAGGATTTCACATGGCATTTACATTTCTTGTTTTCTTAAACACCACTAACCTGTGAGCTCTTAGTCTTTTCTTTCATCACCTTAACACTTTCAACAAATTACTGCCTGATTATTTTCCAGAATGTCTCTCAATTTTAGTTTCTCAAATATTTTCTCAATTTAGAGTGATGGTGCACATTTTTTTGTTAGGATGCTATAAAACTTCAGTGCCTTTTTTAGTGCATCAAGTAAGGGTACATGAGATCAGTGTGTTGCAAATTTAAGTTGGCGTCTCCACTGTTCACTACTGTGTTTCACTTTATAATAATATCTTAGTGGAGAAGATTGGAGTGTATGTAGATATCCAGTTTATACCCACATCTCTGGCCACTAATTTTAAATCCATTCAAAAGGACAAGAAAAAAGAAATATGGATGCAGACTTAAAAGGAACAAATGACTATATATAGATGATGTGAATTAAACTTTCAAATCACAAAAGCATCTAGTTTCTCTTTTACTTCTAAAACTATTAAGTGCATTTAGCAGGTTAGCAAAGATATATATATAAATTCCATTTTATTTTTATATATGTGCTAGAAATTAACACTTGAAATTTAATTTTTAAGTACCATTTGTAAGAACACCCCCAAAAGAAAACATAAAATTAGTACAGTATTTCTATAAGTAATATTCCATATTACATAGAGAAATACCACATAAGGATTTTGACTCAAAGAGTAATGACTTTGTTTTTAAATAATGACTTTGGACAATAATAACTTTGGCTATGAAAGTAAAAGTATACATCTGAGAAATTTCTAAGACTTATGAGGATAAATCTGAGGGGAATGGGACTATGACATTTAAATGATACATTTCCTGGTAACTTTCAGGCTTATTGCTCAGATTTTTTAAAATGAAGCAAATTTAAAAATAACTGCAAGCCACATAAAAGCTTCTAGATGCCATTATACTTTTTAATATGAGTAACAGTATAATGAACAGTATTATTGATTCTGTTCAAAGTATATTGATACTATAAGTATCTCAAGACACATTACTTCCTAATTTTTTTACATCTCAGGTATGAGTTATTTTTCTTATAGAACATTTCACTAAAGCAATGCTATAATGTAAACATTTTTAAAAGTATTATTTATTAGTCTGAAACAGAGCTCTGAAAGAGTCTGAGCTGCATTCTGTCAGGGAAGCCAAGACCAAAATAACTAAAAGTTTCTAAATTCTTAGGCACTACCTTTCAAAATAAACGTGATATCCTTTATATTTGTGTAGGCAAAAATGTGCAGTAAACTAAAGTTGGTCTTACGAGTAATAAGCACTTAAGTACTTAGAGCTTGGCATGGTGACACACCTGCCTGTAATCCCAGCACTCAGAAATCTGGAGCAGGAGGATCACAGTGAGTTCAAGGCCAGCATGTACTGCATAGCAAGACCATGTCTCCAAAACTAAAAGCCTGAAGTACTTAGAGCTGTACCTCAAAACACAAAGCATTTCACTGAGAGTAAACACATGATTCATAGATTGTATAATAAAAGAAGGGGAAAATGAAATCCAGGCTTCTTCCCCCAAAACCCCATATCCATAATATATTGTGTATATTGTGATAAGTCCAGAAAATAGGAGGGAAAGATGTACTCTTCTAATTTAAGATGAGACAATAAAGAGGTAGTATGTTAAGCTAAAAATTCAACAACTCTCAAAAAAATTAAAAATCTTAACAATATGTAGTATGATCTAATGAAATATATTTTAAAAGGTGGTTATTTATCAAAATGCCAATAGTGATTATCTTTCAGTGAGTAGATTAAGCTTGTTTTAGTTCTTTTTACTTATCTTTTCAAAACATTTTATTATACACATATAGTTGTAGATTAAAAATTTAAAAATCAATATCAAGAATTTATAAAAGACTCAATAGGTGCCCTCATTAAATATAGTTGTGGGCCAGGGAATCCACTGTTGTAATAAGTAGTTAACACCTATTTTTAAATAGACAGTTCAGATCTCATACTGTGACATTTAATAACAAGAAGCCAGGAGGTTTTTAGGCAGTCATGTCTGCATATTGAAATCACCCAAGGAACTAAAAAAACTGCCTGAATGCAACCCTTAGAAACTCTGATATAGTAGGTCTGTGATATAGCGTGGCCAGTAGAATGCTGGAGTTCTCCAGGTTATAAGGCTATATAGCCATGATTGAGAACTGTTATTTTATAGCATATTTAGGGAGACAACTCATGTTTTCCATCCTTTAACTTACATTCTGTTGAGATTGGTACTACAGTTGTGTTCAACAGTATGCATACTCTAAAATTGAAGGTCCAGTCTGCCATTAAATTAAATGGGTAACATGATAAACTACTATCCTCTGGCTCTTAAATTTTCTTCCTTCCATTGTAATTTTTATATTTTCATAATAAGTAATTCTTTTTTCCTCTACTTGAGATTGAACTAAGGGCCTTCATACTAAACTGCATCCCCAGTCCATTTTTTATTTTGAGATAGGGTATGTTAAGTGGCCCAGGCTAGATCCAACTCAAGACCTTTCTGCCTTAGCCTCCTAATGTGCTGGGATTGTAGGCATGCACCATCATGGCCAACTACAGTAATTAAGTTTCTAAAGCCTAAATAATTAAGTCCCTACCCTATATAAAAGCCTTTAGCTAAGTGTTGTTTTATATTAAAGTGTAAATTCTTATCTGGCCCAATGTATTTTTAGTTTAATCTCCTGTTCATTCCATGCTAGTGACCCTGAACTTCATGCAAACGCGCCAGTTCTTAGATAGAGCATTTTTCATACCTGCTTTTTTATATATTAGTAATTTTGATCATCAAGTTAACTTTCTATTACTGTGCCAAATACTAGATAATTAAAATAAAAGGAAGAAAATTCATTTTAGCTTATAGTTTCAAAGGTTTCAGTCCATGATACAAGACCCTGTTGTTTTGGGCCTGTGGTGGCACAGTACATCATGGTGAGAATGTGTGGCTGAATAGACCTGCTTGCTTACCTCATGCCTGTGAGGAAGCAAAGAGAAAATGAGGAATGGGCTGTGGTAGCAGTGTCCTCCTTAAGGGGTGCCCCAGTGACCTTACTTCTCCCATCAGGCCCCACCTCTTCAAAGGTTTCTAGTGCCACAGACTGAACACTAAGCCTTAAATGCATGATCTTTATAAAATATTCAAACTATAACTCATAAATCAGTAACAACACTTAATGGTATTAGACCAAAACTGGCATTATTGAGCATATTAAGCAAGAACTAAACTACCCACTTTAATATAAAGTTCTTATAATCTTTATAGTTATTCTAACAGTCATTTTCCTTATTGTACAGATGGAAACTTGAAGATTTGTTTTACCTTCCCCACCCACCTCACAATGCCTCAATAGTACATGCTTATATTATGTTATCTTTATTATAATTTTTCGATCATAGTATTCAAAAGCATTTGTTTTTAACATTTTTTGAATTCTCTGTAGTAGAGGAAACAAATTAATGTTCTTAAAAGGCAGAATAATCACTTCCTCCTTTGCTCTATGTATGAAGTTTTATCACTTTGCCGTGATTATCTGGGTTGCCTGGTTATATAATCTAGTATATTTGCACGTAAAAGGTTTTTTTTCTGATGTCTTCTGCACTGTGGAGTATTTTCATTTTTCTTTTACTCTAATTTAAGGCCTAGTCTCAGTTCTTAGTAGAAAAAAATTTCCTGCTTTTTACTCCTGTGCAAATTAGCTGAATATGATTTGTATATAATTTGATTAGAAATTGAAGTATATTTAAATACAAAACTCAGTCCAGATAGGCTTTTA
>NW_004524838.1:2078264-2118773 GCF_000260255.1 Octodon degus | reverse complement strand
AGTCCCGGAGATCAGGGAACAGATTAGAAGATATAGAAACAATTCCAGACATACTCAGCCAGCCACCTTATCTTTGATATTCAGTGGAGGAAAGGTAGCCACTTTAATAAACGGTACTGGAAAAATTGGCTCTGCACATGACATAGATTAAAATTGGATATGGATCTTTCATCATGTGCTGAACTAAATTCAAGATGGATCAAAGGTCTAAATATTAAAACAGAAGCATTAAATCTTCTGGAACATAGAATAGGTACAACTCTTGAAGACACTGGTGTGGGAAAGACTTTATGAATAAAACCCCGATTGCGCAGGAAATATCACAAAGAATCAACATTTTATTAAAAAGCTTTAGCACAGCAAGAAAAACCACCAACAGAGTGAAGAGACAGTCCACAATGTGAGAAAATGTTTGCAAGCTTTTCCTCAGACAAAGGATTACTAGCAAGAGCATATAAAGAACTCAAAGGAAAAAAACCAAAAAACAGACCTCTCAGATTTAAAGATCCATTCCAAAAATGGGCATGAGATGAATACACACATTTATGTGAAGAAATAGAAACAGCAAATAAATACGTGAAAAAGTGTTCAACATTACTGGTCATTTAAGAGATGAAAATTAAAACAACACTGAGATTCCATCTCACCCTGAAAAGAATGGCTACCATCAGGAAGTTAGCCAGTAACAAATACTGGATGGGCTGTGGGGAAAAAGGAATCCTTCACTGGTGGTGGGTGTGTAGACTGGTGCAACCACTGTGGAAATAAATGTGGAGATTCCTCAAAAAACTAGGATTAGAGGTCCCATTTGACCCATCTGTTTCCCTTCTGGGTATCTTCCCAGAAGCATTATAGACATTGTATCATAGTGATGTATGTGCACCCATGTTTATAGCACCACAATTTGTAATAGCTAGATCTTGGAAACCACCCAAATGCCCATCGACCAAGGAATGGATAAAAAAAGATGTGGTCTTTGTATGTAATGGAGAACTACTCAGCCATAAAGGATAAACTGGAGACTTGATTTCTCTTAGTTCTTTGGAAAGGTTTATGCCAACATTGTTTAGAAAATTAAATGCTGATATCTTCTACTCTGAGTAATTAATTTAAAGGTAAAATTAGAGGTTTGTTTAGCTAAGAAATCAGTAAAGTGTAACATTTTCCCCCTTACATTGTTTCTTTAGGATAGGCTATGTAATTACTGTTTTGCAATCTAATTTAAGTAACTTTTCTTTCATTAGAATGTGAAACATGCTGCAGAAGCATTTAAGAAGTGGCTGAAGGAGGAAAGAAAAAAGTGCCACTGCTTATAAGAAAAGGAAACATGGGAAATACAACTACCAAATTCCGAAAAGCACTCATCAATGGTGATGAAAACCTGGCTTGCCAAATATATGAAAACAATCCTCAGCTAAAAGAATCCCTTGATCCAAATACATCTTATGGCGAACCCTACCAGCACAATACTCCATTACACTATGCTGCTAGACATGGGATGAATAGAATATTAGGGTAAGTATTGTTACAGACCAGTGGTACCAAGTTAGTGAAAGAAGACAATTGTGATCTTTGAAAATAGACGTATCGGGGCCGGGGAGATAGCTCACTAGAATAAGCGCTTGCCTGACAAGTGGAAGGGCCTGAGTTCAATCCCTGGCTCTGACAAAAAAAAAAAACAACTAGGGTGCCTGCCCCTTAGCTCAGTTCTTTAAGTGACTGCTTCAACAAAGCAGTCAGGCTCAGGTTGCTGTGCTTTGATCCCCACAACTCAAGCCAGCCAAACATGCCCTGAAGGTGTTTGGAGAAAAAAAAAAAAATCCTTCTGCTGTTTTTCCATAGAAAGAACTGGGAGGCCAGAACTTCAGGGAAAATTTTTGGGGGCCAGGGAGATGGCTCAGTGGAATAAGTGCTTTCCTGGCAAGCTCAAGGGCCTGAGTTCAATCCCCGGTTCCGCCAAAAAAAAAAAAAAAAGACATATGTATATGTCATATGGTAGTGTAGTGAGCTAAACTTTGTAAAACTGAATATGCCTAAATTATTTGCTGTGTTCTTTAAGATTTCATATAATTTTATTTATTGTACCAAAATTAGACCAAACTTAATAAATTGGTTTACATGTTTTTAACTGCTGTAAAGATATTTTGAGTTGTGGTGTGTTTCAAAGTGTCAGTGAAATTTAGTGTTTAATTTACCAAATACTAATATTTAATTTACATTTCCATTATGAAAAGTACTCCTAGAATTATAAGGAATGGTGTCAAAAGCAAAATTCTAAACTCTGGTTAGCTATTTTAACTTGAAAAACAGTTGTATTTGCCTTATCTATGTTTTAAGTTTTATTCTTTCAGTAGGCACATTCATTTAGAAAGTTTCTGTCTCTTCTCTCTCCCTGTTTCTTTTAGTGTATTGGGGCTTGAACTCAGGGCCTTCACACTAAGCAACATCCAGCCCATTTTACTTTTTTATTGTGGAACAACATCTTGTAAGGGAGCTGGGGTGATGGCTCAGTAGAATAAGCGCTTGCCTGGCAAGCGCAAGGGCCTGAGTTAAATCCTCAGTTCCACAAAAAAAGAAAAAGAAAAAGATCTTGTAAGTTGCCAAATACTCAGGCTGGGTTTAAATTTGCTGTCCTGCTTTAGCCCCTGAGGGTGCTGGGATTGCAGGACTGTGTGAGAAAGTGCTACTTAAAAAGATTGTTCTGAAGGCAAAATGAGAAAAAAAAAAGAACAGAATAGTATTTCTAAAACTTTCTTACGCTTGGTTATGTAGTTATAAATGTCTGATGCTAGAGGAGAAATACTGTTTGACTTATACAATGAAATATAATACTTAAATCCTTAGAATTTGACAAAAACCTTTTAATTTTTAAATATTTCTTTTCTGTACACGTTGTTCAAATTACGCTGCTCCTTCTGTAACCCCCAGAACTTGTATGCTGAGTATTTTGCTTGTCAGTGCTGTTGTCTGTGCCAGTACTATCCTTCCTTGTTCCTCACCTTTTACTATCAAAATGTTACACTTTCTTTAAGGTCCTGTACATGCTATATTTATCTTCTTAGACTATCACCACCCATTAAAAACTTCAAATTTTTTAAACTTCTATGATCTTTTTATTAGCATCACTTATTTGCTATACATTAACTCATTATATTTTACAACTTTAATACGTCTTGTCTTTGCTTGCCTGTATAACTAGGATTTTTTTCTTTATACTTCTAGCATCTAGCATAGTATCTTAGGTAGAGTAAGTGGTTGTTTTATAAAACCATTATACATATAGTTCAGTGGACTAAAGTGCCTGCTTAGGCAAAGTGCAGGGACCAGTGCTCAATCCCCGGTTCCACATGCCTTGCTTGCACCCCCACCCCCACCCCTGCACTGAGACAGCAATTGAGACTGGGCATAGTGTCACACACCTGTAATCCCAGCACTTGGGAAGCTGAAAACAGGAAGATCACTGCAAGTCTTATCTGTGTAGTGAGACCCTGTAGACCTGTACCAAGTAACATTTTTTAAAAGATTATATAAGGAAAGACATTTATGATCAGTGTTCTTGGTTTTGTTTTTTTTTTCTCACATGGTCTTGCTATGTAGTTCAGGCTGGCCTTGGACTCCCTATGTAGCCCAGGGTATCCTTGAACTTGTAGTGATCCTCCTGCCTCAGCTTCCCATGTGCTGGGATTACAGAGGCATGCCACCATGCCCAGTCTCAATCACTGTCTCAGCGTGCTCTGGGGGGCGGGCCAGCACGGCATGTGGAGCCCAAGATCAAATCCCAGTCTCTGTGTCTGCCTAAACAGGTGCTTTAATCCACTGAGCTTCTGGCCAGCCCTTGGGTCCTTGTATCATTGACAGTGATATATTATGCTCATATAACAATGTAATATAGTAATGATAAATATCTACTAAGGGTTTATTATTTTCTAATGCTTTATATGCATTATCTTGGTTAATTTTCATTACAGTTCTCTGAGGTAGTTTATTGTCTAGGTCTTAGAGGTGAGAAAACAGAAGTACTATAGGGTGAGGAACTTGTCAGAACTTGTCAGAACTTTCATAGCTTGTGAGTGGCAAGTTGCCTAGGTAGATGACTCCAGGCTTGAAGCTCTAAAACAGAGACACTTAACACATATAGATCAACTGATTTGTCATGGCTGCCTCAGCTACTTAACAAGGCAAATTACTTTCTAATCACACTCAACTTAAGTTTTCCCATCTGTAAAATGTGTATTTATCTCACAGACCTTGTAGGACAGTCAGTTAACTTTATAATATAAATATTGTGCTTTCTAACATATACTGTTAATGATCTTTAGTTTTTTTGCATCTAGATCCTACAATTAAATCACCTTTAACCTACTCTTTCATTGACCAAACCTGCTGAGTTCTCTGTCTTTTGGATTCATTTCTTTTCATTCTCACTCTCTCAAACTTAGCATACTCTTCTATAAATTTAGTTCACTTTTATCACCTGACTGCTCCCAATAAAAATAGCTGGTGTGTGATTTTTTTTTATTCTGTTCTTCTAAACTTTAAAAATTCATATATAGATTAATAGTCCTAAAGCATAGTTTTTGAATTTTCTTTCTGTCATGAGAAAGTTTTAACAATACCCTATTGTCTGCATTATTGTTTAGCTTTCAGAACTTCTTACACCTGCCCACATTTTACCCAGTCTCAAAGTTTAAAATAAAAAGAAAGGTGAATATAACTCAATGATAGAGCACTTTCCTGGAGTTCAGTGTCCAGTTCCAGTACTAGTAGCAGTGTATGGGGGAGGGGTGATTTACCTCCTACCTCAAATTCTAGCATAAGAACTTTAAGTTAGAAATTGGTGGCCTCAAAGGTCTTTCTAATGCTGCTCCTTCAGATTTAGGGGACATTTGTTGTGTTTTTCTTTCTCATAGTCAAATATTAAAGTGTAACTTTATACAGAACATAGATAACTAGCTCAGCTGCTTGCTGTGTGGACTTTGGCTCAAAGTGTAACACACATAAACCAGTACCTAAGTATAGCAGTTAAGAATAGACTTTAAATGTTGTTTTTGGAAATGGGCACTTCGTCAGAATACAGACGTTTTTCCTCAAGTTCAAAAGCAAAGTCTCAGTCTCTGCTCAAATTTATCTATTGATTTTTTTATTCATTCATTTTATTAAACTTAAAATAGGGGCTGGAGAGATGGCTCAGTGGTCTAAAGCACCTACTTGAAACAAGTTTGGCAAAGCACAGGGACCACGGTTCAATCCTCCAGCACCACATGCCAGCCAGCCCGCCCCCTGGTGGGCTGAGCTGGCCACACACACACACACACACACACACACACAATAAATAAATGTAATAAATAAAAATAAATAAATATTTAAAAACTTAAAATATAAGTGTTCTAAAGCTCTTAGTACCAGCAGTAATTTTTAAAATTACAAAAGTGTCTAATGACCAACAGATTTAAGGTTTGCAATCTAGTTAATGTTTTTGCTTTGTTTAAGCTTAAAATAGATCTGTTTCTATCTTGTTATTATTCCATTAAACGAGTATTTGAAAACTTATTAAATCAGTGATTGTATATTATCTTTTAGTTGCCAGTTTGGATTAATTTTATAATTTGACTATATACTTTGTACTTTATTTTAAAACTTCAGCCTCCGGGTCTAGAATGTTTTTCCTTAATTGTTTGAAGAATATTGACTCTTAAGTTATTAGGACTTTCAATGTATGTACTAAAAGTAGAAATTACCTTGTTGCTTTCCTTTCCTGAAAATATACCTAATATTTAATTTATGTACTCTTTTGTCTTTGGAAATTTAGGTAGATAGTGTAGAAGGAGTCACAAATTATTTTTGCCAGCTTTATTGGGGTATAATTGACCAAAATTGTATGTTTCAAAGTGTGCAATGTGATGCTTTGATGTAGAATCAAGTTAATATACATACCCATCACCTTTTGTGTTACCTTTTAGGCTGTGTGTTGAAAATGCTCAAGATCTATTCTTGATGCAAATTTCAGTTATACACTACTTAATTATTAGCTATCATCACTATCCAAACACGTGATAGAAATTAGATTTTCAGCTTTGAAGTAGAGCATATCTTTTAAATTTATCTCCTATGTATTTCCTGCCAGGACAAAAATAGTTTTCATCCTTCCATTCTATTTTAGGACATTTCTTTTTGGAAGAGATGGTAATCCAAATAAACGGAATGTGCACAATGAAACATCTATGCATTTATTGTGTATGGGACCTCAGATTATGATATCAGAAGGAGCCCTTCATCCACGCTTAGCACGCCCTGTGGAAGATGATTTCAGAAGAGCCGATTGTCTGCAGATGATCTTAAGATGGAAAGGAGCAAAACTTGACCAGGGTGAATATGAGAGAGCAGCTATTGATGCTGTTGATAACAAGAAAAACACACCTCTTCATTATGCTGCTGCCTCAGGGATGAAAGCCTGTGTAGAGGTAAAACTTTTCTGTTAATATTCTGCATGGTAAAATTTATGTCTTGGTGATAGATCATAATCAGTATTTGTTTTGTTGCTCTTAACAATATTTTTTTTTTTTTTTTTTTGGTACCGGGGATCAAACCTCAGGACCTTGTGCTTCCCAGACAGGCACTTTTGCCACTGAGCTATATCCCCAACCAACAGTATCTAAACTAGTCATTTTTGTTCCTTCATTGATTCTAAAAAAATTCAGGGCTCTTTTCAAATAAAGCCACCACATGGTTTTATATAGGAAAAAAACCTACCGTTGCACAGTCAACCTTTGAAATAAAATGGAATTGAGAAGAATTAAAACTTTGCTAACCTTGAATGACAATCACCAATTAAGCACTTTTGTATTCAAAGTAATAGCTTTAGTAGTAACGCATTCTACTTTTTGTTGATTTTATTGTATAAAATATATACATGGTGAATATGGCAAATCTTGACCATTGGGACCTATACTATATTATCTAGAATTGGTCCGTTCACTAAGCTGTGGATGGCTATTCATAAATGCATTTAACACCTGTAATCTTAAAATATTAGGGTTTTTTCCCATTCAATCTGCTCTAAAGTACACCTGAATGTATACTGTATTATATTTGATTTTTTAATATGTTCTGCATCTTACCAGGCTTATTTACAGTCATTCATGTAATGTAAAATCTTAGCTGAGAAGTCATCAGCTTAATATCATCCCTCATATACATACAACAGAACAGATGTTTCTCAGCTATCAACATTTGTGTCCATCCATATATAGTGCATAGAAGTTGTTTTGTATAAAAACTGTGGATAGGGAGCTTTTAAGATTGGATCACAGGGCTGGGGAGGTAGCTCGGTAGTCTAAGTGCCTGCTGGACAAGCGCAAGGACCCAGGTTTGATCCCCGATACCACATGCTGCGCTGGCCCCTCCTGAGCCAGCCACCGAAACTGGGCATGGTGGTGCACGCCTGTAATCCCAGCGCTGGGGAGGCTGAGACAGGAGGATCACTGGAGTTCAAGCTGCGTAGTGAGACCTTGTACCAAATACATAAGAGTTAAAAAAAAAAAAAGATTGGAGTTTTTTTCTTCTAAAATTGTGTGTCTTTATTAGAAAAGCATATAGTTCGGAAAAAATTTAATGTTCATTGAATGTTACTTTAAATTGATCGATGTATCAAAATATGAGTACATGTTCTTAAAACATGTTTTTTTTCTTTCTCTTCTCCTCCTCCTCTTCCTCCTCCTCTTCTTTTCTTTTCTTTTTCTTTTTCTTTTTTCTTTTTTTTTTTTTTTGTGGTACTGGGAATCAAACTCCAGACCTTTCACTTGCCAGCCAGGTGCTTACGCCACTGAGTTATGTCCACAGCACAGCATTTCTTTGTTATATCTGAAGTATCACTTTATTTCATGCTGAACCTATAATGATCTTGTATTTATTTACTCTTCTTACTGTGATATTTTCTAATCTTTAAAATCTTTGTCACATTTTATGCCTGTGTTACTCTTGTCCACTAGTTAATGACAGTCCTGAGCTGCTTTCTAACACTGATTCAGTGTAGAAGGAAGAATGCCCTAGGATTTATGTTAAGAGGACTAGTAGCAGAATTCCTCAAGTTTTTTACATAGACTTTCTAGATACTGTTCTGTGCTCACTGCCTGTTCTCACTCACTGTAGTGACTCACCATTATTGATGGAACTACATCATATTTCTGAATTGGGTTAGAGCAGAAAATTATTTTGAGGGGTGTAATAATGCTTTTATATTGCTGTTTTAATCTCTTGTTTTCAGAATTTGTCAAAAAGCATTGCTTTGGTAGTTGTTGATTCTAAAGTATATTTACAGTAATATGCTTGTTAAATTGTTCAAAAAATCAAGTGTGATGTTTTTACTAAGAATTTTGTTCAGACAGTGAAGGAAGTTAGTGCTATATTTATTCTGTACTATCTGGAAGGCCTGATGATTTTTGTGAGAAGTGTGTGTGTGTACGCACGCACGCGTGCATTCACGCACATACACGCTGCATAATCTGTCAAACATATCACATTATATAAGCCGTACCATTTAATGAGTGTTTTTATTTTCCTATATTTAGAACAGCACTTTGATTTAATGGCAAACATCCCAGTAGAGCTCTATGAATATGTATCTCACATTTATTATGGTATTCATTGACAAATTGTAGCATATTACCTATGTGAAGCTTATCTTCAGTGTCTTTTACTTGACTGTATTCTTGCTCAGCCTTAATCCCTTATATTTATTGTTAATTAAATTAAAAAGTTTCCTAGAGAAGTGTAAATTACCTAGCACTTAGAGGCATTGTTGTATTTTCTCGTATAAGTTCATGAAGTGAAACATAATACAATATATAATTCATTACATGACTGTAGGCCTTAGAATATTAGTTTTCTTCTATTTTTAGGAGATGTTATAATACTTTGATCAACTGGAAAAGTTTAGATTGTACTTATAAAAATTAAGGTAATAACTAATTTAAGTATGTTTTTCTAAACTTTTTCTCTACCTGGTTGTTTTTAGCCTCAAGTATAGTAGTGACAATAACTAATACCTGTATTGTGCTTCCTAATTTTTTTAGTGTTCATTGGTACAAAATATAATGTAAAGTAAGATTTTTTTTTATCATTTAAAAACATAAAAGCCATTTCTAACTCCTGGCAGCAAGATTAGATTTGATCATAGTTCTTACTTTGCAGTAGACTATTGTAAAATGCAAAGAACTAGTAAAGGAAAGCGAAAATGATTTTACATTTTAAAAATGTAAAATAACATTATCAATATATACCAAGTCCTATGTGTTGAACATATATACAAGACTTAAAAATGTTACATAAAAAAATACAAGTACCCTGAACACAGAAATAACACTTCATTAAAACACAAAACTTTCTTTTTTTTTTTTTTTTAATTTTCTTTTTTAGGGAAGGGTCTACAGGATATTCAGGGTCTCACTACTAGATCAGACTCAGTGATCTGCCTGTTTACAGACTCCCAAGAGCTGGGATTACAGGTGCGTGCCACCATACCCAGTCTCAATTGCCATCTCCGCACGCCCTGGGGGTGAGGCTGGCAGGGAAGGCCCGGGTACTGAACCCCTGGCTCCTGTGTCTGCTTGCAACCACTTTAATCTGCTGAGTCAATATAATAAATTCTACACTTTTAATTTAATAAATTATACATTTTTTCTTTCAATTTCTGGGAGTTTCCTATGTTGAAATATAAGGTGTACTTGAAAAGTATGAAGAATGGAAAAATTGTTATGTTCAGAAAAGCCAGGGAATACCTGTAGCAAGTGAGTACCTCCTATTTGGTGCCGAAGAAAAACAAGTTCTCTGAAGTGGGGGTAAAAGATAATAAAGTCTAAAGACCTGCCAAATAGCTCAGCAGATTAAAGCACCTGCAAGCAGAGACAGGGGCCATGCCAGCCCTGCCTCCCATGTGGCCTGAGGCCATTGATACGGGACATGGAGGCACACACCTGTAATCCCAGCTCTTGGGAGGTTGTAAACAGTTGGATCACTAGCAGTCCAATCTAGTAGTGAGACCCTGAACACCCTGTAGACCTTTCCCTAAAATATAAATAAACAAATAAGTCTTATACAGGATAATAAATGAGAAGACAGCCCACCTTAACTGATATCCAGAATTTAGAGGGTGGGAGAGAGAAAACTAGTTCGCACCTAAAAAAATGATACCCCAGGCCCATCTCCCATACCACCTTGGAAAAGAGAGAGAACAAGGCAGCCCCTCAGAGACAGTCTGGATTTTTAAGCTATCTTCCCCACTGGGCACAGGAAGCCAAAGAGCTCCAGGCTAGGGATTCAAACTGAAAACAGAAAGGGATAGTTTCATAGCCATGTGCTAGCATTCCCAGAGCCAGTCAATGGCAAGATCCTGGGAGAGAAGATTCCCTCAACACAGAGAATTTTATTGTTATTTTTGTTTCTTTTTTTGTTTGTTTATTTTGTTTTGTTTTGGGTTTTGGTGAGGAGGGTTTGATACCAGGGATCAAACTCAGGACGACATACTTGCCAGGCAGGCACTTAAGCTGATGCACTATCTCCCCAGCCCCAGCACAGACAATTTTAATAACAAGCCACCTGTTTCTCCCATATACAATTGGGAGTGCGACACATGGAGCATTGAGCACCCTACCTTTGTCAGCTGCCTCCATTGGAGGAAGAAGACACTAACACAGAAGAGCAGAAGGAAGTGAATCTCAGTTCTGCAACAAAATCAGAAAACATTCCTGTGACAGCACTATCCCCAAAAGCCAGAAGAGAGAGTACCATTTTGTGATTCCTGTAGGTGGAACTGAAACAAACAACAGTGATCAAAACCTGAGATAGCAGCTTTTGGGCCACATAATAGGGAAAAAGAGAAATGGGGAAGTTTGCAATATTTACCATCCAGTCAGTCAAGACTTTCAGATCCACAGGTCCACATAGGGGTACACATGAAGTTCTAAACCAGAGTGTGAACTGTGCAACAGTTCCCAAGGCTTTGGACAGGCAACTGTCTCCAAAGCAAGGGACTGTATGGAAGAGCTGTGTTACTACTGTAACAACTGTGCAAAGGTTTTTGTCAGTTATAGTTTCTTTAACCTTGCTAATTCGTTAGATTTGTACTATTTTGATTGGTTGTCATTGTTATTTCTCTTTTTAATTTTCTTACTCTTCTTTCTTTTGTTCGTTGGTATTCTATGATTATATTACTTTAAGTTTCAAGGGTTTCCTCTTTGACCTGCACCCTTTTTTTTCCTTGTGTGTACAGAATATCAAGTATGATGAAAAATAAAACTCCCCACAAAACACCTCAGGTAAAAAACCCCAGATGTCCAACACAAAGACAGAATCTTAAAAACTTTCATAGAAAAGCAAAAACTAGTATAAATCCATCAGGATCACAAAAGACATCTCAGCAACAACTTTAAAAGCTAAGAGAATTAGCAGTTAAATGTTTTAAGTCATAAAAGCAATTTACTCCAATCCAGAGTAATATATCCTGCCAAACTGTTTTTTCAGATTTGGAGACATAAGAACAGTCCATGAACAAAGAACACCTCAAAACATACATGAACACCAAAGCAGCTATAAGGAAAAAAAATTTAGTTAATGAAAAATCATAATGATCAGAGCATAATTATATTGGACAGACAACAAACCCAAGAAAGCCAAAAGATCAGATAGAATGAATAAATCAAGCAAGACAAGTAGGGGTTTTTGTTGTTTATTTTTTTGTTTGTTTTATTTTAGGGAAGAGTCTACAGGGTGTTCAGGGTCTCACTACTAGATCAGACTCATAGTGATCTGCCTGTTTACAGCCTCCCAAGAGCTGGGATTACAGGCATGCGCCACCACATCCAGTCTCAGTTGTCCTCTCAGCACGCCGAGGCCTGCAAGGCAGGGCCTGGAGTCAAACCCCTGGCCCTTGAGCCTGCTTGCAGGCACTTTAATCTGCTGAGCTATTTGACTGGTCCTAGGACAAGTAGTTTTAAAAAATGGAAAAAGAAAGTCATCAACAGAAAAAGAACACAATGACAGTAATAAATAATTTTCAGTAATAATGTGAATAGCTTTAGCTCCAGTTAAAAGATACATATAGGCAGACTGGATCCAAAACAATATGTAGTCTGTTGCATTCAAGAAATTCATCTACTCCGAAAAATTCATAGACTAAATCCAAAGAATGGAAACACTATGTTGTGCACCAGGAAAATAAGCATGAGTAGCAATCATATTCTCAAAGTGAACATCAAGTTAAAACTGATCAGAAGGGAACAAGAAGGTCATTACATATTAGTTAAGTGAATAATCCAACAGGAAAAGAGAATAATTATAAATATTCATGCATTCAACATTGAAGCACATAACTTCATAAAGCAAATACTGCTGGACTAAAATATCAAATAAAAACCAACAAAATCAAGTGAATGGCCACAACACCCCATTTTCAAAAAAAGATCAACTGAATAATCAACAGAGAAATATTAGCTGATCTCTACCTTCAAAAAATGCACTTTATGAACATCCATAAAATAGATATCTATCCTTCAAGCAGCGCAAGGAACTTTCTCCAAAATGTATCACATGCTAGTCTGCAGAACCTTTCAAAGAAATGCAAAAAATCAAAATCGAATCATTGTGCCCTTAAAACTAGAAACCAATCACAAAAGAAACTACAGAAAATTTATAAACACTTGGCAAAGTTAATAACACCTTTCTGATACTCAGAAGTTAACAAAAAAATCAAGAAAGAAATTGAGTAATTTCTGAAATCAAAAATGCTTGTACAGTACCTCAGAACCTATAAAACACAAAGCAATCCTGACAGGACTGTATTATTATTGTCGGTGCTCACATTGGAAAAATAGATCAAGGTCAAATAAATAACTTTGATAACTCAGCAGACTAAAGCACCTGCTTAGGCAGGTTCAGCCACTGGATTTGATCCCCTGGGTGCCGTCCTGGCCCCACCCCTGGGGCACACTGAGATGGCAATTGAGACTGCGCATGGTGGCACCGGCTTGTAATCGCAGAGCTTGGGAGGCTGAAAACAGGAGAATCACTACAAGTCAGATCTGTGTAGTGAGACCCTGTAGATCCTGCACTACATACATTAAAAAAAATAATAATAACTTTATGATAAGCATCAAGATACTTGAAAATCAACAATCCAAACCAAACCCTCAGGTTGAATTAGCAATACAAAAGAATCAAAAAAAATCTGGTTCTTTGAGAGAGTAAATACAATATGTAAACTCTTAGCCAAGGAAGGAGAGACAAGAGTCTTATCAAGGTATTTAGGAGTGAAAAAGGCAAAATCACAATAGACATTACCCAAATCTATAAGATCATTAGTAATTTCTATGAAAAATTGTGCTCTGACAAATTGGAAAACCATCAAGAAATGGCCAGATTCCTAGGTACATATAAATTACCAAAACTGAAACAACATGAAGAAACTCAGAAAAGTTTAATGACGATGAAATGGAGGCAGTAATTTTAAAAAACTACCAACTAAGAAACACTCAGGACTTGATGGATTCACTGGTGAATTCTGCAAGAACTTGGAAGAGACTATAACACCAGTATTCCTCAGATTCTTCAGTAAAATTAAAAATGAATGTGTACTTAGAAACTCATCACAGGAAGCAAGCATTACTCTAATCTCCAAACTAGACAAAGACCCGAGTGGAAAAACTACAGGCCGGTTTTTTTAGTGAACACAGATACAAAAAATCCCCAGTAAGATAATGACAAATGGAATACAACAAATCATCAAAAGGATCATACATCATGAGCAAGTAGGTTTCATCTCAGGGATGCAAAAATGGCTCAGTACACACAAATCTATAACTATAATACACTACACAAACACAACCAAAGACAGTAACCACATTACCATATCAGTAGATGCAGAAAAACCTTTTTTTAAAGTCCAGTGTCCAGTGGTGACTTTAAAAAACCCAGCAAGGGGCTGGGGAGATGGCTCAGTGGAATAAGTGCTGCCCTGGCAAGCACAAGGGTCTGAGTTCAATCCCCGGTTCTGCAAAAAAAAAAAAAAAAAAAAAGCAAACCCTGACAAGAATAGCACTAGATGGACCATAACATACGAAGGCCATTTATGACAGCCCAACAGTCAACATCAGATTACATGAGGAAAAACTGAAAAAGTTTCCTCTAAAATCAAGAAAATATGGATGCCCACTGTCACTGCTCTTGCTCAATATACTATGTGAAACATTTGCAACACCAATCAAGGTAAAGGGAAAAAAGTAATAAATATAGTAAAGGAAGAAATTAAATTGTCATTGTTTTTAGATGATTTTATTCTCTACATAAAAGACCTAAAAAAAATTCCACCAAAACATTTCTGGAATTAATAACCAAATTCAGCAAAGTAACAGGATACAAAAATCAACAAGCAAAATGAATAGTTTCTGTGTACCAGCAACTCAATAGAGAAAGAAATTAAGGTAACAGTACTATTCTCAATAGCACCAAAAAATATTGAATACTTAGAAATTAACCAATGAAGTGAAAAGGCAAAATGTGAAAACAAAATTTGATCTTTGACAAAAGGGGCCAAAACATACACTACAGGACAGATAGCCTCTTCAATAAATGGTGCAGGGAAAATTTGGTATACAGTTACCATGTACTAAACTAAAATAAAAATGAATTAAATGTTAAAATAGAAACACTATATGGTAGAAGATAATATAAGTAAAACTGTTTGAAGACTTAAATGTGAGAGACTTTTTGAAAAGTACTTCAGTGGCACAAGAAATAACATTAAGAATCAGCAAGTGTGGGTATATCAAATTAAAAAAGCTTCAGCACAGCAAAGGCATCTACAGAATAGACAGCCTACAGAATGAGAAAAAAATTTTTGATAGCATCACCTTGGGCAGAGAATAAATAATCTGGAATATACAGAGAGCTCAAAAAAATTAGACCCCAAAAATAAAACACCCAGTCTAAAACTGGGTGACTGAAATGAATAGGCTTCTCAGAACAAGAAATATAAAGAGCCAATTAATACATGAAGAAACATTCAGCATCTTTGACCATTAGAGAAATGGAAATTAAAACAACACTCAGATTTCATTGTATTCCAGGCAATATGTTAATCATTAAGAATGAAAATAATAACTTCTGATGAGGCTCTGTGGAAAAGGAACCCCCCTGTATTGCTGGTGAGAATGTAGACTAGTACAACCACTATAGAAATTAGTATGGAGATTCTACAAAAACAGAAACTAGTTTGTAATTACATTTACCATATTTTCTCCTTCTAGGCATCCTCTCAAAAGTTAGTTGTCATAGTTATCACAGTTCATAATAGCTAAATCTTGGAAGCAGCTTATATGGCCATAAACAAATGTAAGGGTAAAGGAAATGTGATATCTATACATAATGGAATCGTTGAATATAAAGAGGGATAAATTTGAGTCATTTGTAGTAAAATGAATGCAACTTAAAAGCATAAGTGCAATAAATAAGCTTAAATATAGTATGCTTTTTGTCATATGAGAAATCCAAAGCATAAAATAAAACAAAATACAAAATAGACAAGGGACTGGGGAGATGGCTCAGTGGAATAAGAGCTTCCCTGGCTAGCATAAGGACCTGAGTTCAATCCCCTGTTCTGCCAAAAAAAAAACAAACAAACAAACAAAAAAAAAACAAAAAAAAAACAAGATAGACAAAAGGAAACAGACATAAATCTTATGCAAATGGGAGGGACCAAGAGATGCAAAGAGGGGAGAGAATGTAAAAACAATTAAGATATGCTATGCACATACACAAATTAATGTATGAATGTAATCATACATATTGCAAACATGGGCTGCAAAAAAATGGGGGAAGAGATCTAGAGACAGAGATGGAGAAAGGAAATAAAATGAGTTAGGGTGTGTTAAGTTACATATATATACTTCCTACAGTGAATGTGAATGGTAAGATCTTAAAAATGAAAAAAATATATTGTTCTTCAATAAATAATTACACTAAGAGACATATTAATCTCTCTCAAAATTGCATCATCCCGTGGTGTCAGATCCCATGAGGAAGGTGGATGAAAGCGCACCAAAAAGTTCTTCTGAACTTGCTTTCAATTGGATGGCACTCAGTCGTAGCATTCATTGCATTTGTTATCATACCTTGGAAGATACTCAAGAAGGAGGACTTCCAGGAATGTTTCAGAAAGTGCCAAGAATCGTGAAATAAGTGTGTTTGAAGTGGGGTGGGAGGGATTCTGAGAGAGATTAATAGCAATGTGTCAGTTACTATGATTCTAAACATTTAATGCATTTTTGATGATAGAAAAGAACTTTGCAGAGAGATAACAAATTAGATTTATTAGCATGATCCAATAAAAAGTACATTGATATTTCTCCTCTAGTAAGTTCCTTACAACAAACCTAGTTGTTAGACTACATTTTATTTCTAGTACTGTTTAACCTGTACTAGCAACTTAGTAAATGATGGATGTGACAGAAATTTTAGTTTGAGAGTTTTGCTTCATTCTTTGTGTAAAGAATTTGTTTTTAAAATGTATGTTAGGCTGGTAAGATAGCTTAGCTACATAGTGCCTGCCTGATATGCACAAAATCCTTAGTTCAATTCCTGGTACAAAAAAAAACTATGTAAAAATAAGTGTTATATATTTCCTTTGCATTCCTACCTTATTGAGCTGCAAGTATAGCTATAATATAGAATCAAGTAGAAGTCACTAGAATATAAATGGTGGTAAGTCACACTTTGCCCTTTACAAGTGCACAGCTTTGCTAACAATGTGACATTTAAGAATATTTCATGTTTCACTGAAAAAACCATAAAAATCATTCACAAATGAGACTGAAGTTTACCATATTATATTGTGTTTTTAACACCTGGCATTTAAAACTAAATAATACAGGAATGGTAACTCCATCTCAGCACCTAAATCACTTCCCAGGCTTCACTTTTGAAGTTTTTAACCAAAACATTGTTTCAGAAACTATGATATGCTAAGCGCTGTATTAAAAGAATGATTATTAAAGACTTTAAACACATCTGGAAGGATCTGAATGAATAAAATTCAGTTTAAGTATTTGGAGGAGGCTACTCAAAATATGGTTATCAGACCTGCAGTATCAGTGACCACTGCAACCTTGTTATAAGTACAAATTATTGCCTCCCCAGACCTCCAGATTTCAAACAACTCTGATAAAAGTGGATTATCAAAATGTTTTGACAAGTTATTCTTTTGATTCTTTTGCATGGCAGAGTTTGAGAATCACTGTTCTAGGTCTCCAGCATGAGCAGATTGAAGTAGTTTGTAGAGGAACAATAAACAAAAAGAAGATAGAGGCCATACCAAATAAAAACTACTAAATGCCAGGACTAACAGTTGGTGCTCTCTTTTACTGAAACCTGAGGTGTTGGACAATTTTTAATTGGAGAAATAGCATTATAGAAATATAGTAATAACCTAGTGTTTGAAATCTAGAGTAGACATGAGTAGATTATTTCTAACCAGCACTTTTCCTTTTAGTCAAAGAATGATCTTCAAACTAGTACTGGTATTAATCACCTCGTAACTTGTGGGAAGTACAGAAACTCGGTCCTTATCTCAGACCAGCTAAATCTGAATCTGTAGTTTAACAAAATGCCATTCTCAATTGTATTCACATTAAAGATTGAGAAGCCCTAGCTTAGAGCATATTCCTTCATTGGAATACTCATAATTTTTTTTTTCTTTTTTTTTTTTTTTCCAGAACCAGGGATTGAACTCAAGCTCTTGTGCTTGCTAGGCAAACACTTATTCTACTGAGCCATCTCCCCAGCCCTAAAAATTATGCATAGTTTTTTACAGTCGCTACCCTTGATGTACTTATTACTACTGAATTACCCAGGTAATTCTTATTTAGTTTGAAAACTTTGTGTTAGACCAGTGTTTTAGCCATACCTAGCCTGAAATGAAAATCAATGTACTAGAAGGAGTGACAGGAGTTAGATTATTATACTGATTCTGATATGAACTCATAAAGAGACTGGGTCTGTATGGTAGTATTAGTGATGGAAAGAAAGAGGCAGATAAGGGCTGCGGAGATAGCTCAGTAGAATAAGTGTTTGCCCAGCAAGTGCAAGGTCCTGAGTTCAATCCCCGGTACTGCAAAAAAAAAAAAAGAAAAAGAGGCAGATATAACAGACATTGTGAAGAACTGGTTGTATTTAGAAAGCAAGAGGAAAAAAAGTTTAAAGGATGAAGAATTTAAAATGTTGCAAGGAATACCAAGATACCAGACAGGTAAACAGTGGAGAAAGAGCCTCTCTGAGAGTTGCCATCTAGATGCAACTAGAGAAAGATAAGAAGAAGAAAAATGAGTCTGCTGGACCCAGGAAGGATGTTAAGTGTGAATTGAAGCCCACAGAGAATGAAGAGAGAACCTTCAACTAAGAAGAATCAGGTAGCTGGTGGTGTCTTGTTTCTGAGACAGGACTGTGTGAGAGGAGTGATTGGGACCTGTGGACACATAATGAGTGCTGGTGACCCCAGAGGCCTCAACAGAGAGATGCAGCAGTGGAGGGGAGCTATGGACATAGAGGACTGCACTAGCTGGTAGTATTGGCGTCTCATTTGTCTTATGTGAGAAAGCAATTGGCCAGAAGCCATCTTGGAGAGGGGATGGCTGAGCTCAAAATGCAGAGCAGCTGCAGGCTCTAACTAGTGGCTCCCAGCTGGTATGAGGCCTACAAAAGGTATGCTGACAGCTGCAGGCCAAATTAGTCTGGTCTCATCGAGAAGGTGCAGACTTGCTGAGATTATCCAGTCCCTACCAAAAAGCTGTTAGCTTGCTGGGATAAATCACAGATATATACACAGTCTCCACATGTTGTGTACCAGTGACAGCAGAGACAAACCTGAAAATGGACATTTTTGTTTCTCTCTCTCCCGTGTGTGTGTGTGTGTGTGTGTGTGTGTGTGTGTGTGGTTTTGTTTTTCCTGCATTATTTGATCTTGTTTTTCAATGTGTGAATATGGCTTCTAGCCTCTTTGTGGTTGTGATTCTGTTCTGTTCATCATTTTCCTCTCTCCCTACAGTCTTCTGCAATAGTTTCCCAAAGTCAGTGTGAGTCCCGTTTGTCCTCCTTCTAATTTGTTCCTCTATTTCTGTTTTCTCCCTAACCCCTTTTAAATTTTTACTCCTAAGGGGAAAATTAACATATTAAAGACATCACCACATATAACTTTCTGGTTTGTTTCAGATTTTGTCATATAATCACAAATCTAGTTCATACAGTTAAATCCATAAGACAAACTCAAACAGATACCAGGAGAATGAAAAATTTCATTCAAAGTAGCTCCATCAGAATAAGCCAGTGTGAGGAAAGGATCTCAGATATAGAAGATAGCCTTGCTGTTACTGATCACAAAAAGAAAGATTTCTTTAAAATAGTAAGGGACCATGAGAAATCAATCCAGTGGCTGCTAGATGAGGCAAAGATTAATAGCTTAAGATTTGAGTCATTGAAGAAGCAGGACATAACACCAATATTATTTTAAAAAAACAACAACAAAAACTGTTCATAGACATCATGGCAGAAAACTTCCCTGGTAGGAAAAACAATTTGACATACGGTTGAGTGAGGCATATAGAACTCCAGTTAGCCATGATTTAAAAAAAAAAAAAAAAAAAAAAAAAAAATTAAGCCAAGCATACCATAGTAAATGTTCCAGAAATTCAACACAAGAGCAGAATCTTAAAACCTGTTAGGGAAAAGAAACAAAATCATCTATAAAGGAAAACCCATCAGAATCACAGCTGACTTCTCAGTACAAACTCTTAAGTCAAAAAGAGCTTGGAGTGAAGTATTTCAAGCTCTGAAGGAAAACCTTCAACTGAGATTAATGTACCTTGCAAAATTCTTTCAAAACTAATGGACAAATAAAATAGTTCCATGACAAAGAACATCTGAGGAAATTTATGGCCACCAAAGAAACACTCCAGAATCTTTTGAAGGACATTCTAGAAAGAGATAAGTTCCATGAACCCCAACAGAAGGAATCCACCAGACAAGGCAAACAATTAAATGGGGAGTGGAGGGGTGGGGGTGGAGGCAGCAACAGGAAAATATCTTGACAAGTCTAATTCAGTACATACCATTAGTGTTAATGGTCTCATTAACAATGCAGGCCTAATTATAACCATCAATGTTATGTTCTCAATTTAATGATCAAAAGACAGACTGGGGGCCGGAGAGATAGTTCAGTAGAATAACTATGATGAACGAGTTCAATCCCCAGTACCACAAAAAAAAAAAAAAAAAAAACTGGTGGGCTGAGCTGGCCGAATCAAGTAGCAATATCTGTCAATATGCTGAATACAAGAAACACGTTTAATTCAAAAAGAAATTCATACACTGGAAGTTAAAGGATGGACATCCATACTTCATGCAACAGGAACAGAAAAAAGCAGGGGTAGCTATTCTATTTGCTGACAAAGTGAATTTCAAGCCAAGACTGATTAAGAGATAAGGAAGGCCAATACATACTTAAAAAGGTAACAATCCAAGAAGAAGAGATAAAAATGATGAATATGTAACAACAAATAACTCCTGGGGCCAGGGAGCTAGCTCAGTAGAATAAGCACTTGCCTGACAAGTGCAGGAGCCTGAGTTCAATCCCTGGTTCCACAAAAAAAGAACAAATACCAGTGTACCTTATAAAACAAATATTAACAGACATGAAAAATCAAATAAGCACTAATGCAATTATATTTAGAGACCTCAGTACCCCACTCTCAGAAATAGATCAAATAGACAAAAACAAAAAAACCCAAAACATTTGAATAAATGGACTCATTAGATGTATATATAGAGAGTGGAGTATTCCAACCCACAACATAAAAATACACATTCTTCTCAGTTGCACAAGATACATCCTCCAGAATATGCCACATGTTAGCTCATAGAACATGTTGAAGAAAATGTGAGGAAACTGGAATTATCCCATTATTAGTGCAATGAAATTAGAAATCAGTGGCCCAAAAAAAGCCTACAAGAATTTCATAAACACATGGAAATTAAATACCACACTCCTGAACAAATTGAATACCATAAAACTAGGGAAACACCTTTCAGATAGCATCCAAAGCCATGATATCCTTACTAATAAATCTAATGAAGGACATAAGAGACCTCTACATTGAAAATTAAGTACTCTGGGAAAAGAGATTGAAAAGAACATCAGAAAATGAAAAGATATACCTTGTTGAATAGGTAGAACTAATATAATGAAAATGACAATGCATCCAAAACTGCTACAGAGATTTGATGCAGTTTTGATCAAAATTCAAACAGCATATCTTATACTATTAGACAAAACAATCCTAAAATTTATTTTGAACCAGAGGACATACAGACTAACAAACGTAATTCTGGGCAACAAAGGAAAGACAAGAAACATCATACTTCCTGTTTTGGAAATTACACTGTAAAGTTCCTTAGAGAAAAAAAGTGTGGCACTAGCAAAAAAGACAATATCATTAGATCAGATTAGAAGATTAAATAACAACCCCAGTCATACTCAGCTACTTTATCTTTGTCAAAGGTGTCACGCACAATGACTGGAAGAAAGATAGCTTCTTTAATAAATGGTGCTGGAAAAAGCTGCACATGCCAGAGATTTAAAATTGGACCCATATCTTTTACCATGCACCAAATTCAAAATTGATCAAAGCTCTATATATTAAAACAAATATTAAGTCTTCTGGGACAGAGAATAGGTAAAACACTTAAAGACATTGGTTGGAGAAAGACTATATGAGTAAAACTGATCACACAGGAGTTATCACATGGAAATAACAACTGGGATCTCATTAGAAAGCCTTCGCACAGCAAGAGAAATCACAGTGAAGAGACAATCCACAATGTGGGAAAATGTTTGCAGCCTTTCCCCAGACAAAAGATTATTATGGAGAACATAGAACTCAAAAAAATCAGGCCTCCCAAATTTAAAGACCCATTCCAAAAATGAGCGTCTGAGATGAATACACACTTCTCAGATGAAGAAATACAAATGGCAAATAAATTTATGAAAGTAAAGTATCACTGGTAATTTGAAAGATGCAAAGTAAAACAGATTCCATCTCACACTGGAAAGAATGGCTATCATCAAGAAATCAACCAATAACAAATCCTGGATGGGCTTGTGAAAAAAAAGAAGCCCTTCTGTTAGTGGCTGTGTAGACTGGTACAACCACTATGGAAATCCGTGTGGAGATTGCTGAAAAAGCTAAAAGTACAGGTCCCTTTTGACCCATCTTTTTCCCTTCTGGGTATCTTCCTAGAGGCACTAAAGACATTATACCACTGTAATATAAGTGCATCCATGTTTATAGCAGCACAGTTTGTAATAGCTAGATTTGGAAAATACCCAAATGCCCATCAACCAAGGAATGGATAAGAAAAGATGTTATCTTTGCATACAATGGAGGACTACTCCAGTGATAAAGGATAAACTGGAGAATTTTTAGGTAAATTATGCAACTTGAGACCATACTCATAAGTGAAATAAACCGGACTCATACATGTAAATATCATATTGTCTCCATAGTGTGAGAAGCTGCAAAAGTAAGGTCCAAAATGTACAATAGATACTGTGAAATGAGAAGAAACTGTTAAAAAGGAAAGAGAAATTGATATGAGGGAAAAGTGAAAAGAAGGAAAGGAAAAGGAAAAATAAGTTATATTACTAATTTCTCTTGAAAAGAATGGTTTGTGCTAATATTGTTTACACAATTAAATGCCTATATCATGTACTGAGTAACTAAAGATAACAATACTCATGGTTACTCTTCTATTTTTGAAATTTTACTTTTTTTCTGAAGTTTTTAAAGATAAAATTAAATGTTACTGTTGTTAATGAACTACCATTGAATGATACACCTTTCTCTTTTGTTTTTTCTGTAAGCTGTCACATCTATATTTAGAGTAAAACAAATTAATTTTTCAGTTGAGCATGAGTAACTATAAAGCCAGCTAACAGTAATCAAATACTTGAAAAGTACATTAGGTGGAAGAATTGGTTGGAAGGAAATTGGATTCAATTTTATATAGGATAGAGATTCAAGTCTCAGATTTTCTTCCATAAAGTAGAAATAAAGAAAAATTTGAAATTTAATGTCCTCTATAGAATTGACCGGAGTAAAGCAAGCAAATGTACAGATGTGAGATCCACTGAAAAGGCTTTAGGTTATATATAGTCCCAGCCTCAAAAAGAAAGTACAAGAAGTGGTTCCTCTCGAAGCAATAGAAAGTGTAGAAGGGGGCCCCTGTCAAGGATGCTGAAAAGTTTCGAAGAGGGTATTCAGTTATGTGGTATATTCCAAAAAGCTGAAAGTATTGGAAGACTGAGAAAAGTTTGATACTTTGAAAGTTCAGAAGGATCAATGATTTTGGGGAATACTATTTCCATAAAGGAAGAGGAGTGACTGTGTATCAGTCACCAATTTGAAGAAGGTATTTGAGGAAGATAAAATATACCTGTGTGTTAATTATAGAATCTCTTCCAAGCTTGCTTTGTTAGGTGATTTTTTCCCTGTGTTAGCATCACATTGTGATGATAAAGACCTTGACAGTGTAACCTACTGCATAGCAGGTGTCCATTAGTCCCTGTTCTGTGCTTTCATACAACTGGCAGGAGATTTTTCTTTGCACCGGCATCAGCAATCAGGTAAGCAGTGCATTGCTCTGCCACTTTAAGACAGCCATGGTGACACTAGACAGTAGGATATTTTCAGCTTTATCATTATGGCACCTCATTCCTATATGCAGACCAAAAAAGTACTTATTCAATCCATGGCCCTATTAGAAAAGTAACCAGAATGATAATAGAATTAAATTAAAAGGCCTCTGTGCCAAAATCTAGTAAGAAGTCAGAACCAAGGTAGAGGAAATGGAAGGATTGCTGGAGTGCCCACAGTCACACACACACACACACACACACACACACACACACACACACACACAGATAATGACGTAGCAATCTTAGACATTAGGAATCATCTTGTTCTTCACCTTTTCTCAGAATTATATAAGCTTCATTTTGCAGATAAAAACTGTGTAATCTGAGGTTTACAGCAGTTAAATAATTTGCCCAGTGTCACCCTTATAGATCAGAAGGGTGAGACAGGATTTTTTCTGAATACTATGGGTTACCCCCTCTTCTTCTGGAATTGTGAATTAGAAAGAAGAACAGATGGAACTGTTCTCAATTCAGCAAAGGGAGTTGAGATAATGATAATTTTATGTTTGTATTTAGGAAGAACATTTTAGGTACCACCAAGTGTTTATGATATCTGAAAACCACATTCTCATAAAATACTTCTATTCAAGTCTTCCTTAGCTTATTTGATGATAAGGAAAATGATATGGGGCTTTGGTTGGAGCATTTTTAGAGTACCTCTTTGAAACCAGATGTAACTTCCTATAATGTCACAGCAACAATTTTACATTTTCCCCTTACTAGTATTCTTGAACTTCTCTCCCAAAGAACAGCAACAGAACTTGTTTTTAGTACATTACCAATTAATGTCAGACAGTATGGTGGTTAATATAATTCTTATACCAAAGATAGCATAACAAGCAAATTATTAACACCAAGAAAAATGCAATAAATGAACCTTTCATTCAATCACTGATTATAAGTTTCTGTTCAGATTTCGTTTGCAGTATGAAAGACTGGTCTCTGTGTTTCACTCACCCACTCCAGTCAAACTTAGTTGGGGGCTGCTTACAAAAATAGATTACCCTTCAGTGTCATTTTAGCAGTGGTCAGCAGTAACTCTCAACAATGAGTTTGTACACCCCTTTTGCATACAAGCACCCTTTTTAACTCCTTAGCAAAGGGAGTCTAAACTCTGGCATATCTTATTAAGATGGTTCCACTTACTGATATTCTTGATAGAGAACAACGTCCTACATACTGTTTTCTTTGCTTTGGTAATAGTAATAGATCTTGTATATAGGTAAAACTCTGTGAACTTATCTATAAGTCCTTGGTGTTGAATAGACTAAGTAATATAAATATATCAAATTCCACAGCCATACTGGTTGTCCTCTAGCATACTGCTTCTAATCAAATTCTGATTTAGAGACTTGGAATTGGAGAGAGTTGGATGGTGAGCCTGGTTCTGCACTTCTGGCAAATATCTATGACTACTATTTCTGGTCCCCAAACCACACTTTGTGAAGGTTCCAGGTGGAAAACAGCAGTTGATATGACCTTGTCATCAGACTCACTCTAGAAGTGACTACAACAGTGAACTAGAGCTATCTTTGGCAAATAAATTTTATTTTTCATTTATGTACTAGGTACAGGGTCTCACTACACAGCTCGGACTCAAAGTGATCCTCCTGTTTTCAGACTCCCCTGTGCTGGGATTACAGGCATGGGCCACCATGCCCAGTCTCTGTGGTGGTTCAGCATGCCCCAGAGGATGGGGTGGCAAATAATTTTTTAAACAGCCAGAGTATTTTAGTTAAGTTTTATGACCACAAGTCTATATTTCATATTTCTTGTTTTCCTGATAGCTTATTTTTACAATTAAAAAATCAAACCATGTAAAATTAAATATTAAAAATTTTAGTTCCAAACCATAATCTAGACCAAGAACAAGAAGCTTAAGTCAAATCAGTGGACTTACCAAGTTAGCCAGTAGCTTCCAGACCTGACATTGTTTAAGTCCCTTATTTTCTCAAGTCTCTAGGGTGATTATAAGGTAACCACAAAAATTCCAATCTTAAAAGATAGATAATATTATTTTGAAGAAAATAAAAAACAAAAAAACAACTTGCCATTTTGGTTAACTGTACACAAAAGGCAAACCTCTGAAGTGTATTCACATTTAGATAATAGCAGAGCCTGGGTAGAACTTCAGGATCAACCTGGGATGCATTTGGCTTCTTTAGTTTGTGTGATGAGTCTAAACTATGACTTCAGTATCCAGACATGGTTAAACTTATATATCTGAATTCATTTCTGCTGCTTACTAGCTGAGTAACTTTGGTCAAGTTCTTTAACTTTTGCTTTTGTTCTTTTGTTTTTGTTTATATTTAAGACAAGGTCTCCCTATGTAGTTCAGACTGGCGTTGAACTCACTTTGTAGCCCAAGCTGGCTTTGAACTCACCTCCTGATCCTCCTACCTCAGCCTTCCAAGAGCTGGGATTACAGGTGTGCGCCACAATACCCAGCATGCCATCTGTTTTGAAAGATTTGTGTAGATCAAAGTGAGACTATGTGATAGAATATCTGCCCAATTTATGTATCAGTAACTGTTTCCATCACTTATTTTGAGAAATAATTGTAAATAGCTCTGCCTGAGTGACTTGGTCATCCAGTTTCATTTCAGTGTTTTCACAGGATTATGAATGATACAAATAAAAACTTTGCACCTGAGTGTTAGTGGTTAAGGTAATCACATCAACAGTGTCATCTTGTTTAAGAAGATTTATAGAAATTCTAAAAAAATAATTTTAAGGTACTTAGTAACTATAAATATTTTTATCTGTTAAAACTTTTGGGGCTGGATAAAATGCTTTTAAAAAAATTTTTTTAAATATGTTTTGGTACAGGGTCTATAAGTTCTCACTACACAGACCGGACTCATAGTGATACTCCTGTATTTTAGCCTCCCAATCTCTGGTATTAGAGGGGTGCACCACCATACCCAGTCTCATTTGCTGTCTCAGCATGCCTCTGGGGCAGGACCAGCATGGCAGGCGGGGAATGGAACCCCAGCCCCTGCACTCTGCCTAAGCAGGTGCTTTAGTCTACTGAGCTATCTGGCCAGCCCTTAAATGCTTTTTAAAGTTTAAGATTTGATATTTTTATTGTTTGATAAAAGGAACTAATTATTATTATTATTTTTTTTTTAGCGTGCAGTTTCCCTTTAATTGGATACATTTTTTTCCCATAATTTTATTGAGAAACAAATAGCAATGAGACAATTTCAAACCAAATTGGTAGGACAGGGACCGGGGAGATGGCTCAGTGGAATAAGCTCTTCCCTGGCAAGCACAAGGGCCTGAGTTCAATCCCCAGTTCCACCAAAAAAAGAAAGAAAAAATAACAAATTGGTAGGACAGTTTCAATAATTAACATGTTGCATACATTCTTCCTAGTGGTACAAGATGCGGACATGAGATCCTATTTACAAACACTATTAGAAAAAATCCCTCTATTCATTAAGAGAATGTAACTATCTATCCTAACGATTTTGAATACACAGATACAAAATGGACATTCATCTGTATCCCCTTTTTTTTGTTAAGTTCGTTATTTGAATATTATAGGTGTGTTAACTCAGCAAAGTATTCTAAGAGTCTAGTAGTCCATAATAGTATTGGGTCTTCTGCTTGACTGGCAATGTTAGAAATAGGAACTAATTATTGAAAACAAGAATTTCTAATCTTAAAAATCTGAAGGTACTGCTCCTAAATACTATTTCTTATGTTTCAAGTACACAGTTGCATTTTGTGATGCCAGTTCTTTTATGCATTTAATTTTTAATATGTACCATAGAATAACTTGTCATTTAAATCTGTGATTGTAAATTCTTTAAAAAAAATCTCTTAGCTTTTAGTGAAACATGGAGGAGACTTGTTTGCTGAGAATGAAAATAAAGATACTCCTTGTGATTGTGCTGAAAAGCAACACCACAAAGATTTGGCTCTCAATCTGGAGTCTCAGATGGTATTTTCTCGGGATCCTGAGGCTGAAGAAATAGAAGCTGAATATGCTGCATTAGACAAACGGGAGGTAAAACACTTTTTAACTCAAAAATTGTATGTAATGATTTAAAAAATTTTTCTCTTAAACTCAACTCTGCATGGCCATCGTAGGATATGCTAAATATCCTGTTATCTTCATGGCAATAGGTATAAAAATACATCTAGAAAACCTGGAGAATAGGGGGCTTTTCTCTAACACATGTGAATATCTTTAGTTTATATAAAGATGCAAATGGAAAGTCCTATCCACTCTATGCTACCAGAGCCTCATTCTCTTTGTCTTGAATTCCTCAGAAACACTTGACCAAACTGACCACACCCTCCTTTATGAAACTTTCCTTGGCTTCAGGGACAGTATTCTCTTTTAGTTTCTCTGTCTTGATAAACATTACTTCTGACTACATAGTTGCTTTAGTATGAATGTGACAGCCCTTCTCAACTCATCTTAACTGTACCCTCCAAACAGAATCTTGTTTATTTTACCACACAAATACAACCTAAATCCTTTTACTCTTCCTAAGCTCTACTTCTACCCTTCAGGTTGTCACCACCCTCACTTTTCTCCCATCTGAGTTATTGTCATAGTTCCCTATTGATCTCCTCCCTTCCGGTCAAACCCTTTTAGAGTCCATTTTATACACAAATTAGAGTGATAGTTTTCAAGTTAAATTGTATCATATCATTTAAATCAGTTAGTGATTATATTTATGCATTTTGTTACTATAATGAAATACTTGAGGTTAGCTAACTTTTTGAGTTTTATAGTTTTAGAGAAAATCCAAACAGCAAGGTTTGTGAAATAGTGTCATGGACAAATAGTGACTGATGAACATAAGTGTCCTAAAGCAGGAAGCCAAAGAGAAATCATCATCACCACAGTGAAGATCAAGCTTCCCCATATAGCAGTGGCTTTTCATTGCACTTACAAATAATCCAAACTGTTTGCTCTTACAGTGTGACCTGCCTCTCCAACATCATCTCAAAACATTTTTTCCTGGCATACCTTATTCTCTAATCATAATTAGATTACGATAACACCTTTACATCTGTTCCTGAGCTCAAAATCTTCCCCTGTTATTTTTCTTTAGTCTCAGAAATACAATTTTGGATCATTTAAAAATAAAACCTCATTATTCCTTATAGAATATTCATTTTATTTTTTGAATTTTTTTTTCTAGTTTTGGAAATTGAACTCAAGGGCTATAATCCCTGGTCTATATCCCCAGCCCTAATTTGAGACAGTCTTTCAAAGCTCCCTTGGGAGGATTTGAGCTTGCAGCTCCCATGCCTTAATGTCCCAAATGGCTAGGATTACATGAGCATGCTGCCACACCCAGTATAATTTATTTTAAATTCTCTTTGATTGACAGATCTGAATTATATACACTTAGGAGGTAAAGATGATGTATATAGTGTGGGTTGATGAAGCCAAACCAGCTAGCAGCCATCACCTCACTTACCATCTTTTTTTTCCTTCTTTTTTTCTAAACATGGCACCTTGCACATATGAAACACATGTTTTATCACTGAATAACACCCACAGTTCTGTATCATTTTTATCATATGCTATTATTATTTTGCTCAGGTATTTGTTTATTGCTTTCTTCTCCTATTAGATTGTCAGCTCCATTAACTTGAGAGGAACACCTGCCTTTTCCAACAGAATATTTTCAGTGACTAACACACTGCTTACACAAAGTACTTGTAGATATTTTATAAAGAAGTTATAACAAAATATATTTTTTCCTCCAAAAATGATTTTGATTCCTGATCAGTATTGATTCTGAAAGGAATTATATAACTGCTGGTTTTTGTGTGTATTACCTACTTCATAGTGTTTATTTTTTCCATGAATTTCTAACAGTTTTTGAGCTTTTATATTCCCTACAGTGGCCAAAAGACCTGAGTTTCTTAGAATTAAAATTTGCATTTCTTTATCTCTTTTATTTTCTTTAGTAAGTTGTTTTATAAATGTATTTACTAAATTTAAGACCAAAGCCTGTGAGACCCCTCAGCTCCTTCTTTCTCTGCTTCTGTTTTCTTCAGCTGGGGCAGAAGCATTCGAGGGGCCAGGCTTCTTCTGTGGGTACAGCACCAGCTGCCTGGGCAGGTCTAACAGCCCCTGCACTGCAGACGGCTCCCCGTGTTGGCAGTGGCCAGGGCCTTTGCAAACAAGCCAAGACAAAAAGATTTGACATTGACATCAGCCACCTTAATAAGGGTGTTGATCTTATCCTCTGTGAAGGTGACCTGATTGTCCTGCAGGATACAGGCAGGCTTGAAAAGGGAGGCCAAGGTGTGCAGGCAGCTGCTGGATGTAGTGAGGGCCTCATCTCAGCATGACTTAACTCCAGAAGAACCAAAACCCTCTGTGGCAGTTAAGGAAAGGAACCAATTAGTCTTTTATACCATCAGACTTTGGCAGTCATGTATCTATTGCATTTTTATTGAAAAGTTTCATCATGTCATACACTGAGTTCTAAAATATTTTTTCAGTTTAATAATAATTGATAGTGCTCGCTTCAGCAGCACATATACTAAAATTGGAATAATAATAATTGATAAATAGTAATGAACATTTAAGCAATTTAGATATTTTTATCTTTACAGCCTGAGCTAAGTCTTTGATTCAGTTAGTAATTTGAAGAGTGTGTAATATATCCTGTGTCTTCTTAACATATCTTGTTTCTTTCTTCCAAATGATTAGTTTATTAGTTCACCCCCATCATTCAACAGAGCTCTGAGTGTTCTGCCAGACACCATTTTTCGTGCACATAGGAAGCAGTGAGGAACAAAGATAAGCACCTGCCCTTTAAGTATTTATATTCCAGCAAGGGAAAAAGAAGTGCACATGTGAGTTTGAAAAGTAAATTGTCACATAATTTCACAGAGTAATAACTCTTTACAAAGAAACAAGAAAGTGATGGCTGCGCAGAGGACTCAGTTAAAAACCTCTATTAAGAAAGAACAGGAAAAACTAATGAGGGTTAGACTTGTGAACAAGTAGAATTATATGTCTACATCTAAATTAATGAAATAAAAGAGTATTCAGTACATCACCATTAAAGCCCTTTTTAAGACTGCCCACTTCCCCAGTGTATAGCTCCGTTAGGCCCAGGATTTTTTGACTGGCAGGAACCCACATGTGGACATTGCCTTTGCTGGCTTCTCCTTCTTTCCTTCCTTCACTCCTTCCTTCCTTCCTTCCTTCCTTCCTTCCTTCCTTCCTTCCTTCCTTTCTTCCTTCCTTCCTTCCTTCTTCTCTCCCTCCTTCCCTCCCTTCCTCCCTCCCTCCATTCCATGTGTATGTCTCCCACTCACCTCTTTCTCTTCTCATTTCCCTCATTTTAAATGGATGTGTTTCACCTATATAGTTGATGGGAGCTATTTCATGTGAAAAAATAACAATAATAAATATTTCATTTATAATTCCTTTATGTCATAGGGCTTTTGAAGTATTTTTTAGAAGTACTTGTCATTTCTTACATGAGTCAAAGTAATAAACTTTGTGTATTAGACAGCTTCTTATTTCTTGAGTAGTCTTCTGGTAGTACTATGCAGTGACAAAAGGTACTCTTGTTCATTCATTCTTTTTAATTTAGTTTCCTTTTTCTTTATGTCACTATTGACTTCTTTGAAGGTTATTGCTATTTGTGTTTCATCTGAAAATAGAAGCATTTATGTTTCCATTAGGGAAGAGAAAGGCACCTTCATTTTGATCCTTCCCACAGAAGAGAGTTAGTGCCCACCTGGGACTGAGCAATGCATTGAAATGTTTCACATAAGCTAATTACAGTCATATTGCACTTTTAGAGGGAATATGTTCATGTTCATGAAGGCAGTGACTTCTCTTTGTCTTTTAAGAATATTTTTATTCCATTTTACCTATTTGCGTTTTAATCTATATCCATTTACAAGAATTTAACCTATGTAGATTGCTTTTATAGTACCCTTTCTTATCTAAAATTTTTCTTTCAATATATTATCTCTGAATTGCATAGAAACCTATTTTTCCCGAATAGTTAATTGTGCTGCTGATCTCTAGTTAACACTAGAATCGTGGATAAATTCACTGTTTTCTCTCTACCTAATTGGCTGAACATGAATGAGGTAGTATGGTGACTAATCTGAAAAAGAACATTTAGGAGTTAAGTCCTAGAAATAGAAAGTTGCCCTTGTTAGGAATATCAAGAAATGCTCTTACAGGGGCTGGCCTGATAGCTCAGTGGACTAAAGCACCTGCTTAGGCAGAGCACAGCATCTGGGGTTCAATTTCCATCGTGGGTTCAATCCCCATCGTGCTGTGCTGGCCCTGCCCGTGGAGCATGCTGAGATGCTGATGGAGACTGGGTGTGGTGGCATATGCCTGTAAGTCCAGCACTTGGGAGGCTGAAAACAGGAGAACCACTGAGTCTCATCTATGTAGTGAGACCCTGTAGATCCTGTACTAAATACAGGGGGGAGAAAAAAAAAGAAAGAAATGCTCTTACAGAAAAGTATGTGGAATCCCATGTTGGAACTTGGAATACGTTTTCCAGAAGTAGCATGTCGCGAACCAACGGGTCAGTCAACGAAGGTCACCTGGGAGAGGAGCGGGGAATTGAAGAGGGGACAAAGGACAGGAGATGCAAAGAATGGAGACAAGACAGGATTCTGATCAAGTCTCGCTTTATTCAGGGGAGGTGCTGGGTATATATAGCAGAGGCATAGGGAAATGACGTCCGCGGGTAAAAGGTGCAAGTAACTAGGCAACCGGGCTATGACAGGAAGTCCCACCTCCTGGGCATAGCAGAAGACTTATGGGAAATGGGCGGGGTATGAACTAGGAACCTAGCTCATCAGAGGTAGGGGAGGAGGAACCCGGAAACCCACTTGCAATAGGATTGGAGGCCTGGAGTTATTGTGCCTCCCACAGTAGCACAGTACATTTTCTAGAAGCAATGTGATACCTATTATATAACTTTTATAGTGGAGTTAGTACTACAGGAGTTGCCATGGAAGGATGTACTGTGTTTTGCAGCACAGAGTGTTTCATAATTAGTTTAAAAGCCAAGTGTTCTTGATGGTTTGGGGTTTTTCTAAGAGTAAACTAGGTTTAAGTTGCAGCTTTTTGAAAAAAAGAATAATGACATCCCTACATAGAATAGATTGGGTCAATTTTCTATTTGCTCCTAGTTGTCTTATTTATGTTTGAATTGCAGAGACAAAAATATCTGACACCCAAAGCTAAAGGAGGAAAGGTTGATAAAGCACACAGTTTGTAGTGGTTGCAGTTCACAATTGGCTGGCTCCAATGTAGGGTGGTATATGGCGGAGGAGCAACTTTTCGTGGTGGCAGAAGACAACAGCAAGAGAAGGGATGGCAAGCCTCTTTCTGTCCCTTATATTGTATGGAGTCTAACCACCCTAGGGTGTGTGTAGCTCTCACACCCTTAATCTTAGCACTGGACCATGAATGAATCACAAACCCTTGATTTCGCTGCCTCTGAAAAGCCCAGCCCACAAGACTGCATGAGGCTTTGGGAGGACATCTAGACACAAACCATTACACTAGTTATGTTTATGGGATACTTGTATATTTAGGCATTCATGGTAGGATAGTTGAATAAGAATATAGGTGAAATAAACTGTTAACGGCGTGTGTTATAAAGCATATTTAACATAAATCTGCAGCATAATTTTTGAAGGTAAAGCAATATAGACTGATTATGTAGATTGTTACTGCTCCTAACATTTTAACATACTAAGTGATTTTTCTCTTAATTTTTTCTGTAAAACATTGTTATAAAAAGAGAAATATAAAAAAATTAAATATTTAATTTTGTACAGTTTTGTATAGGATTGTGTTCCATATTTCCGTTTGCATATTTCATATTGTGATTTGTACATCCAGCAGGATTTTAAAAACTCCCAACACTCATGAGTTTTTACATACTCATCATGGAAATCATTTTACACAACTGCTATTGTACCATAGGTGTTGTATAGCCACCTAACTGTATATTTGAGTTACTTGAATTTTATGCTTTTAGACGTAGCAGCACAACCAACCATTATGGCCACATTTATGGTTATATCTTATAGTAGATGCCTACATTAAAATTACTAAGTTGAAATATGAAGTTTAAAATCCTATAATACGTTATATAATAAGACTTGCTAAGTGATATACTGATTTTCAGTTTCTCCTAGAGAATGAAGACCAACTCTTTGCACCAACCTTTACTAACTTTTAAGTATTGCCTTTTTTGCTAAACTTGGCTAATTGGCTAGGTAAATAATTTGTACCTTTAAGGATATTTATGTTTTGTAACTTTGTTTAAATTTAGTGAATATTACAATTTTCTAGATTGTTAAAAGTGGTATACCTTTTTGTTTTAAGTTTTGGCTATTTTTATGTGGTTAAGACTGTCAATATTTCCTGTTATGAACATACTCATTCTTTTTTTGTATGTTCCTACCAGAAGATGTCTAAGGGTCAACAAGTTAATCATGTTGAGTCAGAGAATTTGGTGAATAGTCCTAGTCGTATGGGATGAAGTAAGAATTGATTTAATGGTAGCAAAAAATCTAATGATACTAAAAAACTTAATTCTAAAATAGATATAAATTAACTAATAACTATTTGGGAATTTCTACTGATTCTTACACTGTGATATAATCCTTAGTTCTATGTTGAGTACAGTAAGCTGGTTACTAGTTAGTGGTTCACTGGCTAAAATGGAGCCTAAATGAAGACACATGTTTAAACACGGTTGATTTGTAAAAGAACAAAACAGACTGGATAAAAATGCATGAAAATTTAATAATGATTATCATTCAGTGGTATGATTATAAATTTTTATTTCTAATGCTTTTTTATATTATCTCAGTTTTCAAAACTAAAAAAACAATTGTGGGGATGTAAAGAAAATATTGTAAGGTATAGTGGTTTTGCCATTATAGTGAAATAGTTTTTTTTCCAGAATTAAATGCAGAAGCTAAAGCTTCAGGAAGGAGATTTGTGAACTTAATAGTTTGAAGGCTTCAGTAGAAGAGCCTGAAGAAGCCTTTTCAACTTTCCATAGTCCAGTTGAAACTGAAAAATTAAATAAATGATAATTATATATGTTTATTTATACTATAGATATTTTTGATACTTCCTAAGAGTATGATAGCCAATTTAACTCCAGGTTTTTTTTTTCTTTTCAAAGCCTTATGAAGGACTAAGGCCTCAAGATCTGCGTCGATTGAAAGATATGCTTATTGTGGAAACAGCAGACATGCTTCAGGCTCCTCTATTTACTGCTGAAGCTTTACTTCGAGCTCATGGTAATGAAAAAAATGTCTTACATTTTTGATACGTGGGTACCTTTTGAAACTTTTCAGAGTTAAAAAATGACTATTTTTGTATTGTAGTGTAAAATGAAATGGTTTTGCCTAAAGTTTTTTTTGTGCAGTGGTTACTGCAAAGCTCATCATCCTCATAACATCCCTTAATTCTGTGGAGAGCCAGTGAAGGGTTTTCAACACGTTTAGATTCACTTTTTTTTTTTTTTTGAGATAGGGTCTCGCTATGCAGCCCAGGCTGGCCGTCAGCTCACTTTGTAGCCCAGGTTGGTCTCAGACTTGGAACAATCCTCCTGTCTCAGCCTCCTGAGTGCTGGGATTATAAGTGTGTGCCACCACAGCTGGCTAGATTTTTTTTTTTTTTTTTTTTTGTAAAGAGAGTACAAATTAGAATTAAAACAAAAATTTACAAGTGATTCAGAGTTTCACTCAACAAAGTAATATGAATTTCACAGTATTTGTTATAATACATAGTGTTGTCTTCCAATCAGTTAATCATATTAACAGATATATGCATGTGAAATTGAAGAAGAAAAAAAGAAAGAGATATATAAGAAATTGGAAAGAGAAGTAGAAACAATTGAAAAAAAGAGATGAAACAAATTAAAACATTAACTGCTTCTTTTCATAGACTAGCAAAAATGCACAGTACCGTTGTCCAAACTGTCCTGCTTATATACATAGATAAATCTCTTTCCCCCACTCCCTCTCCTGTCTTTCTTCTCAACTCAGTAACTCTTTCCTTTTGAATAAGTTTCATTCCCTTTTTCCAGTGTCTATTGTGCCCTTCAGATTCCATTTTTCTCTTTCAGATTCTCACACTAAGGAGACAATATGATGTTTATACATGCAGGTCTGATTTATTTCACTGAAGAGTATGTTCTCTGGCTACATCCATTTACTGACAACAAACTCAAATTTATCCTATTTTATAATTGAGTAATACTCCATTGTGTAAAATACCAAATCTTCCTTATCTGTTCTTCAGTTGATGGACATGTGGGTTGTTTAGAATTTAGCTATGACAAATTATGACTGTTTATTGAGGTTTTTTTGTTGTTTTTATTTTTTTATTTCTTATGGTCAGCTCAGCCCACCCTGGGGGCGGGCTGTTATGGCATGTGGTGCTGGGGATCAAACCGAGGTTCCTGCATGCTTGCCTAAGCTTGCCTAAGCAGACACTTTAGACCACTGAGCTATCTCACCAGCCCTGTATTGAGGATTTTTGTTCTTCTGGAAAAATACTTAGCAGGGTAATAACTGGCTTGAATGGGACATACAATGCTAGCTTTTTAAGGAATCTCCACAGTGATTTCCATAGTGGTTGTACCAGTTCTCACTCCCACCAACAGTGCAGAAGGGTTCCTTTTTCTCCACATCCTGTCCAGCATTTGTTATTGGCTGGCTTCTTGATGTTAGCCATTCTTTCTGGGGTCAGATGGAATCTCAGTGTTGTTTTAATTTGCATTTCTCAAATGACGAATGATGTTCAACAATTTTTCATGTATTTACTTGCCATTTGTATTTCTTCCTCTGAGACGTATATATTCATCTGATGAATATAAGACCAATTTTGATGACCAGTTTTGGATAGGGTCTTTGAATTTGGGGGGCCTAATTTTTTAAATTTTTATATGTTCTCTATAAATAGAAAGCCTTTGTCAGAGGAGTAGTCAGCTATAATTTTTTCCTAGTTCATGGGTTTTCTTTTTACTCTGTTGGAGATTTGCTTTGAAGTGCAGAAACTTTTCACAAAGATGAGATCCTAGTTGTTGATTCTTTGAAGTACTTCCAGGGCAGTTTAGTTTTTGTTCATCAACTCTACCCCATGTCTTTAAGATTTATGCTTATATTTTCTCCAGAAGATTTAGTGTTTCTATTTTAATATTTAAATCTTTGATCCATTTTGACTATAGTATTGTGCATGGTGATAGGCATGGGTCTGGTTTTACTCTTTGACATGTGGAAAGGACTGGCTAGATTTACCTTTTGAAAGAAAAAAAAATTTTTTTTTGGTTACTTTGAGTATTAATACATTTATTACCTTGATTTTTCTGAATTTATACTACTATACAATCAACTACTCCAAAACATAGTGTCTTTAAACAAGTATAATGTACTCATAAATGCAAACCTAAGTAGGTGTGATATAAGAATTGAATAAATTGATCACTCTCATTTCTGCTTGTTGATGCTGCCTATTTTCTGTGACCACCAAAGGATATTCTGCCTTTCTTATATGAGAAGAGTCTTTTTACTTTCATCCTTTAACTGTTTTCCTTCTTATTTGTCTTTTGTCCTTTACTGTGCTGGAATTTTCATTTTTCTTTTTCACTCTTTCTGCCCTTATATTGTACTAGTCTAGAGAAAAAGAAGGGCTGAAAGAAAAGCCAACATTTTGGCCCTAACCTTTTAAGGTCAATTAAGACTCAGGACATATGAGAACTTGTACTGTAACGTCATGTAACTCGGTCATGTCCCAAATTTTCTGATCAAGGAGATTATGGGGCCAAAGAGGAAAGTGATCGATGATGTAGAGTGAGCCTAAGGAGAGTCACATGGAGAGAAAACACTCTCTCAGGCTTTCACAGAGAGCACATTGGCCAAGCAATGGCCGTGACTCCTCCACATGGCTGACACTGACAAAGGTTCTACAATCTGAGGTACAGGATCTCAGGATAAATCCTGAGGGGATTTCACTGACCTTCTCAGACCCGAAAGAAAAATTTTTGACAAATGAAATGCATACAAATTTTTTAAAAAATACGAAATTCTTTTTAAAAATCAAACTACTAAATCAACTTGGAACCTTAATTTAGAAATGTGTCCGATTTGAACATGGTGAGTATTGGAATCCATAGAACTAGTCCTGATTTTAACAGTAATTTTTGTTGAGTTTGTTCACTTATAAAAATTGTAATAGTTCATTTAGGTATATAAAATTATGTAACTAGTTTTGTCTGTCATTTTATGTGAAATCTGTTGCTCAGAAGTATAAGAAGCAAAGTTAAAGGCAAAAAATATTCTATCCCTTTAAGCATTTTTTTTAAATTCTTTTATTTTGAGATATAATCACCCTATGGAAATTTTCCTAAATGTTCATCTGGGTATAAATTATCTGATTAAGACAACCTTTCCTGAGAGTTGTCACATGCTGGGTTGGACTCTCACTGCATCATCAATATTGCACATTGCAGGGGGAGGGTATTTTATAATTTTAAATTTTTTTTTCAAAGAGAAAGAGGTAAATGCTAAATTTTCAACATAAAGACAAATTGCAGTTATTTTAAGGCTCTAGCTATTTAAGTTGAAATCTTTATCTTCTATACTAAAGTAGTATAGAATGCATACAAAATGTTTACGTAATCTTATGATCACAAGAAAATTTACATCTTCATATTTCATTATCCACTGATCAGCAGTGTCAATAATTTGTTATAAAAATAGCAGAATCACTACCTTTGAAATTGATGTTCTCAGCGTCCGGGGAGATAGCTCAGTAGAATAAGTGCCTGCCTGGCAAGCACATGGTCCCCAGTTCAGTCCCTGCTACTGCAAAAAAAAAGGAAAAATAAATGGTGTTCTCATGATTCTCCAATTGGCATTCTTTTCCTACTTTATAGCTCTTAAATTTTAGTATGAAAAGAATAGACTGAGAAAGTGTATTTAGGTTTCCAAGGCTAACCTCAGAATCTTCAGTCACTAAGTATGGGAATGGACATAAACCTTCTCTATAAACAAGCCTATTAAATGGACTCTTCTCTGAGAAACATTGCTAAGCACATTTATCTATAGAAACCAGTCATTTCAGAGGGCATCTAAACAACAGAGACAGTATTGCTAATCTGACTTTAATCACATATTGTACACTGTATTTCTGAATGTGTACTCTCCATTTTCTTCTCAAACTAAAAATATCCATAGTTGAATTCATTTCTCCCACCATTTTGGTGATTGTACATGAACATTGACCTAGTTGCTTGAGACAGACATTCAAAAGTCTTACTTTACTCCTGCATCTCTATTATATGTGGCACCTGTTGCCTAATTTCTCTTTCCAGATATCAGTCTCTACCCACTTTCCTTTTCTGTCCCTCTGCCACCAACTTAAATTCATTATTTTTCATCTAAATTCTAGTGCTCTAAGTCCTGTACTCCAGTTTTGCTATTCTTCTTTCACTCAACAGTTTCTTTGCTATTAGTGTTCTTTTAAAATCCAATCTGTGCATTGTCACTCCCTGTGAAAATCCTTCACTGGCTCTCCACAGACTTAAATTTTTAGTAGACTTTATGGTACAGAGTATTTTACTTGGGCTGATAGTCTCTTCAGTTCTTTACCTTCCCCCCTTCTACCTACCCTTCAAAATGTCTACCTCTTCCAGGAAATTTTTTCTGCAAATGCCTTTCCAAGTATCCTTCTTATTTGATTTTCCACATTATTAACCTGGGAGGTATTTGAGACCTGCTTTAACTTTTTTTCTCAATACCTATCAGAAAACAGTTGTGGAATGAATAAGTAATATACCTGAAATATTATTTATATATACTTTAAATCTTTTTTTATGGCCTACTCAGCCTTTCCTGGCGGTGGGGCTGACATAGCATGTGGTGCCAAGGATCGAACTGCAGTCCCTGCACTTACCTAAGCTTGCCTAAGCAGGCACTTTAGACTGCTGAGCTATCTCGCCAGCCCTACATTTATTGTTATAAAATTATATTTCTTCATCTTTATAAACTTTGAAGTAAATCCTTGGTCAAAATTTAATTACCCTTGGCCTGCAGTGCAGGGCCTGCTGAGAAATGCAATTGAGACTGGGTGTGGTGGTGCATGCCTGTAATCCCAGCACTTGAGAGGCTGTGAACAGGAGGATCACTAGGAATCTGATGTATGCAGTAAGACCCTGTAGACCCTGTCCTAAAATTAAAAAAAATAATAATTTAGAAATTCAAAATGCCTTTCAAAATCATATAATTTAAGGAGAAAAGGTTTTCTTCTTAGCTAATAACAATGCCTAACACTCATAACTTTGAAAACTTGTGCAAAAGCAAAAACTGCCTTAAATTACATTTAGGGTAAAGTTTATAGCACTAGAAAGCATCCTCTGTCCTTTACTTCACCTATCAATACAGTGTGTTTTTAGATGTACTGTAGAGCTGACCAAAATAATGGAAGTTACTCATGAGCAAGGAGAGATGCAGTACCACACATGGTCTTATTTATTCATGATCAACTATGGTCAAAAGAATAAATGGAGGGGCTGGTGAGATGGCTCAGTGGTCTAAAGCACCTACTTAGAACAAGCTTAGCAAAGCACAGGGAACGCGGTTCAATCCCCCAGCACCACATGCCAGCCAGCCCCGCCCCCACATGGGCTGAGCTGGCCACACACACACACACACAC
>NW_004524838.1:2057791-2078164 GCF_000260255.1 Octodon degus | reverse complement strand
AAAGAATAAATGGAAAGTTCCAAAGATAATTTGTAAGTTTGAAATGGCACACTTTTTTTTTTTTCTTTTCTTGTATCAGGAATCAAACTCAGGACCCTGTGCTTGCCAGGCGGGTGTTTGTGCCACTGAGCTATATCCTTGACCCATGCACACTATTTTTAGTATCCATGTGTAACCTCACATCATCCCATCCAGTATGTGAATCATCCCTTTGTCCATTGGAGCCACAGCATATCTGCTACTTATGTCTTAGTCACTTACTAGCCATTTCCACGATCAAATTGATTATACCAATATTGCAGTGCTGCATCTATGTAACCATTTGATAACTATTTGATAATAGCCCCCAAAACACAAAGAGTAGTGATGCTGGCAATTTCATTGTAGTGTGTTTTAATGTATTATATTATTAGTTGTTTCTAATGTATAAATTTATTTTTATCATAGGTATTTAAGCATGTATGTTTTAATGTTGTATTACTTGTTCCTAATTTATAAATCTATTTTTATCGTAGGTATATAAGCATAGGGAAAAAATAGCATATATATGGTTTAATATTATCCATGATTTCAGACATCTAGTGGAAGTCATGGAATGGCTGGCATGTATCCCTGTGGATAAGAGGAAACTACTTTATTGTATAGCATCACCTGACTGCTGAAACAAAAAGGATAGGCTCAAGCACAATAAACATTTCTTAATCATGTAATAGTCCAAAAGTTTTCCTTTTTTAAGTAGGTGGACTGAGGGATCTTCACATAAGTCATTGAAAGACCCTGACTGAGAAATTGCCATCTTCAACAAAGTGGCTTCCAGGTTTTTCCTGACAGTTATCTCTATTTTAGCCAACCAGTCATAAAAGGAAAACATGAAAAAATAAATTCAGGAAGTTTTTTTCAGCCAGTCTTGGAAATGGCAAACATCACTTATACACATATTTTATTGTTTAGTCACATAGCCACATGTAGTTACAAACAACAGTTCTACTCTACAAAGTTATTATGAACAGTTAGCCTTCTTTGGCACAAATATTCATATTCAGCTAAATAATCTGTGTCTTAACTTGTAAATTACAGATTCATGTGAACTCTTAACACTAACTGTATCATTAATTTCACTGTAATTGAGAGAAACACTTTCCTATTTTTTGCACATTAAATAACTAACTCCTTTTTATCTCATTAATAGTTCTAGAAATCTTTTATGTAATGAGAACACTGTCTAATAAGGTGAAGTTAATTGAATTGTTTTACTTGTCATTTGTTTATTCTGTGATAATTTTTGGATAAGCTACTAAAACATGTTTTCTATATTTCATTCCCCAATTGTGGAACAAAATATAGGCAATTGTTACTTTTCAAATGAATATTCTTCTATGTTGATTAGTTAATATCAATGATACTTCATAGCCAGTAACAGAGATAAAAGATGTTAATGAATAAATAAAATAATCCACAGAACTACTGTTTACTATAATTTTTCTTAAAGCTATACAAGCTCTATTTTAGAGTTATTAAACTGAACTGCTTGGAAAGTTTGTGGATTATATCCTTTGTAGCATTCAGGTTTATAGTGGAAAATAGCTTTGAGTATACTAGTTGTCAAAAATTTAGTTCTAAGGTAATTAAATTGGTTTAAATTAAACAAAGGGCAGAAATATTTTGGTAATTTTTACTAAATGGTAATGTAATTTTAGGAAAATTAATTTTTTGTTGTTTTGTTTTGAAAAATTCGTTTTCTTGAGTTAGGAAGTTTATTCTCGAGTTTTTCCCAGTAATAAAAGTAATTTATGTAATTGAATGATGTTGAATGAGAAAATAAATAAAATTTACTGAACAGTAAACTAAAGCTAATTTGCTTATGCTTAGACTAACTTTAAGTTGAGTGTTATTTTTAACTTTGAAAGTTCATCATCCTTTAGGAGCAATTAAACATGGTAGTCAACATCTCATTTTATTGTTTTCCTGGGAAATGTTATCTTTTCCCCGGGGTTTCATAAAAACAGATTTCTCCCTCTGGACTACCCTTCTTTTTTTTCAATAGCTCCATCTCTTATGTATTAGGAGGTCTTTTTGAAAGAACCTCTAGTATATAGCAAAATTAGCTTAGGCTTTCATGTGAACTCATGCTCCTCAAAGAGTATTTGGTTCTGTTTTCCCTATATCTGTATATTGGATCAAGAACCAACCAAAGAGTATTCAAGGCAGAAATCTGGAATACCAACTTTGACATTTCCTTTTGCCCTGTCCCACTTCTCAAATTTTAAACTTTTTCTTGTTAGTTAATTGCTATTACTACCACTTAGCCCTCATTGTCTTTTTCTCTAATACTCTACAGAAAAACTTCTTTCTTGGTCTGTCTTCCTTCTACTCATTGCCTGTCCAAGTTGCTTTGTTTTTCTAAATTAGAGTAATTTTTTTTCAAATCTGATCATGAGATCCTGTCCTTTATGTCACCAATCCTAGCTTTTCAGTCACTTCCTTTCACTCCTAAACTGAAGATAGAAGTACTTATAAAAGGTCCTTTTGTCCAAGCCACTGTCTGTTTCTTTAGCCTCATCTTATGCTGTGTCTCCCCCTGTCTGAAAACTGCAGCTTCACTGACTTCTGTCTGAATGTCTTTCTCCTATTTAACTCCCACTCACCTGTTAGCGGTCCATTCTCGACGTTTCCTCAGGTCACACTGGCCTTCCTGACCTGCATTCTCCGCTTCATTGTGGTACTTCTAACACTGTTGGGCTGTGTGCTTCTGTCCACTTATTTTTATTAATATCTTTCTTATTCCTAACTGTAAGTTACATGAAGTTGGGGATTGGGCCTGTTTTTTTCCAACCATTGTGTCATTATTGCTTGACATTGTGACACATAAAAGGCATTAAGTAGATATTTAGTAAGTAACTGGTATGATACAGTCTAATCAGAAATTGAATATTTGTAGTGAACTCAAAGACTGTCTGATTTCTGAAGAATGATCTTTATACTGTTCACCATAGCTATTTTTTTTTTTAATTTTTTTGGCAGAACCGGGGATTGAACTCAGACCCTTGTGCTTGCTAGGCAAGCACTTATTCTCCTGAGCCATCTCCCCAATCCTACCATAGCTAAATTTTGAATGGCAGCAGTGAGAATATTTGAGGAGCTGTGTGGAGAATGTGTTCTAGAAATACTGACAGATTATAAAAAATGATGTAATACCTGATTTCCTGATTTGGCACAAAGACATAATTTTTGACAATATAACTTTCAAAAAATATAAATTGGTGGAAACCATAAAAATGAACTTTTTAAATTTAGTACAGGGTTTACAGGGTCTCATTACAGAGATCAGATTCATAGTGATTGTCCTGTTTTCAGCCTCCCAAGCATTGGGATTACAGGCACACGCCACCAGTCTCAGTAACTGTCTCAGCACACCCCTGGGGTGGGGCCAGCATAGCATGCTGGGGATTCGAACCCCAGTCCCTGCGTCTGCCTAAGCAGGCGCTTTAATCCACCGAGCTATCTGGCTGGTCCCAAAATGAACTGTTTGCAGTTGTTATTTTTACACTAAAATTACCCTGGTGACTTTTTTCTTTGTTTTAATGATCTTTACATGATTCTAAAGTATATCATCTATGTGAAAGAAAAATTTAATAGGACACAAGGAAATTAACATTTTCACTCATATTAGGATTAATCTACATATGCTGTTTTATATTTTTCAAAATGAATATGCTATAAAGCTTTCCAAATCAATAAATATGTACTGTTATGGTTTCTGTATAATTGTCCCCCCAAAGTCTCATGCAGTCTTGGGGCAGCTTTTAGTTTGTGATTGATTACTGTGGGTATGGTTGCTGCACTTGCCCTGAGGCAGGTAATTTGCATTACAATGTAAGGAGGGACGAAAGGCTAGCTACTTGAGCTGCTGCCACCTCTCCCTTGTGCTCTTGCTCTTTGCTACCACCATGAAAAATTGTTTTCTGCTTGTGCTGCTCTGCCTTGGCGCCAGCTAATATAGGCTGAAACCTCTAGTAACTGTGAGCTAAATAAACCTTTCCTTCCTTCATTTTGAGTGCCGGGTATTTGTCACAGTGCTTCCTTTCTGGCCAAACTCACAACATCTTGGCCCATCCTACTGGACTCCTTGCTCTTCATTTTCAACATAAATCTGGCTAAAAAACCCCAGTAACAACCAGGCCACTGCCCCAGTATTTGGCTACTTCGAAATATCTTTTGAAAGATTAATCAGTCTGCCATGCTTAAACTCACTCTTAGGCAGTCTCTGGACAGGAGCAAAATGCAGACAAGTTATCTGCCAAGTCAAAACACAAATGATATGGAGCCGAACAGCCAGTGTAGCCCTTGTTCCCAGCAGAAACCTCCCAGCCTGGTCTTCACAGGCCAGCTTTCCATCCGCCTTCTGGTCTTCCGAGCTCTGGCCAGAATTTCCCGCACAGAGCACCTGAAGCTGCTCCAACTCTTCACAACTAGGCAACCTCTCTGAACCTTTCCTGTCTCTTCCCATAAGCCGTTCCCAAAACCTCATAATCCACATGGTCAGGTTGAGCCACAGCAATCACCCCACTCCTGCAGTACCAAATTCTGTCTCAGTTACTCTTCTCTTGTTGCTGGGACAAATACCCGACACTCAAAATGAAGGAAGGAAAGGTTTATTTATGTCACAGTTACTGGAGCTTTTAGTCCATATTCAGCTGGCTCCAATGCAGAGCGGCACACGGCAGAGGGCAACCTTTCATGGCGGAGGCAAAGAGCAGAGAGAGCAAATGGAGGAGTAGCAACAGCAACAATGGCAACAGAGAGGAAGTCTCTCTCTCTCTCTCTTTTATATTACATTCAGGCTCTCTGCCCCAGGCTGGGGGAAGTACTCACACCCATAATCCCAGCAGTACTAAAACCCATAATCCCAGTGGATCATGAGTTAAATCTCAAATTCTAGAAGTCCCTGCTGCATGACTGCATGAGGTTTTGGAGGGACAACTAGACACAAACCACAATGACTTTTCCATAGCAGAAAAAGAACTCAGGACCTCACGCTTACCAGACAGACACTATGCCACTGAATTCTGTGCCCCAGCTCTTATAGTGACTTTCATATTGAAGTTAGGGAGGCTCACTGGTTAGCTCAGTTGTTTAAAGTGCTTGTTTGGGCAAACTCAGTCAGGCACATGGTTTGATCCCCAGCTCCACATGCTGCACCACACCCACCCTTATGGTAGCCTGAATTAGTCCCCCCTCAAAAAAAAAAAAAAAAAAAAAAGATTCTTCAAACTGAAGTTAGGATATGATCCAAAACATGATCTGACTGACAATAGGGCAAAATGCTTGAAATGAAAAATGTGTTACTTTGATAGCAAGTACATAAAAATCCAGTCTTTTGGGCCCAAAAGAAATTGAGTAGGAAAGCAAGGTGCTTTTGTAGAATCTAATTGTTTCAACTAAGGTAGTTAACTATTAAGCACTAGTTACATAAAAATTAAAAATCTGTAAAACCCTCTAATATCAAGTCAGGTCAAAGCACTACTCTGAATTCAAGCTTATAACAGGAACTAGGAACAGACCTTTCTATAGTCATCCTTTCAATTCTACTTTCTAACTGAGCAATGCTTTCAGACAGTCTCAAAAAGACTTGTTGTTATATAAAATTGAGTATTGATGTTTTCAGTTTTTATAACAAGTTTTTAAAAAACTTTAGGACTCTCCCCACTCCCATACTTGGAGTCAAACCCAAGAACTGATACAAGCTAAGCAACCACATCCCAACCCTCTCTTTATTATTCTTTATGCTCAGGAAACAGCCAAGAATTAATTGCTGCTTTAAAATTTGGAAAAATTAGCTATGAAATCATGTGAGCCATATACTTTTTTAATCACAGTTTTATAGAATACTGACCACTTGATCTGGATTTTAATACTGGCCTGTAAGTCCATATCCTGTAGCAAATAATTTATTGAATATATAGTTTGGTTTAGGCTCTGGACTAAGCAGTAGAGAGAAGATAGATTACAATATAGGTACCAGCTTTGCCCTTGAATAAGATCAGCTTGTAAATGTTGCATTTTCTTGCCATTCTTTTTTTTTTTTTTTTAATATATTTGGTACAAGGTCTCACCACACAGCTCCAACTTGTAGTGATTCTCCTGTTTTCAGCCTCCCCAGTGCTGGAGTTATAGGCATGCCCCACCACAGCCCGTTTCTGGTGGCTGGTTCCATAGGAATGCAGTACCAGGGATCAAACGCGGGTCCTTGCACTTGCCAGGCAGGCGCTTAGACGGCTGAGCTATCTTCCCAGCCCTCTGAATAATATTTTGTTTTTTGTTTCTTATCTACTTCAAAGAGTTCCTTTTTTCCTTGGTTAAGTATTCTAATTGCTTTTTACTTGTTATTTTCTTTGTCTCTTGAATAACTTTGCAGTTGTCTCCTTGCACACTGACTGCAACTCAAGTGTAAACATAAGGCTTTAGTGTACCTATTCTGCTTGTCAGTTATCTGAGACTCAGGACATGTGTATTTCATTAGTTTCAGAGGTCTACCTTTCCCAGCAAACAGAACGTACTATAAACCACTGAAATTAATTCAGTATGGCACCTGCATACATCTAGACAGACCATTGAAACAATAGAGAACCCACTTTACACTATTTGGGAATTTGATTTACAGTAAAGATAGTATTGTGGGGGCCAGGGAGATGGCTCAGTAGAACAAGCACTTCCCTGGCAGGCGCAAGGGCCTGAGTTCAATCCGTAGTTCTGCAAAAAGAATAGAAAAGATAGTATTGTAGCTCAGTTGGGGAAAGGATAATTTAATGATTGCTTATAATATAACTGGCTAACCAGCTGGAATTAAATTGTTAGAATATCAAAAGGTGGGAAGAAAAGAAAGGAGGGACCATGAGAAATGAAGGTTTATATTGGAAGGACTGACAAAATCAAGATAGTCAATTATAGCAAAAGACTTAGCTGTAAATTCAAGGACAGAAAAAAAACTGACTTTCTAAGAAACCAAGAAGCTAAAGAAACTAAATTGTATTGAATTTTAAAATTTTATTGCTAAATATACACATGAATATAAAGTATATAAATGAGAAAGTATATATTTATGTGTTGAATATGTTTATATTTGATTGTGTTAACTGAAGAACAATATGGGAGAAATAATACTTGGTTGCAAGATGAATTCACTGACAGAGTGAGAGGGCAAGAGAGACAAGGTAGAAAAAGATCCTGCTTTAAAAACTATATGATATGCCATGTATACCTTTATGTACCATATACGTGCTTGTTCATTTACAAAGACTTAATAGAATAATGTCCTTCAGCACAGTAAATACAAAAATGACCAAATCCTTTTAAACTTTTCTAAAAAGCCTTTAAAAGAGCAACTGAATATATATAGCTTTTTAAAAAAGTCTTATCAGTTTTCATAGCCTCCTTATAAATCTTTACTTTTTCAAAAGTATGTTTTAGTCAACTCATTGTGTTTTGTAAATAATGAGATCCAAATGAGACACTGTTGACATTAGATGTTTTATCATTATAATTATTAAAATGATTTTAAAAATTAAGTTTATCTTCAGTAAAATTTAGATTTAAATCATACTTCATTTTAACATAAGTTTTGCTAACTAGTGCTTTAAATTTTTTTCTCATTTGTTCTTTATGTTTTGTTTTTGTTTTTAACCAGGGATTGAACTCAGGACCTTGTGCTTGTGAGACAGGCGCTTATGCCACTGAGCTATCTCCCAAATCTCCCTGGCCCATACCATTGATACCCCTGATCCGGATGATAAATGCCAATTTGGGCTCTGCAGAGACATAGGAGTTACCACCTTTTCTCGCCATCCTAGCCATTTGGATCTCAGTTCTGTACATCTGTCTCTGCTCCTTATGATAGTGTCTGACTTTTTCATAGAAGAGCTCCCTTTTCACGTTGTGAAGCATCTTGTGGGCAAACTTCTTTCTCAGGTGCTTTATCTTCAACTCTGCAAAATGTCTTCGCTTTTTCTTGAGTTTCTGGTGCAGCAGGAACCTTCTTTTTCTCTTTGATGCTCTCCATGGTTCCAGCCAGAAAAGAGCTGAACACCTAATTTGAAGACAATGGTATACAATATAACAACCATTGTTGAATTTCATTCATTCTGTTTAGCAAAATACTGTATCATTTCTAATGGTCTTTTCTACTATTTTTTATTCTGTTTTTCAATTTTTTTTAAAAAAAAGTCTACAGGTCTAGATGGATGTGAAATACTGCATATCGCTTATAATCTTAGTCTGACCCAGCAGTACACTGAGATCCATTTACCAACATTTCCTGAAACCCACTTGTATGCAGTGTTTTTCGATTAGATTTTTCTTCCCTTCTGTAATCTAATCTGCTTTTCCCACATATTGTACTTTACACCTCCTAAACCACAACATTCTGTGCTAAAACTTTAGAGACCTATATAATTCCTCAGTTACACCTTCTGTGTCTTTCAAGTACTGTGGCTTCCTGAACTGGAAAATGTTCCTTAGTCTTCATTACGTTTCATACTTTCTACTGGCTAAATACAGTGCCATAATATGATTGAAAAGAAATCTTATGTAAAAAGTTTCCTCAGCTCTTTGTATTTGAACTTAATATTTTTATAGAATGACCTGTGGTGAATAATTTAATCATGCTTTTAACATTCTTGAGAGCTAGTACGTAACAATGGAAAGAAAATAACTTTGGAGTCATAGGAAAGGTGTTAAGTCTTGATCGAAGTCAAATTACTACCTTAAGTCTGTATTTAATAAGTGAGAAGATGGCTACGATGAGCACATTAAGTGATGTATGTAAAACACTTAGCAAGCACAATAATTGAGTATATTAGTTTATTGTCCTTGACAGGTTAAATTTTTTTTATGGCTCTGGACATGAGAACATGTTTCACTTGGCCAATTTATAAGTTTTCAAAATTTAAGATAATCTTTTTAATTATGCCAGATTTGGCTCACTTAATAAGAATGATGCCTAATTCAATATAAATATTTATAACCCAAAACCCTTATGGCACTCTACTTTCAAGCTGTTTATCAAATGATTTTTAGGGCCTGAAACTGACATTTTGACATGTTTTTAGTGACTATGTAATCATCTCACCACTTGACACCATTGAGGCCAATTGCAAAATTACATGTTCAAAGAGTTGAGAGGCTGAATGAAGCCTACAATCAACAAATATTTTTGTGAATTCTGAAAGTGATGTGAGTCACCTGTTTGATTATTTGGAATTTTGAGATATTGTTAGATACTGACACAGTTCTAAGCCACTGTGTATTATAAAAGCTTAAGTTCTGTATTAAATATATTCATTTTAATTACTTTTTCAGTTTTTTGAAGGGAGGGTCTTGCTATATAGTTCAGTCTGCCCTTGAACTCTGTACCCCAGGCTGGCTTTAAACTCATAACAGTACTCCTGCCTCAGCCTCCAGAGTGCTAAGATTACAGGAATGCACCACCATGCCTGTCTACGTTACTAATTCTATATACATACCATACTTTTTTCCTTAGATGGCTTACATCTTTTTAACTTAACTCACTGTTTCTTTTGTTATTATTTTCTTAACTTTGAAATATAGTTTCTAGGGGAGGCATGGAGATGGCTCAGTAGAGCACAAGGCAAGCGCAAGGGCCTGAGTTCAATCCCCAGTTCTGCCTCCCCCCCCCCAAAAAAAAGGGGGGCCTGGGGAGATAGCTCAGTAGAATAAGTGCTTGCTTGGCAAGTGCAGGGTCCTGAGTTCAATCCCTGGTACCAAAAAAAAAAAGAAAGAAAGAAAGAAAATACAGTTTCTAGTTTTTGATAGATACCTATTCCATTTTTCTTTAAGACTGGGACAGAGAGAAATTACTTGAAGCTTGGATGTCCAACCCAGAGAATTGCTGCCAACGATCAGGTGTTCAAATGCCAACTCCACCACCAAGCGGGTACAATGCTTGGGACACCCTTCCTTCTCCAAGAACTCCAAGGACTACACGCTCTTCTGTCACCTCTCCAGATGAAATCAGTTTATCTCCTGGGGATTTAGATACCAGTTTGGTATGGTTTACTGTTTGATGTATTTCCTATAATTTAGCTTGTAGTCTTTTAGATTTTAAATTGCTTGACCAGGGAGATGGCTCAGTGGAATAAGCACTTCCCTGGTAAGTGCAAGGGCCAGAGTTCAATCCCCAGTTCAAAAAAAAAAAAAAAAAAAAAAAAAGAAAGAAAAAAAAAGAAAAGATTTTAAATTGTTTAATATTATTACATGGAGTGTCTGGTTTTACTCTTATAATTAAATCCTTTATTGTTCTCTAAAGCTTCACTTACTTTCCCTCTCTGATAGACCCTTATCACAAACTGTTTTGTAACTTTTGAACTGTAGATTAAAAACCAAGCAATTTTCTTTTGTCATTTTATTTTATTTTATTTGGCTGAACCGGGGATTGAACACAGGCCTTTGTGCTTGCCAGGGAAGCGATTATTCTACTGAGCCATGTCCCCTGCCCCCTTTTGTCATTTTAAAACAGAAAACAAAACAGTTTGGGGAAATCCATCTATTTACTATATTTTTACTCAAAAGCTCCAGTATGTTCAAAAGCAACATGCTGAAATATTAAAAATTAAGTTAATGCACTTTAACCTGAAAATATAAAAACTTTTTGTTTTGTTTTGTTTTGTTTTGCTTTGCTTTGCTTTGATGGTACAAGGAATCAAACTCAGGACCTTGGGCTTGCCTTGCAAGCACTTACTCCACTGACCTATCTCCCTGGCCCTAGAAACTTTTTAATAATTTATTAAAAGCTACTAATGGACCAGGGAAATAGTTTAGCAGCATAAAAGCGCCTGCCTGGCAAGTGCAAGGTCCTGAATTCAGTCCCCAGTGGGGGGGGGGGGGTACTAATGTTTAAAGATTTACAATATATCATATATTTCATACATAGCATGTACATTTCTTTCAGTAAAGTTTCTGGAGCTTGTTATCCAGATGCATTTTCATAGCAAATATTTCCTCTTTAAGGAATAATACGGCCCTGATGTGGATTTTCAGTTGGCATGCCATTGGTATACTTGTGGGAAATTTTGGTGTTTCTTGAAATGGTTCAGACACTCAAAAGTTGTGATAAATACAGATGTGTTCCTTGTTTTAGGACATTTTGAAAAACAGAATCCTATTTCTACAACTCAAACCTGTGACATGAAAGTTTGCTTCTATAAAGGCATGGATGAGAAGATACATTTTATAGTACAGTTTCTTGCTTAGAAAGCCGCAAATTCCTACTCTTAATATATATCCTCAGTTGCTATGTTAAAAATACAGTTATTCTAATTTCATAGATTTCCCAGGACAAGTGTAAGATGAGGGACATTATATTGAAGTGATTGTTTTGTAGCATGGAACTTGACCTTGACCTGAATAGATTGTATATATTTGTTTTTAGTACTTCCCAAATGCACAGATGCTGATTAATATGTAAATATGAAATTCAAGAGTTTTACTTCTGCACTAAAACAGTTAATCCCACAATAGTTTATAATGAGATAGTCATAGTATTTGTTATTCAGAGGACAATAATTGCCTTTATGGTTTTTAGTTTTTGAGGCTTTGAGTCAGGGTTTCACCGTGCAATTCAGGCTGGCCTTGAACTCGCTTTGTAGCCCAGACTTGCCTTGAATTTGAAGTGTTCCTCATATCTCAGTCTCCTGAGTACGGGGTTACCAGCATGTGCCACTAACTCTTAACTTGCCCCTGTAATTATGAAACACTTTTAAAATTTATAATTACTAATATTTATGCCATTAAACCAATGAGCAAAATGAATGCATTGTTCTCCTCAAATCATGTCTCTGTTTAAGTCATTCTTCTTTATCTCCAGTGTGACATTTGTATGTGCAGTATTTCTATATTTGAGGATCCAGTGGATATGCCCTGTGGACATGACTTTTGTAGAGGATGTTGGGAGTCGTGAGTATATGAGCAGCTTAGCTTCTCTTACTGCATGATAGAACTCTGATTTGCTAATAAAATTGTTTGCTTTCAATATTTAATGGTGTGGATAATTTATACTGATTTCAGAGTTAACACTGAAATGCACTACATTTTACTACGAAGGAAGAATATTTATTCTTTCTAGTTATTGTATTTAATACAGTTTAGTAATATAAGATTCTTTGGGGAACACAGCAGGTAAATATAATTTTTCTTGGTGTTTTATATAACATCTAATACAAATTTTAACCCATCACCTAAATTTCAAGAATCAGTTGCTGTGTTTTGTTCCAACAATTGTAAGCATTTGTTTTTGTACTTTCTCTGAATTTTCGTATAAGAGCCATGAAAATCTGTAAAAATATGGATGTTTAAAAGTTCTGTCTATTCTATACAAAGTGAAATGTTCCTACTAGACATAGTTGGACATATGTATCAAGTGCATATTTTATTTTGTCTCATGTTTGTCTCTATTTTCTTTCTTCTTGCTAAGATTTTTGGTTTCTCATTAAATTGGCATTTTTGAGACAAGTTTGTAAAACAAATGAAGATTAAGTATGATGAGCAGTCTGAAATCTTATCCTCTCTATAGACACACAAAGCTGTTGTTTGGTGACTTAACAAATTTGTCATTACTAGTAAGGGAATCTTTTATAAAGCAGTTTTCCAATTATATTTTTATGGAGTACTGGTTATCAAGCATAGGATGCTGAGGAAAACTGGATGAGAGCATGAAAGAACCTGAGCTGATTTTCTAGGTTTTGTTTTTGTTTTTTAACAGCTTTGTTGTACAGTTGATATATGTCAAGCCATGCATTTAAAACCATCAATCACCACCATCAAGATAATGAATATTCATCACCCTCTTATTTCCCCTTAAATATGTGTGTTTATTCTCTGCCTTCTTATTCTCCCACACACATTCCCTGACCCTCAAATCTGTAGACAACTTGTCGGCCTTTTATTCCAGTAAATCAGGACTGTAGTCTTTTAGGTAGGATCAGATCAGTGTAGATGATACAAGTAAACTGGATGATAAAGAGCAAAGGTTACAAGTGAAAGCAATCATTGGTCCAAGCATAAAAATAAAATATCTGCCGAGGTATAGTACTTTATTTTGCTTAAAATGGTTAACTTTATTGTGTTAGAAGGTGTTACTTGGGGGGCCAGCCAGATAGCTCAGTATATTAAAGTACCTACTTAGGCAGACACAGGGACCAGGATTCAATCCCCGGCATGCCATGCCAGTCCCACCCCCAGGTGGGCATGGTGGCGCATACCTGTAATCCCAGTGCTTGGGAGGCTGAAAAGAGGAGGATCACTCCGAGTCTGATTTGTGTAGTGAGACCCTGTAGACCCTGTACTAAATACATTTAAAAAGAAAGAAAGTAAGTTACTGGGTTTTCCCAAGTTTGCAGAAGTTGGCCTTATTTTGTAGATGTTACCCTTAGTTTGTTTATGAAAACTGAACTTACCTTGGAATTACTTGAAGTTTTTTGAACTTCATTGACCTTGCTCACCTGACTCAGGTCACAGGAACCATCTTCTACACTCCCACTCACCACTATTTAGCTGTGAGACATCTGTGGTAAGATTTAAATTTGAAAGATCTAATTATTGTTTTCTTTAGTATCTTAACTTGCCTACCTAGGATTCTCCCCCATACTCCTGCTATTTCTTGTCAATTCAAACACCAGGAAAACAGGTTCCGTGTTCTGCAATTCATATTTTGATAAAATCATTTTTAAATTAATTGCATTCATTACAGTCATATAATAAAGAAACTCCTCTCTAAAAATGAGGAAGAATTTTTAAAGGCCTGTAGACAGTTTAAAAACCTCTCTTTCACTTCCCAATTCTTCTGTTTTAGCAATCTAATGAGATACTTTGAATCATTTATGCTAATAAAAGAAAATTATTTTTTTCTACCCAGACTAGAATATTCTTTTTTTTTTTAATAGCAGAATATTTTTATTGAGGGTGAGAAAGCTTCTGTCCAAGAGAGGGACAAGGGGACCCAAGTAGGTTGTGTGAGAGTTTGCCTTTTCCAGGGATTTTTACAGATCAAAACCATGTAGAATATTCTTCTAATATTAAGGATAAGAGGTCAGGCTCTGATTATGGTGGAATTCTAGGCTATGAATTTCAGCTGTGCTATTTATTGTTGACTTAGGCAAGTGGTAATCTGTGAGTCTGATTTTTGAAATGGCAATAATAGTTAATATTTCATGGGATTATTTACAGGTGTATAATCACTGTGAATATGTTAGACATTTTTCTAAACATAGTAATAAACAGAGAGCCTATCTGTGATAGCATCTAAGTAGCTCATCTATAAGATTAAAATATAGGTAAAATTGGCCCCAAATTTACTCCTTTCACTGATGTTCGTCAACTCTATCTTCTACTTACAAATTTAGTGGAAAAGTGTATCATGAGTCTGAATAACATAGCCCCCAAAGAATTGATCTTATCTTCAATGAAGTCTTTCAACTTCAGTCTCCTAAATCCCCAGAAATAATTAAGTCTATTCTGTTGTTTTGAAAATACATAAAATTGAAAACATCATTCAGTACATAGTGTGCATTCCCAAAAATGGGACTTAGCTGGAACATAATCAGCCTTGAAAACTAGAAAGTAGAGTCAGTAGGCCTGTCCGTGCCTTACCTTACTGTGCCTTACAGAGGAGCCACCAAGCAAGAGAATAGTGATGGCTGCTAAGGCCAGGAGAAACTGACTGGGGCGGGCATCTTTAATCTCTAGTTTTCAAGTCTGATTACTTTCCAGCTGGGTCTTATTTTTAGGGTATGATAGTATATCTAAGCAAAATATGCAAGTTGACAGGGACTAGGGGTATTAAACTATATTCAGCTTTCAGGAACTCCATAGATAAACAAGAAAAATTCTTATATTATGACAAAGGAAAGTCTTCGAATAGCTGGTCTCTAACTTTTAGTAGTGAGACCTCTTTATACTCTTAAAATTATTGAAGATTCCAAATAGTTATTTCATGCTGATACATACACTATAGCCACAGATCATTTATTGTTATGCTTGCAAGCTGAACAATCAGCTAAGAAATTTTCTTAGAGACCACTATTATGTTTTAGCATACATCAGCCATTCTGTTTAAGCCCCCTCCCCTTTTGAACAGAATATCCCAAAGATGTGTATTGAGAGGTCAAGATTTAATAAAATTAATAATCCTTACTATTCTGTCAATGATATTGTTTTTGTTCTTTTGTTTTTGCTAGTACTGTGTGCCCAGGGCAGGGCCAGCAAGGCATGTGGTATCAGGAATTGAACTCAGGTCTTTGTATTTGCTAGGCAGGCACTTAGACTGCTGACTTATCTCCCGAAATCTGACATTCTTAAATGAAACTTTTTTTTGTTTGTTTAAGTGTGAGAGTGATGTAGTGAAGAATACAAAGATCACTACTAGTACAAATTTTGTTCCAGTGCTGTGATTTGTACTCAGGCACCAGCAATTTTAACCAAAATGCACAAAAGTGTTAGTAGCATTATGAAAATTATTTTGACCTCATAAATCTCCTGAAAGGTGACAGGTACCCCCAAAACTCCACAGTTCATACTTTAAGAACTACTGTTCTCCCAGCATTTCCTGAGTGCTTCATCTGTTCTGAATCGTAGAGTAATACAAATAATTTTTAACTGGAAACTGCGGTATTGAATGATTTTCTGTTAGAATATTTCAGAGTTTGTGGAGACAGTGTGGTTTTGAATCATACTGAAAAATAGAAGGGACAATTTTAAATATGTTGAATGTAAAATCCCTGTAGGATCTTTAAATAAAAATATCATGTTTATAATAAGATGTGTAAGCAGAAATATCTGGATTGTTTGGGGTTTTATTTAACCCTTAAAAGCTTTTTACAAAAACAAATTTTTTTGTAAATTAAAAGCCATTTGAGAATAAGAACAAAGAGCTTATTTTCCTTTGTTTTGGATTTCAGATAGAGGGTCTCACTGTGTAGTGTAGCTGGCCTCAAACATGTGGTAATCCTGCCTTAACCTCCTCAGTTCTGGAATTTAATGTGTGGGCCATCATGTGAGATTTGGCTTTTGAACTGAAGTCATTATCATATACAGTGGTACCTTAGTGTTCATCATTAGTTGATTCCTAGAGGTTCAGCAAGTACCAAACAAATCCTTTGGGCTGGACAGGGTAGTGAGTTGCAAGGCACTCAGCACAGGGAAGTTCTAGCTATATACTACGGAAAATTGCCACACAGTAAGGACTAGAACAAAATGCTTTTAAAGTTTGATGTGTTTCAAAGCAATTGAGTACTTACTTTTCCCTTACTTTGGGAGGACACCCAAAGGTAAAGAAGGAAAGGTTAATTGGCCCACAGTTTATTTGGCTTTAATTCGTAGTAGTCTGTCCCCAAGGTAAGGAACAAACTCACTTATCCCTTATCCAAGCTGTTCACCTTTAGGGCAGGTAGCACTAACACCCTCAATCCTAGCATGGCATTGATCCCAATATCAAACACTAGGTCTGGCCATCTCAAAAAGGTGGTCCCACCTATGGCTACAAGAGGCTTTGGAGAGACATCTGTATACAAGCCATAACAAGTTACAAGGCATGACTGTAGTTAGGATGTCAGCTATGTGTAGATTGCCTGAGGAAATTGTATGGAATGGGAAGGGGAGAATTTTGTGGTAAAAAACTGGGAAGAAAAAATGTAAGGGATTAGAAAAAAGGCACTAGTGTAAAAATGCACAAGAAATTGTCAGAAATAAAAAGAATACAAAATATAAATAACAAATTAGGTCCCAAAGCTGTGGGAAAAGAAAATTTGAAGAGACCAATGAGCAGTATCTCATGCTCCAGAGAAATCAAGAAAGATAATGAAAAGTCTTAAATGAAATGGCCCAGTAGATAGTCCTCGTGGTCCCTTGAGAGCCAGCCATTCAGTGAAGAGGTGATAGAAGACAAAGTGCTCAAGTTGCACTGTGAGCAGGATGGACTAGAAGGGAAGACATATCATTGACTGTTGTGACAGGAGAAACTTCGATGTAAAAGGAGTATAATTAAAAAAAAATAAAAAAAGGAGTAGAATCAGTTGTTTGGTTAGAAACAGAAGCTCAGTTTGAGCTTTTTTATTGTGCCCAAGCTCAGAGCCATTAGAGAGGGAGAAAGCAAGGGAAGATTAAAGGAGAGTGTAGGTCCCAGAGCTGGCCAGAGGATTATCAGAGAGATGAAAGAAGCAGCCCTTTTTGCTGAAATTGGTGAGGAAGAAGGCAAAGACAGTTAAAGATGCTGCCAAGTTTAGGATGTAGTAGAGTTTTAAGAGAGGGCTATCTGATGGGAACTCTGTTTTCTGTGAAATACCAGGTGAAGGTGTTGAAATGGAGCAAAGAGATCTAGTCCAATGGGGTCTCAGGTTGCTTTTATTTCTTCAAAGTGAATGACAGAGGCTGAAAGAACCAAAGAAAAATACTGTAATCAGTGAAATAATCTTAATTATTGACTATGATATCTAGAGTTGTGATTTAATTCTCCTGTTTTCCATTTATTTTCTCTAGGTTTAAGTGAAATTCAATATAATACTGATTTCAAAAGCCTGTTTCTTGCTTTTCCACAGGCAGAATTGAATAATGAAAACAATAAACCTTGCTAAGATTCATGGATTTTTATTCAAAGTCAGGCACAATGCAAATTTTTCACGTTATCTGTGTGATTCCCATATGCCATGGGAAATGAGTATGATTATCCCATTTTACATTGGGTGAAGCCAAGGCTCACAGTAGTTTAATATTAAGATTGTTAAGCTGAAGATTTAGAATTTTCTGACTCATAATTCTGTGTGTATAATATTTGTTTTGAGTTTTTGTTTTGTCTTGACATACTGGGAACTATACCCATGACTTTCACAAGTCACCCATGACTTGCATCCCCAGCTCTCCCCTATCTCCTTTTAGGACAGGATCTTGCTAAATCTCTAAGTTGACCAGGCTCAGGTTGAACTTTAAGTCTTCCTGCCTTAGCTTCCAGGAAGCTGGGATTGCAGTCATGGGCCACCAAAGCCAGCTAGAAAAATCTTGTTCTTAGTGACTTAATTGGCCTTGAGTTAGATTCCTGCCACTTTGTCTTTCTTTACAACCTCAATAGTCTACCAATAGATTCTAGTCATAGAAGCTATTACAATATTCATAAAAACAAAATACAAAGAGAAAACTCTCTACCATAGCCCCTTTTTATTTAAATGGAGTATTATAAACTGAATATGATGTTCTAAGCCACTCATTTTGGAGTATTTTTACTATTAAATAAAATTAAACACTGTTTCAGACTTTAAAGATAAGCAAAACAAACAGAAAATATAAAATAGACTAATTTATGTGTATATATTCATTTGTATATATACATAAATTATATATGCCCAGAAAATGAATGGCTGAGCAGATACTATTATCATTGATATCCTATAATTTACTGTGTTTGTATGTTTGCGTGTATGTGTGTACACACACATTCTAGAAACCTAAGGCCTGATGCATGCTAAGCATACAACTCCACCACTGAAGTGTACATCCTAGTGTTTGTTGGTATTCTTTTAATTGAGCTCTTAACAGAAAATTGAGATTTAAAAAAACTCTTAGGATGTACAGATCACTTACACCATGCCTTTTTTTCTATCAATTGATAATTTGAATAGATTTTTAAATCTGAAAATTCAAGAAGGTGAAGCTCACAACATTTTCTGCCCTGCATATGAGTGCTTTCAGCTTGTGCCTGTGGATATCATAGAAAGTGTAGTTTCTAAGGAGATGGACAAACGATACCTACAGTTTGATATTAAGGTATGTAACTAAAATCTGATAGTCAAAATTTTAACTTTACTGAACTTGTATAACATGTTATTTGTTTTTATTTTTGAAAACAAAATTATTGATGTATTGGTCAACTTCTCCATTGTTTGGGCAATGTACCTAACACTTGCAATTTAAATGAGGTTTTTTGGGCTCATGGTTTAAGAAGACTCAGTCCTTGGTGTACTGACACCATGGAGGAATGGTGTGGTGGGAACAGGAATAATGGGCAAGGCAGTCACTTTAAGCAATTGAAATTATCCCATACATACTGTCTGATCACAGGGCTATAAAATTAGAAATTTTTGACAAAAAAAACTACAAAAACACCATGAATACATGGAAATTAAATAACAACCTCCTAAACAACCAGTGGGTCACAGATGAAGTTAGAAAATATTTACAATCAAACAAAAATGCAGATACAACTTACTGAAAGCTGTGGGATGCAATGAAAGCTGTCCTAAGAGGAAAATTTATAGAGGTAAATTCGCACATTAGGAAAACAGAACAAGCCCAAATAAATGAGCTTGTGCTATACCTCAAGCTTCTAGAAAAAGAAGAGCAAGTCAAGACCAAAGCCCACAGACGGCAGGAAATTATAAAGATTAGACAGAAATTAATGCATTGGCAACTTAGAATATAATACAAGGAATAAATGAATCAGAGTTGGTTGTTTGAACAAACAAATAAAGTTGACATACCCATAGCCAATCCCAATCAAAAGAAAACATAAATTCATGCATTAAAGAATGAAAAGGGTGAAATCATTACAGACCCTAGAGAAATTCAGATCATCAATACCTACTTCCAAAATCTTTACTCTCAAAGAATGGAAAACATGGAGGAAATGGACACTTTCCTACATACATGTGAAATACCAAAGCTGAAAAGATATACAAACTCTAAATAACCCAACAATGAGAAATGAAATTGAAAATTAATTAAAAACCTAAAACAAAGAAAAGCCCGTGTCCCAATATATTCACAGCAGAATTCAACAAGAAATTCAGAGAAGATTTAATGCCAACATTCCTAAAACTCTTCAGTAAAATTGAAAGGGAAGCAATTCTCATTCTTGGAGGCAAGTATTACTCTGATTCTGAAACCACAGAAAGATCCAATTAAAAAATAGAACTGCAAGCCAGTCTCTCTAATGAGTATAGATGCAAAAGTCCTCAGTAAAATACAAGAAAATAGAATGCAGCAAATTATCAAGAAGATTATCCATCATTTCTGGTTCCAGGCTGTGGGCAGCCAAGGTTTACAGTGCAGTTATGTCTAAGTCCAAGAACCACACACATACAACCAGTCCCAGAAATGGCATCAAGAAACCTTGGTGACAAAAATGCGAATCTCAAGGGAGTAGATGCAAAGTTCCTTTGGAACATGCATTTTGCCAAGAAGCACAACAAGAAATGCAGGCACTCTACTGGGAATTTTCCTGGAGGATCTGAAAACATCATATCATAGGGATATATGTGTGCCTATGTTTATAGCAGCACAATTTGTGATAGCCAAATCTTGGAAACAACCAAAGTGCCC
>NW_004524838.1:2050390-2056555 GCF_000260255.1 Octodon degus | reverse complement strand
CGAAGTAGAAGAAGTAAAGCCATGGTGTTATGTTGAGCTGTAGGGGACTCAGGTCAACAATTTCTGACATTGCCAGTGAAGCAGAAGACCCAATACTATTATGGACTACTGAACTCAGAATATTTTGCTGAGTTTGCACACCTATAATATTTAAATGATGGAACTTAACCAAAAAAGGGGATACAGATGAATGTCCATTTGGTATCTGTGTATTCAAAGTGGTCAGGATAGATATATAGTTACATTCTCTTAATGAATAGAGGGATTTGTTCTAATGGTGTTTGTAAATAGGATCCCATGTCCACATCTTGTACAGCAATTAACCACTAGGAAGAATGTATGCAATGTGTTGATTATTGAAACTGTCGTTCCAATTTGTTTTGAAACTATCTCATTGCTATTTGTTTCTCAATAAAATTATGGGAAAAAAAAGATGCAGGCAAACAATGCCAAGATCATGAGTATACATGCCAAGACTATCAAGGCCCTTATCAAGCCCAAGATCATCCCAAAAGGAATAAACCACAGGCTTGCTCAACTTGCCTATATTGTCCACCCCAAGCTTAGGAAGTGTATCTATGCCTACATTGCCTAAGGTTGCATGCCTTGGTGGCCAAAGATACAGGCTCCAGCTTCTCCACCCTAGGCTCACAAAGGAGCCCAGACCCCCATAAAGGCTCCACAGGAAAAGCCTGTATCTGCTGATGTGAAGACAGAAGGACTGGGGTGACCCCTGGGCTGCCATCTATGGGGACCTGGTGTCCCCATGTGCTCTTTGTACAAATAAACCTGAGACAGGAACTGTTTTTTTTTTTTTAAATGATCCATCCTGACCAACTGGGCTTCATTTCAGGAATGCAGGGATGGTTCAACATATGGAAATCCATAAGTATAATATACCACATCAGTAGAACCAAGAACAAAAGCCACATAATTATCTCTATAGATGCAGAAAAAGTTTTTCACAAAGTCTAACCCTCATTCATGATAAAAGTCCTACAGAGAGGGCTGGTGAGATGGCTCAGTGGTCTAAAGCACCTGCTTAGAACAAGCTTAGCAAAGCACAGGGACCACAGTTCGATCCCCCAGCACCACATGCCAGCCAGCCCTGCCCCCTGGTGGGCTGAGCTGGCCACACACAACACACACACACACACACACACACACACACACAAAATAAATAAATAAGTCCTACAGAAAATTGGAATAGATGGTCTGTGTGTCAACCTGATTAAAGCCATCTGTGAGAAACCAACAGCCAACATCATACTAAATGGGCAAAAACTGAAGGCCTTCACTTTAAAATCGGGAACAGGACAAGGATGTTCATTGTCTCCACTCCTACTCAGTATAATGCTAGAAATAGCCAGAGCAATTAGACAAGAGAGAGAAATAAAAGTAATAAGGATTGGAAAAGAAGTGAAATTATTGTTATTTGCAGATGACATGATACTCTACATAGAGGACCTCAAAATTCCTCCATGAGGCTTTTAGATTTAATCACCAAATTCAGCAACGTAGCAGGATACAGAGTCAATACCAAAAAAGGATTAGCATTTTTGTACACAAACAAAACATTGAGAGAAATTAGGGAAGCCACGCGTTTCACAATAACATCAAAAAAAAAAAAAAAAATCCTTAGGAATCAATCTCACAAAGGTTGTAAAATATTTATACAATGAAAATTACAGTTCTCTGAGAAAAGAGATTGAAGATTTGAGAACTTGGAAAAAATATTCCATGCCCCTGGATAGGAAGAAACCACATTTTGAAAATGGCCATACTCCCAAAATTGCTGTGCACATTCAGTGCAATCCCAATTAAAATACCACTAGTATACCTGACAGAGCTAGAGAAAACTTTCCTCAAATTCATTTGGAAACAGAAGAGACACAGAATATCAACAGCAACCCTGGAAAGTAAAGGAAAGGCAGGAGAAACCACAATCCCTTACCTGAAATTATGCTATAAAGTGACTGTGACAAAATCAGCATGTCATAATGAAAGACCTGTGGATCAGTGGAACAGATTAGAAGATGCATGCACAACTGCAAATACACTCAGCCACCTTATCTTTGATAAAAGTGCCAAATATCTTCTTGGAAGAAATACAGGCTCTTTAATAAATGGTGCTGGAAAAACTGGCTTTCCATATGCTGAAGGCTAAAACTCAACCCATGCCTATCACCAGGTATAAAGCTACAGTCAAAATGGATCAAAGATTAAAATAGAAACACTAAATCCTCTGGAGGCATATGTAGGTAGAAATCTTAAAGACATAGGGGTATGTAGAGAGTTCATGAACAAAAAAGAAACTGTACTGGAAGTACTTCAAAGAATCAACAACTGGGATCTCATCTTTGTGAAAAGTTTCTGCACTTCTAATCGAATCTCCAACAGGGTATAAAGAAAACCCACAACCTGGGAAAAAAAATTATAGTTGACGGTTCTGACAAAGGCCTTCTATCTATAGAGAACATATAAAGAATTTTCTTTTAAATCAGGCCTACCAAATTCAAAAGCTCAATCCAGAAATGGGCATCTGAGATGCATATATATATACTTCTCAGAGGAAGAAATACAAATAGCAAGTAAATATATGAAAAATGTTCAATAGCATTGCTCATTCAAGAAATACAAATTAAAACACTAAGATTTTCCTTCTCACCTGAGAAAGAATGGCTAACATCAAGAAGTCGGCCAATAACAAATGCTGGAGATGCTGTGGAGAAAAAAGAACCCTTCTGTACTGTTGGTGGGAGTGCAGACTGGTACAACCACTATGGAAATCAGTGTAGAGGTTCCTTAAAAAGCTAGGATTGGAGGTCCCATTCAAGCCAGCTATTCCCCTCCTGGGTATTTTTCCAGAACTGAATCCCTCATAGCACAGTGATTATGTGCACCCATATTCATAGCGGTGCAATTTGTCATAGCTAAATCCTGGAAACAACCCAGATGCCCATCAGCTGAAGAATGGATAATGAAGATTGGTATTTTTACACTCAACTGTAAGACAGCATAAATTTGAGGCTTTTTTCAGTAAATGGATGTAACTAGAGAACATACTCTTCAGTGAAATAAATCAGACCCGCATGTGCAAACATCATATTGTGTCCTTATTTTCTTTTTTCCTGAAAGAGAAAAATGGAATTTCAAGGGTACAGTAGATACTGGGAAAAGGGAATGAACTTATTTAAAAGGAAAGAGTTTCTGAGTTGAGATCAAGGGCAGGAGAGGGAGTGGGGGAAAGAGATATACCTGTGTATGTAAATAGGATAGTTTGGACAACTGTACTGTGCATTTCTGGTGTTCTATGGAAAGAAGCAGTTAAAGCTTTAATTTGTTTCATCTCTTTTTTTCACTTGTTTATACTTTTTCTTTTTAATTTCTTATACATTTCTTTTTCTTCAATTTTGCATGGATATATCTGGTAATATGAAAAACTGGTTGGAAGACAACTCTGTATTAGAACAAATACTGCGAAATGAATATTACTTTATTCATTGAAATCCTGTATCACATTTTTTATTATAAAAGAATTCTAATTTGTACTTGAAAAATTAAAAAGAAAAATTGCATTTTTCATATTACCATTATTTACCTAATTTGTAAATTAAAGAAAAAATTCAGTTGTTTCTTTACTAAAATAATTCCCACTTCTTTGCTTAAGCTTTCCAATAGCATTTTAAGTAGTTTTGAGATTAATGACTCTTTTGTAGTTTGGTTTTGTTTGGATTGAAATTATGGTAGGGATGTACTCTATTATAATTTAGAATTAAAATAGTTTTCTTTTATTCTTTGTCATTACTATTCACACAGGCCTTTGTTGAAAATAATCCTGCCATTAAATGGTGTCCTACTGCAGGCTGTGAAAGAGCAGTCAGACTAACAAAACAAGGGTCAAATACGTCTGGATCTGACAGCCTCAGCTTCCCATTGCTGAGAGCTCCTGCTGTGGACTGTGGGAAGGGACATCTCTTCTGCTGGTTAGTATGAGACCACCATTTGGAATTGGCCCCATCACATCCTAACAGTTTTTGAAGAGATTCTCTACCTTGAATAAAGTCTTTTAAGTTTTAACATGCTTGATATTATTATTAAATTTTTAAAATGTATAATACATGGTTCATTTTATCATATGCTTGATGTAAACCAGATGCTGTTCCATCATTGCAGTATTAAAATCTTCCTTCGGTGCTCTTAAGTTGAATATTATTATTATGTCCTTTAGGGTTGGGGAGAGACACCAGGAACTCCAGCCCTTGCATTTCCGTGGCAGTTGTTGTGCCGCTGTTTCATTCCCAGCCCATAATACTATGTCCATTTTACAGATAAAAATCCAGGTATAGGACATCTCCCGGATTTATACAGCTGGCAGTGGTACAAATGGGATTTGAGCTCAAGTGTGTTTTAACTCTGAACCACATATAACCCAAAGTATAATATCCAAATTACCATAGATTAGAAAATTTTTAGGTTTAACTTTCTTTCTTCAAGTATAAACTTTTACTAGTAATTCTTAACCAGAGGTGCCAGAATTACAAAGGTACCTTTTCTGAACTGTTTTCCTGGGTCCTAAAAAGTGAGATTCTATTTTAGTGGGTTTCTAAGTAGAACTTTTAAAAAATCCTCTTTCAGGTAATTTTTATACAGTCTTTTTTAGAAGCTAGTGACTACATGCTATTTGATGTCTTGAGTTTTGTTTCATTTCTATTGGTGGGTAGTATTGAATAAGAAAGACCTGGTAGGGGCCAGGGAGATAGCTCAGTAGAGTAAGTGCTTGCCTGGCAAGTGCAAGAGCCTGAGTTCCCCAGTTCTGCCAAAAACAAAAGTAATAAATAAGTAATGAAATTCTCATTTGACTATGTGTCAACCATCAACATTCTACCTTATCCCTATTTTACTTACCAAAATTATCAGAAAAGAATTATATTTAGTCTTTTTTTTTTCTTTTTTTTTTGCGGAACCAGGGATTGAACTCAGGCCCTTGCACTGGCCAGGCAGGCACTTATTTACTGAGCCATCTCTCTGGTCCCTTTATTCTTTTTGCTCATTTTTAGAATTATCACTTATACGTGGATACAATTTAGACAAATATAAAACTGTAGTCTTTTGTACTTATCAGAAAACAAAATCTAACCATAGTACTGCTCAATAGTAAAAATGTTTGGTAGTGGAACTATCTGTACCTACACAAGTCCATTTCTTCCTTTTTTATTTTATTCTTGATATATATTTAAAACACATAATAATTAGATTAATCTTGTGAAACTTTTACATGCACATATTGTGTCTTGATCATTTCTAATTTCCTTTCCCCCTCCCCAACTCTCTCCCCCCTCTCTCAGGACCTCTATCTCCATAAAATCTTACCTCCCAACTTCCTATCATCTCTTTTATTTTTTATTTTCTTTTTCAAAATTTTATTCATAAACGGCAATGAGACAGTTTCAAATCAAATCGGAAGTACAGTTTCATCAAATAATACACTGCATATATTCTTCTTAGTGGTTAATTGCTGTACAAGATGCGGACTTGAAATCCTATTTACAAACACCATTAGAACAAATCATTCTATTCATTAAGAGAATGCAACTATGTATCTATCCTAACCACTTTGAATACACAGATACAAAATGGACATTCATCGGTATACCCCATTTTTTCTAAGTTTCGTTATTGAATATCTATCATCTCTTTTAAATGGCTCTTTAAATTACTTTTACCTCGGTTTCTCATATAAGAGAAACCATGCGATTTTTATCCTTTTGTGTGTATTTCACTTAGTATGGTCTCATCCATTTTCCCACAAATGACTCAAATTTATTCTTTTTTTATGATTACACATGTATATAGTTACACATTTTTCTTTATCCATTAATCTGTTCAGTTCTAGTCCATAATTTAGCTATTGTGAATTATAGCGCTACAAACACAAGTATGCATATATCACTATCAAATGATGGCTTTCCTGCTTAGATATTCAGAAGGGTTCCTTTTTCCTCCATAATCTTGCCAGCATTTGTTGGGCTTTTTTGGGTTCTTGATGATAGTCATTCTTACAGGTGTAAAATGGAATGTTAGTGTTGTTTTAATTTGCATTTCTTTTTTTTTTCAAAGTTTTATTGATAAACATATAGCAATGAGACAGTTTCAAATCAAATC
>NW_004524838.1:2044231-2045195 GCF_000260255.1 Octodon degus | reverse complement strand
CAGCCCAAGGGGGTGGGAGAGGGTCCGGTCCACATTGCGCCTGGGCTGGGACTGGTCGCGCTGGCGCAGGGTAGCAGGAAGCTCTCCACACACTCCTAATTTGCATTTCTTTGCTGGCCAAAAATACTGAAAATCTTTTCATGTACTAATTGACCATTTATAATTTTGAGAAATGTTAATTCATTTCAGCTGCTGATTTTTTTGGGGGGGTGGGGGAGATTTATTTTTAGTCCTTTATATATCCTAAGTATTAGTTCTCTGAGAAGTAGCTGTCAAAAAATTTTTTTTCCTATTCTTTGTGTTTCCCTTCTCTTGAATATAGATGCTTTTTTAATTTGATATAATCCCATTTGTTGATTTTTGGTATTATTTCTTGTGCAGTTAGAGTACTATTGAGAAAGTCCTTGCCTATGTTTATATCTTCAAGAGTTTTCCCCATTTTATCTTCCAACAGATTTGTTGTTTGTTTTTATATCCAGATTTTTTTATCCATTTTTTTTTTAATTTGATCTTAGTTCAAAGAGAAGGATACAGGTCTCAATTCATCCACCTACATATGGATAACCAGGTTTTCCAGAGCCATTTATTAAGATGGCTGTTCTTTCCCCGGGATATGTTTTTAGCCTCCTTATCAAAAGAGGCTGAAGGTACATTTATTTATTTCTGCAACCTCACTTCTATTCTATTGGTCAACATGTAGATTTTTGTACTAGTACCATGACATTTTTATTACTGCAGCTTTGTGGTATAATTTGGAATACAGGCTTGTAATGCCTCCTGCTTTGCTCTTTTTTGCTCTGCATTGTTTTCACTATTCTGGTTCTTTGTTGCTTCTATACATTTTAGAATTGTTTTTTTAAGTTCTGTGGAGTGTGTCGGTATTTTGATTGGAATTGCATTAAATCTGTGTATCATTTTTGTAATGCAATATGTCCCTGACTTAGGAACATTCTCTTCATTATGG
>NW_004524838.1:2019537-2044075 GCF_000260255.1 Octodon degus | reverse complement strand
GGTTTTTTGGTGGAACCAGGGATTGAACTGAGGCCCCTGTGCTTGCCAGGCAAGCGCTTATTCCACTGAGCCATCTCCTTGGCCCAAGTTTGACCTGTTGATTAGTCTGACAAAGTGAATTTACACACTTTGGACACACATACATACTGTATATTTCTTTGCACTATTTAACAGTCCCTTTCATATCACCACAGCTTTTGTTTCTGAATATCTAATTAGGACTGTACTACTGTATGCTGTCACACTGTATAGTAAGCACACAGCAGCACAACTGTGGCACTACTTCCACATGAACTGCTTCCATGATTTATTTGCAGCTATATATATTGATAATATGAAGTCTGTCATATCTGTGAAAATTCACAACTGGAATATTTGTAAGTCAGGGACTACTATATGGCCCTTTTGACAGTACTAATTTTGTCTATTGAACTGTCTTTCTAATGTCCTCATGAATCTTTTCAGAATATGTAGTTTTCTTTATAGAGATTGTTTGCTTCCATGGTTTGGTTAATTCCTAGGATTTTTGTTTTGTTTTATTTTGGTCTTTTTTTTTTTCAAATCAGTGGGGTTGTTTCCTGATTTTTTTTTTTTTTTCTCGGTGGATTCAGTATTGGTTTATAGGAACTGTATTGATTTTTTGTGATAATTTGTAGCCTGACATTTTGCTGAGTTTATTAGTTATGAGTCTGCTATTGGAGATTTTGGATCTTGTATGTAAAGAATCATGTTATCTATAGTTAAGGATAGTTTTACTTGTTTTCTATTTGCTACCCTTTCATTTTCTCTTGACTGATTGCTGTGACTCAAGTTTTGAGTATCACATTGATACATTAGTTCATAAACACTTTTGCTTGTGAACAATTTGGTTCACACAGAGAAATATTTAGCAGAACTTTTTTTTGTAAACTCTGCATGGGATAGCAAAGATAGCCACAGCCAAGTTTCCTTCAGAAAAATGAACATGGCCATCTGTTCCAGAATCATAGATCAAATTAAGTTCATGAACCCCAAGGTAACACTGTATATTGAACAAGAGTGGCAAAATTGGACTTATTCCTCATTTTAGGTTCTGATCAACATCATATGTTAGAGCTAGTGAAAACCTCCTAAAACTCTTCCATGAAACTGAAGAGAAAGATGCCAAATATCAATGCCAAACTGATTCCTTGAAGCTAGCATTACCCCCAAAGTTCAGACAGAACCAACAAAAATAAAAAAGATAAGATTTTTATTGCTGCCTCTGTTTCATACCTTTTTAATGTGTGTGTCCTAAGCTTTATATGTTCTTTCTTCAATTTTGTTAATTCATATTTATAACATAATATTTGGTTTGTTATAAATGGCTTACATCAGTTTGAGGTCGGGATGTTCTATACCTATTTGTGTTAGGGTTTTATCATGAATGGAAGTCAGATGTTTCAAATTATTTTTCCATATCTATTCAGATGACCTGATTTATCCTTCTGCTTATGTGTTGTGTTAAATTAATTGATTTATGTATGTTGAGCTATCCTTGCATCGCTGAGATAAAACGAACTTGGTCATAATGTGTGATCTTTTTAATTATTTCTTGCATTCTGTTTGAAAGTATCTTGTGGGTTTTTTTTGGTTTTTGTTTTTGTTGGTTTGGTTTTTTTGTTTGTTTTTCTTTTATGTTCTTTAAAGGAATTGGGATATAGTTTCTTTTTTATTTTTGTTTATTCTTTCTGAATGTTGGCAGTAATACTAGCTTGAAGGAATCACTTTGGCATTGATATTTAGCATCTTTTTCTTCAATTTCATGGAAGAATTTTAGGAGGGTTTCACTAGATCTAAAACTCTCTTAAAATGAAGCAGTAATTCATCAGATCCAGTTTTTTCTTATGTGTAAGACTTTTGGGGCCAGGGAGATAGCTCAGTAGAATAAGTGTTTGCCCGGCAAGCTCAAGGTCCCCTCAGTTCAACCCCTCATACTGAAGGAGAGAGAGAGAGAGAGAGAGGGAGGGAGGGAGGGAGAGAGAGAGAGAGAGAGAATGAGAGCAAGCACAGTCTCAGGTGATTGTCAGTGCCTGTGGTGCTGATCCAAGATTTTTATTACTGCCTCTATTTAATAGCTTTTTATAGATGTGTCCTAGGCTTTATATGTTCTTTGTTCAATTTTTTTAATTCATATATGTTTGAAAATTTATCCATATGTTGTAGATTCTCCAATTTATTGGTTTCTAAATTTTCAAAATAATTTCTTATAATCCTCTGGATTTTGGCAGTGTCCATTATGATTTTACATTTTACGTTTCTAAGTACATTGATAACAAGTCTTTTCTTTTTTTGAAATTTGACCTAGGGTTTATCTGTCTTATCTATTTGTTCAAAGAATCAGCTCTTTGATTTATTAAACCCTTGGGTTTTTTTAGTCTCAATTTCATTGATTTCTGCTCTGATCTTTGTAATTTCTTTCCTTCTACATCTTTTGGATTTGGATTGCTCTTGTTTTGCCAGAACCATGAAATGCATCACTATTTATTTTGGGATTCCTCTTTTTGTATATTTTTTAAATCTTTTATTTTTTTAATGAGTATTTGTAGCTATAAATTTTAATCTTAGAACTGCTTTCTTGTGTCCTATAGACTTTGGTATGTTGTGCTTCCATTGTTATTTAATTCAAGAAAATTTATAATTTCTTTCCTGAGTTCTTCTGTAACTCAACTCAAGAGTGTTATTCCTGCCTAGCAAGCACAAGGTCATGAGTTTGATTCCTGGTAAACCCTCTTCCTCCCCCACCTAAAAAAGGAATGTATTATTTAGTCTCCATGTGTCTTCAAAGTTTCTGTGATTTCCTTTGCTATTTTTAGTTTCATTCTACTATTACTCAATAGATTGCAAGAGATTACTTTAATTCCTCTAATTCATTTGGACTAACCCCCTGCCTCCATATAATATTACACTTGAAGTCAGAGATCAGCAAACTACTATCCGTACCTGTTTTTGAAAATGAGCTTTCATTGAAACACAACCCCATCCTTTCATGCCAGTTTCCTTATGTGTTATATCTGATTTGAGGCTATGGCAACAAAATTGAATAATTACAACTGAAATTAAATGGCGGGAATAACTCAAAGTACAATGAAATCTTGGTTTTCAAGCATATTTCATTCTGGAAACATGCTTGTACTCCAAAGCACTCATATGTCAAAGTGAATGTCCCATAAGAAATAACAGAAACTCAGATGATTTACTCTACATCCAAAAATACTCATAGAAGTGAGTATTGTAATATAATGAAAAATAATACAGAAAATGCAAAACATAAAGAAAACCAATTAAGCTGCAATTAACCTTTGAAAACCTTCATGGTTAGTGAGAGAAAAGAACGAAGAGGGTTGTTGTGTAAGACACCTTTTGCTATCATTAAGAAATTACTGTCTTCTACTGGCTCAATAAAATCTTTCTTTTCATGCAGTTTTAACAAGAAACCTAACCAGTGACACTTGCTTTTACCTCCTTTCAAAGATTTTGCAGAAATGTGACGTTGCATTATTGTTAAACAGATTCATTACTGACTCTGCTACAACCTTATTTGGGTATTGTTTTTCTACAGAATTTTATGCTGTTTCATATTTTATACCCCTCCTTAATCTCATTTACAGTGAGGGATTCCTCTGCTTTTTTCTCATCCTCTTCTACAGATAAGATCTCCCCCATAATCTCCTGCTGTTGGAAGATAATCACCCACAATCCTGCAGGGGGGAGAGGGACCATTGGCTCAGTTGTGAACATGTGATGTTTGCTGTCATGTACTGCTCTTATTGCAAAACATCACTTGCATATTAAGTTAAAATTATTTAGAAATGTTGTTCATCTTCTGGAATACTCAGTGAACACATTACTCAACATCCAAGGTTTTATGTAGTTGCTCTATTTAACCTTTTACCAAAAAAATTTTTCTAACTCCTGCACTATGTGCTTGGGTATTGTAATCAATGGAATAATTCATTACATTGAATTACCCTGCTTACTACTTGTTTTGGCTTTTTGGAGTTTGTTGTTGTTTTTTTTTTTTTTCTTTTTTTTGGAAGGGGAACTGGGGATTGAACTTAGGCCCTTGCGCTTGCCAGGGAAGCACTTATTCCACTGAGCCATTTCCCCAGCCCCATGTTTACTACATTTTGTAAGGGCCAGCCAAATAACTCAGCAGATTAAAGCATCTGCAAGCAGGTGCAGGGGACTGGGGGGTTGGGTTTCAATCCCTGGGCCTGGCGTGCCAGCCCCACTCCCAGGGTACACTGAGCTGGCAAGTGAGACTAGGAGTGATGGTGTGCATAATCCAGGCTCTTGGAAGGGTGTAAGCAGGTGGATCACTACAAGTCTGATCTAGTAGTGAGACCCTGAACAACCTGTAGACCCTTCCCTAAAAATAAAAAAATAAAAAAAAAAACATAAATAAAAAGTAAATACTAGGCTGGGGAGATGGCTCAGTGGAATAAGCACTTCCTTGGCAAGCGCAGGGGCCTGAGTTCAATCCCCGGTTCCAGAAAAGAAAAAAAGTAAATACTACATTTTGCGATTAAATTGTCTTAGCAAATAAAATAGCAACAAAGTACTGAAAAAGATAGTTATCCACATGTTCTACAGTAATTTACATTAGTGTATATTTAATCAAAATATTTAAATTAGAACATTTCTAATATTTTACAAGAGCTTTACATTTTTATTATTATTCATGATTGATTACTATCTGTACCTCACTGTCCAAGCAGTAAAAATATTACTAGAAGCATAGAAACTGATGGGAGTTAATGAATGCTCATCAGCTTTGTTGTTAGCAGATAAATAGAATTTAGATAAATATGAATCTACTTTAAAGAAAGAATATTAGAGTAATGAGGGAGTTTTCTCTTGAGTCAGTGTGATGTTATGTGAGTAAATTAAACTCTAGTGCCCTATGGCACCTTTTCTGTGTATCCTATACATCTAGAATTTTATTAATTTTATAAATTAATCATCCTTGGGAATATTTTTAAAAATCATGACATAAATATTTTTCTAAGTTCCATGGATCATATTGGGAGTCCTGGTTGAAAAGGCTATGTAAAGAATTAATTGTATTTGCTAAAAGAAGGAAAACAAAAATTAGTAAACTGTCCAGAAGATAAAAATCAGCATTTGTTGTGATCAGAGAAAAATAGTTCTGAAGGGAATAGAAAAACCTGTGATGCCCATTGTTTTAAGCTCTGTATCTGTGGTTGAGTTTTAATTTTCACTGTAGTTTAGCTTTTACTTTCTTGTACTCTTTCCTGTTTTCTTTGTATAAACCAAGTAGTAAGTTGACTCAAGATAAATAACTGTACCAAAATAGGTCATACTCTTTATGAAGGACAAACTCAGATTTAAGTTCTTCAGCTTAATGTGTTGCCTTTTAGCATTGTATTCATTGAATTACTTGACAGTCTGTAGGATTTGTACATTGCCTTCTTCATCTCTCTACATTTTATTTTCTTGGATTGGGGTTTTTGAGGCAGAGTCTCACTATGTAGTTCAAGCTGGCCTTGAACTCGCTAAGTAGCCCAGGCCTCCAACTTGTAGCAACCTCCCTACCTCAGCATCCCTAAGTGCTAGGATTACAGGCATGTTCAGTATGCCCAGCTAGACACTAATGTATATTCCCTGTTTTTATATTTTTAGCTTCTTACTCTTATTCATATAGCATAAGAGTGTTGACCAAGATCCCTAAATGTAAACAGCAGTGGTCACATTTCCTGCCACCCTTATCTCTTAGTCCAGTAAGAAGCAAATCTCTTCCTGTAAAAGGGAACTGCCAGACAGAGCTTTACAAAATAGAGGCATGTGACTTTATTCCTTTGTTTCCCAAAAAAAGCTCACATAATTTTCTAAAGGTGATCGTGCAAACTAGAAATGGCGATAACTTTTTGAAACTACACGTGACAGAATCAGCTGAGCTCTGACCCAGAGACATCTGCTTAGATATAACTGAATATATGCATTGTCGGGAGAGAGGTAATAGTAGGCATTTCCATTCCCAGGACAGGATAACCCTTTCTTTTGTAACTTGTTCACAACACAAAGCAAGTTCTGTGCTTTTTATATAACTCCCTCAGATGCTTTCTCCTCCTACCGTTTATATAGAGTTTTTTTCTGACTTAGACAAAATTATCTCTCATTGGTATTCAGAACTCAATGACCTTCTCCCCTGTTTGTTATTGTAAGTAGAAATGCTACTATATCATTTCTTGCCCTTTGAGCTAGTACAAAGTCTCTTAGACAAGCTTTTAAAGATTTGTTGTCAGCAGTACCTTCAGGGACAATCAGTAAAAGACTTTCTTGGCATTTCTCTTCCAAACCCATCAACAGTTAAACATACTTTAAACTTGAAATTGGTAGGAACGCTTGAATCATAGTGATGAACAAGTTAAGGAACCACAGTGTCAGGTTTCCAGCCCACTTGAGTTCCAGTGAATCAGGGTACGAGGTGCACACTTGTCACATTTTCACAAAAATCTCTGAAAATGAATCTTTGCATTAAAATTACCGCCTCATTACATTTTTCTCTAGTATCTATGATAAGGATTTTGATAATGCCTACTCTCTTTGTTAAGATCATTAATATTATGTAAAACAATCTTTTCATATATTATCTATCTCTCCACATACTTAACAAAGAAACTAGCCAAGAATTCTGTGGGCAAAATTGTTGAAGTTACCCTTATTTGCAAACTTAATTGTATGTCATATTCTCTTAATCAGTTTCTTAGCTTAATAGCCATACTTACAGAAAAAAAAAAAGATTATTCCAGATTGGTAGTATCTAGCTATGAAAATATCAGAGTTCTGCTGACTAATGGAACATTCCCCAGCTCTTCACAACCCAGAAAAAGAAAAAAATAATAATTGATGTTCTTTGTCAGAGTAACATTCCTAAAGAAATACGGCATGAGAGTTCCATTCATAAAATTCAGTACGTCATAGATTGATAGTGTTCTGGGAGACACAGAACCTGATTTGTAACTTAGATCGTTTTTTGTGGGGGGGGTTTTTTGTTTTTGTTTTTGTTTTTTGGTGGAACTAGGGATTGAACTCAGGCCCTTGTGCTTGCCACTGATAGTTCAGTGGAAAAGTGTTTGCCTGGCAAGCACAAGGTCCTGAGTTCAATCCCTGATACCAACAGAAAAAAAAAAAAGAGAAGAAACTTTGACCTGCCACCACCTAGCTGCATGGCTTTCGAATAAACAAAGTGTCTTCTCTTGCAGTGAAATAAAAAGCCTTCTCATCAGATGTATTTACCAGCAAGAGTTCTGGAATCAGACATTTAGCTTCAGATTTTAGCTCATCCACTTGTTCCTCTTATGATTTTTCACAGATTACTGAACTTCTCAATGCTATAGCATAGGGATAAGTGATACCAATTTCAAAAAAGAATTGTAAGGAACAAGAGAACTTGCAGGTATTGAGAACAATGTCTGGTAGACTAAAAAATGTAAGCTAAGAAGGATAACTATAAAAATGAGGATTTTCACTTACAGTTGTCAATGAAGTTCTAAAGTGACATTTGATTGAAATTGCCTTATAGGCAGTTTCTTCCTTCAGTAATGAAGCTTGAAAGGTTAGCAGAGTTTTTGTTCACCCTTTGGAGACTCTATGTACAGTATTCCTGCCAGCAGTTATGCATATTATCACATTCTCAAGGGAAGAACCGTTCTTTGAACTGTTGATGTTAGGTTCACCTCCAGTCACTTTGGACAGGGCCATGAAATTTATATTAAACAAACTCTATTTCCTTTATAATCTCTTATAAGAGCATTTTTCTTTTTTTGAGAAGATTCACTTCATTGGTATCACTAGCGAAGATTCACTTGTTCTTGTACCAAGATCCCGCCCCACACCAAACATAATTATATTGATGTTATGAGGTCATTTCAACAACAAATACTAGGAGGTCCTCAAGAATATTTGTTACCAGTCATTGATTAAACTTTCTTTGGAAATCTAGATTTCCAATGTCAGCAGGACTATTTATAAAATCTAGATTATCAGTCACCTTTTATATCTGGCAGAAATTGTTAGACTTCTTTGCATCCGTTGGAGCCTTAGCACTCAAAGATACTTAGTATTACTGAACAGATAGCAGCCTTTAGCTGTCTTTCTATTAGCTGTCCTTGTTATCACCTCTTTTGTTTGTAAGCTTTTCCCTTTAATGCCCATTCTTTGTATTGTATTGGAAACAAAAACACTGTGCCAAGCTTTTCTAACAGTCTAAACAGATCCAACTGCCTGGACTAGCACCCAAGTAATGTGTAAGTCTGTGTTGTCCTTGAAAGTTGTGGAGAAGAAAGCCTTCAACACAGCCTCAAAGCCAGGCACATTGAGAAGCAATTATGGCCTTTTGCTTTTTTAAAAATTAATTTTCTTGGTACATTTTAGATAAACAATGATAATATTCATCATGGAATTTGTACCTGTACATGGTATATCTTGCTTGTTCTTTTTGTTGTTGTTGTTGTTGTTTTCCATCCCCTCCTATCAGCCCCCTTTCTCTCCTTATTTACAGATCTTTTGTTTCCATTTTCTCCTTCTATCTCCTTTTTCATTTTCCCTTCCTTCCTTTCCCTCTCCTCCTTCCCATTTGAACATTTTCCTCCTGTTTCACAATATCTATTATATATATTGGTTCTTATTTACAGTTTCCATTTTTTTTTCAAAATTTTATTGATAAACAGCAATGAGACAGTTTCAAATCAAATCGGAAGTACAGTTTCAACAAATAATACACTGCATATATTCTTCTTAGTGGTTAATTGCTGTACAAGATGCAGACTTGAGATCCTATTTACAAACACCGTTAGAACAAATCATTCTATTAAGAGAATGCAACTATGTATCTATCCTAACCGCTTTGAATACACAGATGCAAAATGGACATTCATCGGTATACCCTATTTTTTCTAAGTTCCGTTATTGAATATTATAGGTGTGTAAACTCAGCAAAATATTCTAAAAGAGTCCAGCAGCCCATAATAGTATTGGGTCTTCTGTTTAACTGGCAATGTCAGAAATTATTGACCTGAGTCCACCACTGCTCAACATAACAACATGGCTTTACTTCCTATATTTCGTCTTCATACTTTTCTACTGGATGGTTAAGACCAAGGTAAAACAGGACCTATGCAACAAGAGTTGTAGCTTTTTGGTCTGAGAAGGTCAGTGAAATGTCCTCAGGATTTATCCTGAGATCTTGTACCTCAGATTGTAGAACCTTTGTCAGTGCAGCCATGTGGATGAGTCATGGCCATTGCTTGGCCAATGTGCTCTCTGTGAAAGCCTGAGAGAGTGTCTTCTCCCCATGTGACTCTCCTTAGGCACACTCTACGTCATCGATCACTTTCCTCTTTGGCCCCATAATCTTCTTGATCAGAAAATTTGGGACACTACCGAGGTACATGACGTTACAGTACAAGTTCTCATATGTCCTGAGTCTTAATTGACCTTAGAAGGTTAAGGCCAAAATGTTGGCTTTCCTTGTAGCCCTCCTTTTTCTCTAATTTTGGTCTGCAAACTTAGGTTGTTAACCGTCCAGAAGACAAGCTTATTGTTATTATCAAACGATTTAGGCTATCAAGCTTAACCTCACTGTCTCTCTGCATTGCAAACATCTTAGGCATAATAATACAGTTTCCATTTTTAACACCAGAGAAACCATGTGGTATTTCACATGTGTGTCCAGTTTATTTCACTCCAGAGGATCCTATCCACTTAGCTAGAAATTTTATGGCGGAGTAGTTCTCCATTGTATTAAAAAAACTGCATCTGTATCCATTCATCAGTTGATTGGCATTTGTGCTGTTTTGTAACTATTACAAACTGTACTGCTATAAACATGGATATGCATACATGGCCTAGTATGGTGTTGGTTTTTTCTTTTTTTTTTTTTTGGTCTTTTTCAGACCAAAAAAGTTTCACTATGCAGTTCAAACTGGCTTTGAAATCACTTTGTATCCCTAGTTGGCCTCATACTCACAGCGATCCTCCTGCCTCAGCTTCCCGAGTACTGGGATTGTAGGAATGTGCCCCTATACCCAGAAATATGATAGTTTAAATTCTTTAGGGAAAATAGCCAAAAAGAGAATAGCTGGGCCAAATGGGACCTCTAGTTTTAGTTTTTGAGAAATCCTCACACTGATTTCCATAGTAGTTGTACGCCCACTAACAGTGAGAAGGGTTTCTTTTTCCCTGAAGCCCCAGCAGCATTTATTATTGGTTGATTTCTTAATAATGGCCATTATTTCTATAGTGAGATAGAATCTCAGTGTTTTCTTGTCATTTCTCAACTGACCATTTTTCATATATTTATTTGCTGTTTGTACTTCTTTATCTGAGAAGTTTTATTAATTTCAGATGCCCATTTTTTTATTGGACCTTTAAATTTGGGAAGTTTTTTTTTTTTTTTTTTAGTTCTTTATATATTCTAACTGGTAGTCTTTTGTCTGAGGAACATCTGGCAAAAAAAATTTCCCATTCCATGGGCTGTCTTTTCACTGGTGGTGGTTTCTTTTGCTATGCAAAAGATTTTTAATAAGATTGGAGTCCAGTGGTTGATTCTTTTCAATATTTCCTGTGTGATCAAAGCTTTGTTCAAAAAGTCTTTGCATATACCTCTATTTTGAAGAGTTGTACATATTCTCTCTACTTGCAGATTTAGGGGTTTTTTAATATTTAAGTCTTTGATCCATTTTGGTTTTAATTTAGTGCATGTTGAAAGATACGGGTCTAGGCTTAGTCCTCAGTATTTGCAGAGCCAGTTTTTCCAGTACCAATTATTAAAGAGGTTATCATTCTTCCCATGAAGGTTTTTGGCACCTTTGTTAAAGATAAGGTGGCTAAGTGTGTTTGGAGTTGTTTCTGCATGTTCTAGTCTGTTCCATTGAACCTTTGTTCTGTTTCTTTGCCAGAATCATGCTTGTTTTTGTTTTTTGTTTTTGTTTTGCTGTGTTTTTTATCACTGTAGCTTTGCAGTATTACTTCAAGTAAAGGACTGTAATGCTCCTTGTCTTACCTTTGTTGCCTAGAATTGTCTTTGCTATTCTAGGTCACTTCTGATCCCAAATGAATTTTAGGAGTGCTTTCTCTAATTCTGTGAGGTATGTTCTTGATATTTTGATTGGGATTGCATTAAATCTGTATAATAGTTTTGGGAGTGTGAGCATTTTCTATTTTGGTTCTTCCTACCCAAGAACAAGGGATACCTTTCCATTTCTGATAATCCTCTTCAATCTCCTTTTTCTGAGTACTGTAGTGTTCATTGTAAAGTTCCTTATTAGATTGATTCCTGGGTATTTTGTTGTTTTGGTTTTTGGTTTTGTTTTTTGGGGCTATTGTGAAAGGTATGTTTTCCCTAATCCTCTTTCGGGGAGTTTGTTATTTGTATACAGGGATACCACTGACTTTTGAGTGTTATCTTTGTATCCTGCTATGCTACTGAATTTGGTTATTAAATCTGAAAGTCTTTTGGTGAAGTTTTTGCAGTCATTATGTGGAGCATCATGTCACCTGCAAATCATGATAATTTATCTTTCTCCTTTCCTATCCTTATTCCTTTTATTTATCGTGTCTGATTGCTCTGACTAAAGTTTTCAGAGCTATATTGAATACGAGAAATGATAATGGACATCCTTTTCTTGTGCCTGATTTTAAAGTGAAAGCTTTCTGGTTTTGTATGTTTAGTATGGTATTGGCTGTTGGTTTGTTATAGATGATTTTTACCAACTTAAGATAAAACCATCTATTCTAGTAGGGTTTTTTCATAAATGGGTGCTGGACTTTTTCAGAAATGTGTACTTTCTGCATCTATTGGGATCATGTGCTTTTTGTCCTTGGCTTTGTTGATATGGTGTGCTACATTTGTTGATTTGTATATGTCAAACCATCCCTGCATCCCAGGAATGACTCCTATTTCGTCATGGTGTATAAGCTTCTTGATGATTTGCTGTATTCTGTTTGGTATATCTTATTGAGAATTTTTGCATCTATGTTCATTAGGGTGATTGGCCTGTAGTTCTTTTTTCTTTCTTTCTTTCTTTCTTTCTTTCTTTCTTTCTTTCTTTCTTTCTTTCTTTCTTTCTTTTTTGGGGGGTTGGATCCTTCTCTGGTTTTGATATTAGGGTAATGCTTGCTTCCATGAATGAGTTTCAGAATATTGCTTCCCTTTCAATTTTATTAGGAAGTTTGAGGAGTAGTGGCATTAGATCTTCTCTCAACTTCTTATAGAATTCAGCAGTTTGATTACATTTTCAATTTCATTGACTGATACTCGTTTAAAATCTTTATATCTTCTTGATTCAGTATTGATAATTCATGTGTATCTAGAAATCTACCCATTTCTTCTGTTTTCTCCATCTCTTTAGAATACAGGTTCTTGAATAGATAGTCTGGATTTCTGCAGGATTCATTTTGATTTTACCGTTTTCATTCCCAACTGCATGGATTTGAGTCTTTTCTTTCCTTTTTTTTAATAAGGTCAGCTGAGAGTTTGTCAATTTTATTTAATCTTTCAAAGAACCAACTCTCCAATTCATTGATTTTTATATTGTTTTCATGGTGTCAATTGCATTAATTTGTGCTCTAATCTTTATAACTTCCTTCCCTATATGAGCTTTGAGTTTGACTGACTCATCTTTTTCTAGAGGTTATAGCAATAAGTTGTTTTGACCTCATTCTGTTTTTCTGACATGGGAATTTAGTTCTACACATTTCCTTCATAGAATGGCTTGTATTATATCCCATAAGTTCAAGTATGTTATATTGGCATTATCATTTAATTATAGAAACTGTCTAGTTTCTTTTTTAATTTCATCTGTTGCTCATGGGTTGTTCAGGAAGGTGTTACTTAATTTCTATGTGTTTGTGAAATTTTTCTAACTTATTTTGCCTGATTTCCAATTTCATTGCACTGTGATCTGATAATGTGTGTGGGATAATTTCAATTCCTTTCCATTTACTTAAGCATGTTCTGAAGCTAGTATGTAGTCTGTTTTAGAGAATGTCCCATGTGCAGCTGAGAAAAATGTGTATTCTAGTGTTGTGGGGTGAACACTCTGTAGCTATATACTAAATCCCTTTGTTCAAAAGTTTGATTCATTTCTGACATTTCTCTGTGGTTGCTTTTTTGTTTGTTTGTTTTGGTTTAGTTGTTTTTTTTTTGTTTTTTTGTTTTTTTGTCTATTTGATCTTTTTGTGACAGTGGGGTATTAAGATCTCCCATTACAATTTTATTAGTGCTTATTTCATTGTTCATGTGCTTTTATGTTTTATGTAGTTGCATGTACTATATGGTACCTATATATCTATGGTTGTCTTCTCTTCCTCTTGGATTGTTCTTTTAACAAAAAGAAGAGGTAATTACCTTCTTTTTCTTTTCTGATCAGTCTTGGCTTGAAATCCACTTTGTCTGCAAGTAGATGACTACCTTTGCTCTTTTGTGGGTTTGTAATGAATGGAGTGTTATTTCCCATTCTTCGAGTTTTAGTCTGTGAGTTTCCCTATTAGTTAAATGTGTTTCTTGTATGTGGCATGTTGTTGGATCTTGTTTCTTTTTTTGCAGAACCCGGGATTGAACTCAGGCCCTTGGCTTGCCAGGGAAGCGCTTATTCCACTGAGCCATCTCCCCGGCTGGATCTTGTTTCTTAATCTATTCTGCCAGTCTGCTTCTTTGGACTAGTTAATTGAGACAATTTACATTAATGGTTATAACTGATATGTATTGAGTTGTCCTTGTCATGTCATTTCCTTTTGTGGACTCCCTTTCTTTCTCCTCTGTTAATTGTTTGCCTTGCACGGTGGATTAATTCTATTGGGGTTGTAATCTTCGTTTTCTCTTTTTAGAGCATCCTTCAGAACATTTTGGGGTGGTTTGGTGGGCATGAATTTCTCCATGTTTTCTTTGTCATGGAAGTATCTTATTTCTCCGTCAATTTTGAAAGATAGTTTTGTGGGATGCATTAATCTGAGCTGTAAATTTTTTTTTTTAGGGCTTGAAATACTTCATTCTAAACTCTCCTTGACTTAAGGATTTGTGTTAAGAAGTCTGTTTGTGACCTTTTGAATAAGTGCTGGTTTTTTAGATTAAGTTTGAAGACATTGGGCAATTTTCTGCACATTACTATTTTTTCTATTAGAAAATGTTCTCATTATAGAACCACTATACTAGTTTATTTGTTCTGGGGGGGTGAATATGCTATTTAATCTCCAGGTGAAAAAAAATCTAAAACTTTAGTTTCATTTTTCATTTGTTGTTTTAGATACTGCATATGTATTAGAGTATTTTGCATCTGAAGATTTTTTCCCAGCCTTGTTGAGATATAATTAACAGATTTTTTAATGAGTTGTGAAAAATGTAAATTCTGCATTCGCACATGTATTCTTCAGCACCATGTGGAAATTCTGTTCCTAGATCTGTGGCCTATTTCTTACTCTCTTGTGTGCTAGTACAATGACATTATCACAGACATTCCTTATATTTCTGGAGAGCAGAGTTGATTTTTATATGTACTTACACAAAAATGATATATTAACTCTCATTTTTAAACTACCCAATATTTTTTTTTTAATTTTTTTTTTTATTTAAGTGTGTGTGTGTGTGTGTGTGTGTGTGGCCAGTTCAGCCCACCAGGGGGCGGGGCCAGCTGGCATGTGGTGCTGGGGGATTGAACCGTGTCCCTGTGCTTTGCTAAGCTTGTTCTAAGTAGGTGCTTTAGACCAATGAGCCATCTCACCAGCCCTACCCAATATTTTTTGACTGTTAAGTTCCCAGTGTGTTACTAGGAGCACTATAAAAACCAGTATTATAGAAAATATTTTTCAAACACCAGATTAGATAAATTAGGAAATTAAGGATGTACCCCCAAAGGTAATATAATTGCTCCTTTTTTTAATCATTTAACCATTTTTAAGTGTGTGCTTCAGTTTTACTAATTGTATTCACAGCTCATCAACCAGCCCTTCACATTTTAAGAAATTTTTTGTAATTGCAAAGATTATAGTGGGCGGGGAGATGGCTCAGTGGAATAAGCACTTGCCTGGCAAGCGCAAGGGCCTGAGTTCAATCCCCGGTTCCACCAAAAAAAAAAAAAAAAAAAAAAAAAAGATTATATAACCATTGATTAAGCAGTATTTGTTCATTTCCTCTCCTCAGATGCTGATAATTCCATTGTACTTTCTGACTCCTAGATTTTTTTTTCTGTGATGGCAGTGTCACTATGTTGCCCGTACTGTCCTTGAACTCCTACACTCAAGTGATCTTCCTCCATTACCCTCAAAATTAGCAACAGACATGTACCATGGTGCCCACTATAGTAGAATTCTACAATATTTGTCCTTTGTGTCTGACTTATTTCACCCAACATGTTGATCGTGGTTTAGAATGTTGATCCATACTGGATCGTGGTTTAGACTATTCTCTTGTGACAGGATAATATTCCAATGTATGATTATACAATTTATTCTCTCCTGTTGATGGATACCTCAGTTGTTTCTGCCTTTTGCTATTGTATGCTGCTGAAAACACTAATGCACATGTTTTTAGAGTATTTGTTTTTAGTTCTTTTAGATATAGACCTAAAAGTCAAATTGCTGAATCTCATGGTAATTTTATGTTTATCTTTATAAGGAACCATCAAACTGTTCTCCATAGCAACTAAATTAACATTTACATTTCTGTCAGTAATGCTTAGAGGTTCTATTTTTTACAAACCTATACCAACACTTGTTGCTTTCTAGTTTTAGTACTAATCTTCCAAATGAGTGTGAAATAGAATGGGTACATCCTTATTATAGTAGAATATTACCTCTTAGTTTATAAGACTCTCTACTTGAGTCAGTTGGTATGTTTTAAACTTTTTGCCTTTGTAAATAAGATCATTATTTATATAATGACAATAATGATGATGATATCATCCGCAGCTTCAGTTTTTCTGTGCCCAAATTTTGTTAACAGGAATAATGACCTTTGTATTATGCTTTAGAGCATCATATTGAATAAAATGAGTAATTTATTAAGGCTATAGGCTCTATTGGATGTTCGGCTGCTTTTGTAGCTATACAACTTAAGAATATGAAATTGAATTGCAAATGATAAATTGATGTTGTTAATTGTTTAAATCAAAATTTATCAAATTCCAATAAAAATAAGATTTCCCTAACAGTGATCTGGGAAATAGGAGATAAAGTAATTGTAAGAACATGACCAAAAACATTGCTTCTCAAACTTTAAAATGAAGAAAGGTCATTGGTAACTTTGATGAAATGCATATTGTAGTCTTTAGGTTTCACAAGCCTTACTCTTCTTATTTAACAAGCCCATGAGTAATAACAATGCTACTTGCTAAAGACTATGCCTTGAGCAACTAGACTTTAAAGTATTTGTTACAATAAAACCAAATTGATCAAAATGTTTTACAGCTTAGTCGTATAAAATAAGGGACACAAATACTGGGTAATCTGTTTAGAACTTTTAACATGTATGAATTAATGTACTGACTTCAAACAAAACTGTTCAGAAGTCATTAAGCTTTGGAATCATGTTTTCATTTCCTGTATTGATATGTTTTATATCGCATCACTATGCCTTAGTTTTTACAACTTTAAAATTAGAAGAGTGCTTCCCACCTGTTGTTTTTTTTTACCTTGATACTGATGAATATTTTTAACTTTTTTTTTTGCTTTCTTCCTTAGGGAGTGCCTTGGTGAAGCACACGAGCCATGTGACTGCCAAACATGGAAAAACTGGCTGCAAAAAATAACTGAAATGAAGCCAGAAGAACGTAAGAGGAATTTTAGCTAGCTGGGCTACATGCTTCCTGATGCATTCAAGAAAATGCGGTCCCATTTCTTACAATGTTTACTTAAGAATTAGATTTCAAATTTGTTAATGTGAGAGGAACCCATGGTTAGCATTGTCCCTCTGACCAGCATTGTTTTAGATGTATTTAGTACAGGGTCTCACCTCACTATGTAGATTGGACTCATAGTGATTCTCCTCTTTTAAACCTCGCAAGTGCTCGGATTACAGGCACGCACCACCATGCCCAGTCTCAGGTGCTATCTCAGCACACCTGGGAGCAGGCCAGCACGGCAGCACACCAGGGGTCGAACTCTGGCTGTGGTGCTCTGCCAGTAGATGCTTCAGTCCATGAGCTTTCTGGCTGGCCCTAGATGTAATAGACTCTTGCTGAAAGAAATCATACAAAACTCCCATGTTTCTGATACGACTTTCCAGCCTAATAATATAAACAGGGCAAGTAAAAATCATCTTTCCTAAAAAAAAGTCCCCCTTTTTTTAGCCCTTCTTTTTTAGCCTTGGTTGGACCATCCAGCTGTACTGTGCCTCAAGGGAAACTCGTATATGACCTATCGTGAAAAGCTCTTCTCATTTCTAGTAAAACTTCAGTAAAGAATAAGACAAGTGAATTCTTTGCTGTTATGTGATTCTGTACATTTACTTTTATAAATAGCCTATCTGTAACTGTTATCACTGACTGAGACTTCTATAAATGCTGTTTTATTGTCCTCACAGAAATGCTATCAGATGATGTTAGTGATCTCATTCTACAGAGGAGGGCAATATTAGGTTAGATTGGATGACACAAAACACATGCTTAGTGATAAAATGGTTTTATGTTTTTCAGGGGACTTTTGCCCCCCAGTACTGAGAATTGAATCCAGAACATTTATACTGAGCTATATCTGTAGCCCTTTATAAAAAAATTTGAGACATGGAGTCTTGCTGAATTGCCCTGACTGGACTCAAACTTGTGACCCTACTATCTCTGCTTCCCAGAGTCCTGGAATTACAGATTTAGGCCCCTGTGCTCAGCAGGACACCTTTTTAAACTGTTCCCACAGCAATGCCTACAGTTAGCAAATAACTACATGTGCTTGGCAATAATTTCCCATCCCTTCAAGTATTTTTAAATAGCTCTTTGCTTTCAAATTAATGCAAATGAAAATTTTATTTGGGTTTTTTATTTTTGTAGTATTTATTATATAGTTGATATATGTGAAAATACAAAAAATAGGATGCCTTCTATGCTCGTAGGATTTACATTTTAGAGATATCAATTGTAAATGCTAAAAAGAATTATAAATGCTGTTTAAGAATATTGTTCCTGGGGGCTGGGGAGATGGCTCAGTGGAATAAGCGCTTCCCTGGCAAGCACAAGGACCTGAGTTCAATCCCTGGTTCCACAAAAAAAAAAAAGAATATTGTTCCTGTGATAAATTGTGGATATGGGGGAAAAACAAGGAGGTCAGTTATCTCTGGAAGAGGGTTATGAAACACTGCTTTTTAAAACAGTTGGTGGGGCTGGGGAGATAGCTCAGTAGAATAAGATCAAGGACTTGAGTTCAATCCCCGGTCCCGCAAAAAAAAAAAAAAAAACAGTTGGTGCTTAAGTTACAGCTTAAAAGCTAATCAGTGTTATTCCCAATGACCAGAACAGGAAGGGCATCCAGACAGTGAAAGGCATTTCTGTGAAATAGCATAAGATATTCAAGGACTGCAAGTTCAAGATGGCCAGGGCTGTGGTGCGTGAGGGTAGAGTGAGAGGATATGCTTACTGAGCAGGCTCACTCAAAAGTGTGGATGATATATCAGGGTCTGTTGAAGCACTATCTGAAGCTACATGAGTATGTCCAGTTGGAAGCTATGAGAACTTAAGACAGGCAGTGTGTGAGGCCAAAGTTGGGGTGGCATGTATACTAGAGAGGTAAGAAGGTGTAATTTTAGGAACTTGTAAATTTAGTGTGTTGCCTAGATTCAATGTACTGTAAGAAGTCATTAGTCTACCATGTATTATCTTATTTTTTGGTTTTTGTTTTGTTTTGTTTTTGGTATTTGGTATAGGGTCTCACTATGCAGGTCAGACTTGTAGTGATCCTCCTGTTTCAGCCTCTCAGGCATAGGCGTTACAGGCGTGTACCACCACACCCAGTCCTGGCGACCACCTCAATGCATTGGGAGCAGGGCCAGCATGGCAAGTAAGGATCAAACTGGGATCAAACCCCAGTCCCTGCACTTGCCTAGGAAGGCACTTAATCTACTGAGCTATATCGCCTGCCCTATCTAATTCTTGAATAAAGAATTGCCAAAAGTATCTGATTTGAGATAGAAACCAAGTATTTTGAGGTTTTGTTTTTTAGTTATCCCTTACTGTTTTAAAATTGACTTGCTCATTCCATATACACAGGTAAGTTTTTGTACAGAAAGGGAGAAAAACCTGGCTAGTGAGAAAAGATTATTGATGGACTTGTGAGAGAGCATCTTTGCACATGGTAATGATGCATGTGATAATGATTTTCATAAGAACAGGAAAGAAATAGAAAAATTTGAAAATAGTATTCATGTGTGTACATGGTTTCCACTGGTGGCCAGAAATAGACCACAAATTGAAGACTGGAGATCATCCTTAGAGAGTCAGAGCGAATGCGAAGATGCCTGAGAAGTATTCTGCCAGAAAAGGAGCTGAAGCCAAAACTGCAGAAAAAGCCCTAGTCACCAAGGAACACCTAACAGTTTTGTTACTGTGATATGTGTCCTTCACATTGAAAGCCCTAGTCACCAAGGAACACCTAACAGTTTTGTTACTGTGATATGTGTCCTTCACATTGAAATAAGGTGATCAGAAAGGAACTATTATCAGCCACTTAGGTTTATGAAATTTTGAATGATATTTAAAGGAAAAATAGAGAAAGTCTACTACTAAAGTAAGATACTTTGTAAGAGTATGACTAAATTCTGTTTTAAGTTTATATATTACTTTGGACTAAATATTTTCTCTTTTTGTAGTTATGCAGCAGCATCAGAAAATATGCTAAATTCAATTCAAATACTTGCTTATAAATATTTAACTAGTTTTTTTAAAGCATTGAAATTAATTATTGTATCTAGACAGAACAAGAAGCAGGAGTGGTTATATATTTTGTGAAATGATAGTTAATTTATAGGCCAATTCAGTTCAGTTCTTCACAAGTAACTTTTCATTTGCATACGTTTTGGTTCTACTAATATGATCTGAAATTCTGTTATAATGTACTTCTTCTCTAAATGAAGTTAATGTTTCTAACCAAGAGACCCAAACATAACTAGATTATCTAAGGAGATGCAAATGAAGGACCATTTTGTATCTGTATATACAAAATAGTTAGGATAGATATACAGCTACTCTCTCTTAATTCAGTGGGAAGAAAGATTTGTACTAGTAGTGCTTGGCCAGGATATCATGTCTGCATCTTGTACTATGAATAAGCATTATTCTTAGACAACAATATGCAATGTGTTAATTATTGAAACTGCCCTACTAATCGGTTTTGAAACTGTCTCATTGCTCTTTGTTTCTCAATAAAATTAATTTTTAAAAAAACCTAGATTATCTAGGAAAAGAAAATCAAGGTAAAATAGACATCTAACTGAGGAAAGGAGAAGAGTTTGGTATTTAAAGCATATCAGAGATACTCTTTCAGGGGCCGAGGAGATGGCTCAGTAGAATAAGTGCTTACCTGGCAAGCGCAAGGGCCTGAGTTCAATCCCTGGTTCTGCCAAAAAAAAAAAAAGATACTCTTTCACAAGTTTGATATTTTAGTCATGACTCAGAAAGTTTGTAGGGCGATGAGGTATCACAGGTGTTAAAGTAGCATTACAAAGAGATAGATATGTAGCTTAAACAAGTTAAGAGAACAAAAAAAATGCATTTTTCAGCATAATTTTTTACAGTAATAGTTGGTTCTTTTCTGAATATGATTTACTTCAAGCACTCCACTAGAATGCAGTTAAGAGTTAGCATTCTCTCCAAAGGCATAAGAAAAAAATTGTTATGTTGCAGTCCACAGGGCTGCTTTGTTTTCATGCCTTTGTGCTTTATTTATTGTAACAATGGACAAAAGAGTCATAAGAGTATGTTAGAGTCTTGGAGCTAGAAATAATGTTGATGCTTAAGAGAAGGAAAAGGCCACTACTTTTAAACAAAAATTTGATGTTTTAAATGTGAAATGTACTTAGTAATTATTAGGTTTTATAGCAATGCCTTTTTAAGCAGCATTTCCTCCACAGTTTGACACTTAACCATAGTATACTAAATTTCTTCTGAAACTGATCCCCCCACCAAGGTTTCTGGGAATTCTTCCCATGAACTCCCTATCAAAATGAGTAAAGGTAAAGCTGGAATCAAACCTGATCACTGTATTACAGCTGTTGTTTCTCTTTGCTATATGGAGATAGGACTAATATTAATGATCTTGTGGTGATGTTGTATTAAATCGGACTTAGGTAGATGGACATTCAGGGTTCAAGATAGCCTTTTACTGCTAGGCTCTATGAAAAGATTCTCAGTGCTCAGCCCCTCCAATTCATAGGAGCCAATTCCCAGGGGTTTTTAGCCCAAATCTTTGTCTCTCTTCCCTCTCCAGGGGCTTGTATCTAATAATCACATAACTTTTCCTTACGTTAAAAACTCAAAAGAATCTGTTTTCCTGCCTTATTTTCTGCCTTCACCACCCTTTTTAACCTATCTTCTTGTAGACAAATTCTTGATTGGAGAGGCCCATATTCATCTAAAGTGATCCTTTAAAAAAAAAAAAACTGATGCAGTTAGAGCTAAAGGAAAGGGGCTTGTTTACTGGAATTCTTGCAGGAAAAATTTATTAAATTATGTATCTAAAATTCTTTCCAGCCTGTAAATGTCTTTGTTGGAACAGGGGAAGAATTTATAAAACGTAAAATTTAGAAACTTTAAAAACAATGGCCTTCTTTAAGATTGAGATCCCAAGTAGGATAGGTAAGAGTTTAAAAGATAAAAGGTAAACGTTGTTATGGGAATAGAGAAAGTGTAAGAAATTTACCGAGCGGGGGACTAGATCCTGAAGGACTTTGTGTTCTTTGCTGAAACAGTTTGATTTTATCTTATAGTCACTTGCAGTTGATGGGGAGCAGTTGAAAGATTTTAAGCAGATTTTTATTTTTGAAAAATCACTGTGTAGACAGTATAGAGAGGAATAGGAAAAGGAAGAAGCTGGGGAGATACTTAGTTTTCTATGCTTTCATTGTCTAGGCAAGAGATATGGAGGACCTTAACTAAATCAGTAAAAAAGAGTGAATGGAAAGGAAGCAGCTATGAGGAAAAGGTAGAACCCATGGGATGCCAGGAGTGAAGGAGCAAGGAGGGTGTGTTGAAGATTGCACTTGTCCTGCGTTATTCTAGGCAGGTGATCTTCGTATCGTTTACTGGGACAGGCATTAGAAAGGAGCAGGTTTGAGGAAAATGATGTTTAATTTTAGGCATGTTGTATTGAATTCACTTTAAATTTATCTAAAGTAATCATGGGTTTTAAAGATGTTCTTACTTCATGCTTTTCACCATGATAAAGAATTTCTTATGCTTGTAACTGACCTAGTTAAAAAATTGTTGTCTACAATAACCAGTATTTTGAGGGTTTCCTTAGTTATTTGGATTCAAATTTACAGAGAAATCATCTTAAATCAAGGTTTATAAATACAGCACATTTGGAATAGAGTTTATTAACTTATGATTATGCTACTCAAAATGAAGCAGGTAAAAACTTTCCCATAGATCCTAATAGGAAAATAAATGTATGATTCAAATGGAGAAACAACCTACAAAGAGAAGTCTGAGTTTCTACCTGAAGTTGTACACTGTGTCATTTATTTTTCTGTTTGTGCTTAATATCCCCAAGTTGTGGGAGTTAGTGAAGCATATGAGGATGCAGCCAATTGCCTCTGGTTGTTAACTAACTCCAAGCCTTGTGCTAATTGTAAGTCTCCAATACAGAAGAATGAGGGCTGCAATCACATGCAGTGTGCTAAGGTAAGAATGCAAAGAATATTTTTGTGCTTTGTCGTTGGAATTTTAGTTTGTTGGTCCAAAACAAAAATAATACTTGCTAATGAAACCATCAATTAAATAAGAATTCAGTATTATCTTGAAAATGAGCCAGGGATGTAGCTCAATTGCTGGGGATATAGCTCAGTGGCATAAGCATCTGCCTGGCAAGCGCTAGGTCCTGAGTTCAGTCCCAGTACTGGGAAAAAAAGAAAATGAAAATGCCAGTGAAGATCTACTTGGCTGAAAAATAAGTTAATAATCATTATTTTAGAGAATTAAAGTATATCCTCCTAGTTTTGCTGTTCAGAAAGAAACTACCAAATGTTTAAAATAAATATTGTATAATTAGCCTAATAACACTTTATTAATCCATACCTACATTTGTAAACTTTTATGTCTTAAAATTGTGTTATATCTTATATTTTTCTTTTTCATAGGTAGTGTCATCTGTATCTAAAATTATAGAGAAGATAATGTACTTTGTGCTAATTTGAAATATGAAGTTCAAATTAAGATTCCAATAAAATACATTCTATCAGTATCTTCTGTAGTTAACTTGAATGTTTAACCCTGAAGCTTAGTAATCATTATTCTTATAACTTGCATAGGAATGGCAAATGATTTTGCAAGTCTGGATTATTACGAAATTAATGTAAATGAATCAAGTTGGTGAGCAATAATGATTCCCTAAGAAACAGAAAGAAAATGCAGTGTCCTGAGAAAAATGCACACACAGACTTGCCTCCAACATCGATACTATTCCCTGTGCCCATCCTTCCTAGGAAAATCTGCTGTAGGCAACAAGATGTGTGAGGAAGTATAGACTGACCATAAAAACCAGTAGCTGGCTGCTGAGCTGGAATCCTCCACTGTCTATTTCTTCTTTGCACTTACCAGTACTACTTAATAATGTGTGCAGAGCAAAGAAATGTTTTCATGAACTATGCTGATTACATAAACATAATCCAGCTAAAACAGATTTTGCTTAAACTTCTCTTTCATTTAAAACTTTTATATACTTGGCCTGTATATGTAATAGTCTTCATATCTGAGGTATTTTCATTGAAAATAGAAACTGAAAAGTAGGAGTTTGGTAATATTGAAGGCTTATCTAAAAGGTAATAACTTTGCTGCAGCAAAATCAAATATTTTAAAAACATTATTTAAATGTGTTGGTAGAACATGTTATGTGTAGTGGAATTCATGCTTTTAAACAAAGACTTAATCATAGTATGCCATTATTAATACCATAATGTTATCATTCAGCAGGCAGTTTTTGATTTTGGAATCAAATGTATTAAGCATTTTAGCAGAATAACAAATTTGGTCCTCTAAGGCTTACTTATTTTAAAGACATGGCTTATTCTATTTACTTTTCCTTCAAATATGTTTATCTAAATTTTTGTTAAATATTTTAAATCACTTATAATAATTTTCCTTATATGATTTGTATTCAACTGTATGCTATGACAAAATATGCAAATTATTAAAGTTTTATATTCTTTCTTCATCCTAGAAGATAATATTTAGCTGTTACTAAGATATATGTTATTTTTATGTATATGTCAAAATGCTCTGAAAATGTGGACTGTTTTCTTTTCAAGTGCCTCTGGAGCATTATTTAAAAAGTGACAAATAGGTCATTAAAGAAAACCCCA
>NW_004524838.1:2005281-2017781 GCF_000260255.1 Octodon degus | reverse complement strand
AGTAATAATTTTAATGTATCACAATCACATTCTGATAGAATATATACTAAAAGACCTCATTTATCTAACAAGTATAAGGGCTGGGGAGATAGCTCAGTAGAATAAGTGCCTGCCTGGCAAGTGCAAGGTCCTAGGTTCAATCCCCGGTACTGCAAAAAAAAAAAAAAAGTCTTCTTTGAGCTATCTAATAAGTATGCCAAACTTAACGTTGAAAAAGTGTTAAAGCCCTCTTGTAAAAACACAAGATGATGATCAAATGGAAAGACAACTGAGTTCTTAAATAAAAAGATTCCAACATGGTGTGGTGGCGCATGCCTATAACCCCAGGTCTTGGGAGGCTGTAAACAGGCAGACCACTACAAGTCCCGTCTAGTAGTGAGACCCTGAATACCCTGTAAATCCTTTCCTAAAAATACAAAAAAAAAAAAAAAAAGATTGCAGTAAAAATACAATTTTTGTTTCCTCATCAACGTAGACATTCAAAAGTTATATAGGAAGTCAAAGCAGGGGTAACTAGGAAAGCTTTGAAAAGTACCAATAAGAGGAAACTACCATGTCAAATAGTAAGCTATACTATAAATCCTCAGTAGCTAAAATAGTATGGTGCTAGCACCCTATGAATAAACAGGTCACAAAAACAACAGAGAGTAAGTCCAGAAAATAGATACGATGGGTGGTATATATTTATATATGGTATCAGTAGCATCCTTAACCAGTGGAAAAGCATGAACTATTCAGTAAAAACTATTAGGATAACTCTAGGCAGCAGTATGGAGGGAAAAAAAATAAAGTTTATGCTGCATACTGTACATCCAGATAGATTTCTAATGGCTCAAAAATTTAAATGTTTCTTTAAAAAATAAATGAGAGCTAGGGACATAGCTCAGCAGCATCTGCCTTACAAGTTCAAGGTCCCCAAGTTCAGTCCCCAGTACCACAAAAAAAAAAAAAGAATAAACAAGTACCAAAAGTACTAGGGTAAGTACCAAAGGATGACATATACTTGGAATGTAAAGAGCTTTCTGACTCAGAATCCATAAGCACAAAAGAAAAAAATTTTCCAGTAGGTGAAGTTGTCTTTAAAATTTTTATTTTTTATTTTTTTCCCCTTTAGATAAATTTTTTCCATAATTTTATTGAGAAACAAATAGCCATGAGACAGTTTCAAATCAAATTGGTAGGACAGATTCAATAATTAACACATTGCATACATTCTTCCTAGTGGTTAATTGCTGTACAAGATGCAGACATGATATCCTATTTACAAACACTATTAGAACAAATCCCTCTATTCAGTAAGAGAATGTAACTATATATCCTAACCATTTTGAATACACAGATACAAAATGGACATTCATCTGTATCCCCTTTTTTTGTTAAGTTCCATTATTTGAATATTATAGGTGTGTTAACTCAGCAAAATATTCTAAAAGAGTCCAATAGTTCATAATAGTATTGGGTCTTCTGCTTGACTGGCAGTGTCAGAAATTGTTGACCTGAGTCCCCTACAGCTCAACATAACAGCATGGCTTTACTTCTTATACTCTTTAAAATTTTTAAGAAACATTTTGTGTCAGCTATTTTACTGAGAGACCTTTTAAATTTATTCTAGTTCTAAAACAAATTTTTCAAAGTTGTCAGAGTTTTTCAAATAGCCTGGTGGAACTATAGACTGATCAATGAAAGATTACCACATACTTTTATTACTGGGAAAAATGTCTTGTTGATTTTTCCCCCAGTACTAGAGATTGAACTTGGGACACCCCACATGTAGCACTGAGTTATATCCCTATTCTACCCTTCCTTGTTGTTTTTAGTGCTGTGTGATTTCTGCATAATACTGCGATTTTCATTTAAATTTATCATGTTCAAAAAATAACTTCAAACTACGCCCCCGGTCTTGCCATAATCCAGATAAAATATCCAAAAGAAACATAAGGGTTGTCTTTAAGATCTGAGTTTGGTCACACAGGCTGGAGTGTTCAGTAATGTTTATGTATATTTTCTTTTTAAGTGCAAGTATGACTTTTGCTGGATTTGCCTTGAAGAATGGAAAAAACATAGTTCTTCCACTGGAGGTTATTACAGATGTACTCGGTATGAAGTCATTCAGCATGTGGAGGAGCAATCCAAGGAAATGACTGTGGAGGTAAAGACAACTGATGAAGCCCAGACCTTTGTCTAAATCCTTTAGAAATATTTTGTACTTCCTTTCCTACCTTCATCTTAGTGAGGCACTAAGTTGAATATACTTTACGGTACCCTTGAATTTCGTGCCAGTCTTTTCTGTTTTGCTGAAGACAGGAATTTCCAGCCCCAGTCTGTAAAAATTTTAAAACAATTCTACCAGAATATTAACAGTGCAACATTATATTATAGCATAATTGTCTTGGTCTGCTCAGCTACCACAGAGTGAAAAACAACAGAAATTTGTTGCTCATAGTTTTGAGAGGCGTTGAAGCCCAGAATCAAGGTTCCAGCTGATTAGTTCTCATGGAGTGTGCTCGTCTTGGTTTGCAGACAGCAAACTACCTCACATTGCCTAGGAAAGAGACAGTCCCTTCCTCTCATACAGGCACCAGCCCTATCAGAATAGGTCCCCATTGTGATGATCCTGTGTAACCTTTGTCATCTCTTCATAAGAATTAGGGTTTCAACAGATGACTGTTAAGGGGAAGCAGAAGACGGGGTTCTAGATTCAGATTTAGCACAGATAGTACAAATGTAAGACTTCGTTCTGGGAGATTTTAAAATTGGTTATTATTTTTTCTCCATAAATCTGTCCACAAATAATCCACAAATCTGTCTGCATTACTACTTATTACTAATAAAAATTTTAAGTGATCCCCAAAACATCAATTTTAATAAAGTCATTTATGGACTTTTGTTTCCTAGGCTGAGAAAAAACACAAACGATTTCAGGAACTTGACAGATTTATGCATTATTACACAAGATTTAAAAACCATGAGCATAGTTATCAGGTATGTCCCAAATCTTTTCAGATGAGCTGAACTGCACTATTGTGAATAAATAAAGAGAATGGTTTAAATTATTTATTTCTGTTCCTTTAGTTAGAACAACGCCTTCTTAAAACAGCCAAAGAAAAGATGGAACAATTGAGTAGAGCTCTCAAAGAAAGTAAGTTCTCAGTGGTATGTGTGATGATTGATGTAAAATATCAATATCCTTCCTTGCTCAGTCAGCTCACTGGCCAGAGAGTAAGCCCCTAATGGGTGTACTATAGCCATTAGCTCCTTCTGGTACTGTTGCGAGTTCTCTGAAAGCCCTGTGCATAGCTGAGGTGAAGAGGTCTCCATCACTGCATTTTCCACCTGACATCTCGTCTTCTGCCCTTCATACAGACAATGTTGTTACCAGACAAAAAGGAAAAAAATACTTTGGTTTTGCTTACACTGTGCCACAGCCGGACTCTGCAGTGTTGGGAAAGTGGATGGATCCTGAGGATTGGCCCTGGCCGCCTCAAAGGAAAAAAGATGCATGTGCTACCCAACTGTCACAACCAAATACCTAGGTTTTTGGCTAGGGAGATAGCTCAATGGTGTAAGCACCTGCTGGGGCAAGCACAAGGACCCTGGTTCCATCCCTAGTACCTCATGCTGTACTGGCCTTGGAACACCAGGTACATTGTGCCAGCCCTGAAACTGGACATAGTGGCACATACCTATAATCCCAAAGCTGGGAATGTTGGGACAGAAGGTTGACTATCAGTCTGAACTGCTTATAGAGACCCTGTACTAAATAAATAAATTTTTTTAAAAACCTAAGTTCTTGAGAAAATTTAGCTGTCCACTGCTAAATCGAAGTAGACATCAATGATAGATGGAATAGAAATCACTTTAGTAATAAATAATGAAAACAAGGTAAAAAAGCAAAGCCATGAGAGTGGCTAACTTGTGAGTCCTAATTTGAAAGTTATAAATAAACATTTCTAAATATGGATTCAGTGGCAGCACCAGTAGAATATAGTATCCTACACACAGGGTACAGATATGTGTATTTTTAAAAGTCGTAATTTTAAAATAATCATAGCTTATATTTGAAAAATATATTACAAGTCTAAAAATCTAAGTAATTGTATTTGTTCCCATTCATAAAATAAGATTAAACTCTTTTCATGACAATAACTATTCCCTAATAAGACCATAACCATCAGTTAAGTTAGAACAGGGGCAAGAGTATCAATAGCAGTTTAGCCTCCTTATTTATTAGTTTATAGACACTATTAATGATACTAATACCAAATTCTATAAGTATCTTCCATAGTAAAATTAAAAAGAAAAATTTCTCAAGCATATGCATAATTCTTTACAGGGATATGTGTCTGTTTCATCAGAGACACATGTGTCCCTAGTGTTTAGAACTGTGCTTCATATGTAGGAAATATTTACTAATGAAATCACTGCTTGCTTTCAACATTATTTAGGTTACAAGCAGTATAATAATAAAATAGAAAAAAATGTACACAAATTGGAAAGAAGAACTTCACACACTTCTCTCATATATCATAATGGGCAGGGAGGAAGCATGAGTGGTTTGGATTGTTTTTACATCCAGTTCAGATACTTACCCTAGAAACTGAGTGTACTTAGAAATTTCAAGGTTGGGCCGGCAAGATAGCTTAACAGATTAAAGCACCTACTAGGCAAGCCTAGGCAAGCGCAGGGACCAGGGTTCAATCCCCAGCACCACATGCCATGCCAGCCCCACCCCCAGGGTAGACTGAGTGGGACTGAGTCAGGGTGTAGTGGTGCACGCCTGTAATCCTAGTACTAGGGAGGTTGAAAGCAGGAGGATCACCCGAATCCGAGCTGTGTAGTGAGACCCTATAACAACCAAATACTTTAAGAAAAATAAGAAAGAAAGAAATTTCAACTATATATCAGTTTGTGTACATATGTATGCATTTTCTACCTGACACTAACTAGTCTTCTGCTCTTAATGTAACCTATGCTGTTAGAAGGCAAAAAGGCATGCAGAATAATACGATTTTCAATAGTATTTACTGGATTCTTCCAGCTTAATTTCTGTTTATTTATAGCTAAAGGTAAAGCTAGAATTTTTTTTGCCTTTTAATAAAATTTATTTTTCCCTGCAATCCTACAGTTCCTCATTTTCTTTTTCTTCCTCAAGTTTTTTACGTACTAGTATTAGTTGTCCATTGTTCCTTGATGTTTTTCTTTTGCTTTGTTTTGTTTTGTAGGGGCACAATTATGTAGACTGTATATAGAGAAATTTATACTAAAATATATAATTATATAGACTACATATAGAGAATTATTATAGAGAACCTATATGAGAGGGAGATATAATTAAGTTACTCAGCAAAGAAAGACATTATTTCTAATTCTTAAGCAACAGAATTCCTCTAGGGGTAATCTGAAAATTTTAAAGAAATATAAAACCTTTGGGTTGACTTCTAGCTGCATTAGTGTGCCAGGAAGAAAGCAAGAGTCCAGGAGGACTGGGTGCTTTCCTTCCAGGAACCTGTGCCTTCCTCATAAATATACATGTCACGTGTGAGCATTTTATACAGGGTTTTAGTCAAGTTCAAGTAAGTGTTATACAGCTACTTCAAACGTTTAGTTCCTTTATTTATTTTTTTTTTCGTTTAGTTCCTTTAAAGGGATTTGTTTTTTTAAGGAAAACAATTGTTTAATTTTATAATGCTTGTAGAAAAGTAATTTCACTATGTCTGTTCCTTTGTAGCTGAAGGAGGCTGTCCAGATACCACCTTCATTGAAGATGCAGTTCATGTGCTCTTAAAAACTCGACGCATTCTCAAGTGTTCTTATCCATATGGATTTTTCTTAGAACCTAAAAGCACAAAGAAAGAAATTTTTGAACTTATGCAAGTAAGATGCCTTTTTAAATTATATTTTAAATGATAGTAATTATTATTAAGAAAACAGATTTTCTCCTCTTAAATTTTGATTGCTTGCAGGGTGACTAGTAATTTTCCTTTAATTTTTTTTTTTTTTAAAGTCACTGATAGAGCCAGGGATATAGCTCAGCAGCATAAGCACCTGCTTGGCAAGCACAGGGTCCTGTGTTCAATCCCCAGTACCAAATAATAAATAAAAGTCACTGGTGGAAGAAGTGGTGAAAAGGGAAGGGAACGGAAGGGAAGGAAGAGGAGGAGGCTGGGGAGAAGAAGAGCAGGGTTAAAACATATTTTACTGAGGGTTTTTATTGCCTCTGGTTCTGAACTTTCGATCGGTACTGCGTATATGGTCCCAATACATCAACAGTGGCCATGCTTGGAGGGGCGGGGGAGAGGATGGGAAAGGAGGAGAAGGAAGACAAGGATGAGGACGAGGACAACAACAAAGTCCCTGCATCAGTTTGTTCCTCAGCGGTGCCAGCTTTCCCCTAAGGCTTCCCTCATTCACATGAATGGGTTAGCGATGCTGAGTGGACAGGAGTCAGAGCCCAGGGCTCCAGGCTACAAAAATGACAGCTGCAATCTGGCTGCTCTGCTTGATCGTAGGATCTTCCCCAAAAGTCCAGGTGGCAGAGAAGTAGCCATGCATGTAATCCTGCTCAGGGCAGGCATGCTTGGTGTGGCGCCTGCTGGTGGAGTATGTGAGGCTGTACAGGATGAGCTGCCTTTACATCACTCTCCACTCTGGAGGGGTTCTTTGTCCAAGCCTACACATTGGACTCCTCCAGTAATAAACCATGTCCAGAACAAGCCTGCAGCCATGTGCAGCAGGTATACTATGATGGGCCACATCAACCACAAGAGACTCCATCTCCCCACAGCTCTGCTCCAGGTCCTGAGAGGGTGCCTGTGTCCTCCTCTGGAAGGGTCAGGATGGAAGGGTCAGGAACAGCAGTAGCTGTCAGAAGGTTTCACAGGACAAGAGACTGACAAGTTCAAGGTGCAGTTCACACCCAGTGCATTTGCACATCCCATCGTGATGCTTGAGGACCACCAGAGACTTGGCAGTTAGCAATAAGACCTGAAGGAGGTGCTGAGGAGATGGCTCAGTAGAATAAGTGCTTGCCTGGCAAGCACAAGGGTCTGAGTTCAATCCCTGGTTACACACACACAAAAAAAAAGACCTGAAGGGTTTCTCTTTTTGTAATAGGATCTTCCTTTAAAACTGGCCCCACAGCTACTTCATGAACAGCATGTATAGTTCCAGCTCCAATCTGGAAGGTGTCACTTTCTTATCTACACAGTGCTTCTTAAATGATCTGGTCCTGAGCTCAGAGGCTGAGTGACTGAACTTTATGTAGTGTCAATGATTCACACAGCTCAGATACTTGACCTCTGCAGTTAACAGATCACTGCTTCATGTGAAAGCTTTAAATTATTTTAATACATTCTTCAGTAGAAATTTCACAGAAAACATCTTTTGAATTTAATAGTTTATATCAGGATCAAGCCAAATTTTATATTCAAACCACATTTAAAATTCTGTACATAATAAGCACACTAGTCAAAAGACACACTGAGGCCTTCCTGCTGTCCCTGCCCCTGGGGTGCACTGAGGTGGCAGTTGAGACTGAGCATGGTAGCATGTGCCTATAATCCCAGCTCTAGGGAGGATGTAAACAGGTGGATCACTACAAGTTTGATCTAGTAGTGAGACCCTGAACATCCTGTAGACTCTTCCCTAAAAAAAAATACAGAAAAAAGAAAAAGACTCTTACATATGAAATGTCATTTAGATTTAACACTAGTACAGCAAATAACCACTAGGAAGAGAGTATGCAATGTGTAATTATTGGAACTGTCCTACTAGTTTGATTTGAAACTGTCTCATTGCTATTTGTTTCTCAATAAAATTATGGAAAAATAGGGGTCAGGAGATGGCTCAGTGGAATAAGCGCTTCCCTGGCAAGCACAAGGGCCTGAGTTCAATCCCCGGTTCCTCCAAAATAAATAAACAAATAAATAATAAAGGTTGGCTTCTGTTTTACAATAAAAAAAAGAAAGAAAAATAAAATAAAATCTGAAACCTACTTTTAATTAACAGTCAACCCATGCAAATGTTAAAAAAAAAAAATAGATTTAACACTAAAGTCAGAGCCTAGGAGAAATATTAAAATTCTACATGAAAAGAGTACTAAAAGGCTTTATCCAAGCAAAATATTCAGAGCCAAATGTCTCTGATGTAATGATCAAAATGTAAGATGTATTTTCATGTCTTTGTGCTTTTAATAATGTGTTTTGTGTTGACCCAGATGTTTATTTCAGTGCTAAACATATTCTGGGTGCATCTAATGTCATTTTTCTATTAAGACCAAGTATCGTGTTTTGTTTGTAACAATAAATCTTGCCTTAAAATCAGAAAAAGTTACAGGTCATAAACTGAAATTTTCCTTATGGTTAATTATGTTGCTGTAGATTTGGGTGAATGTAGAACTGTGCTAACTTTTTTTTTTTTTTTTTTTTTTTCTTTTTTGGTACAGGGTCTCACTACGCAGCTCAGACTCGTAGTGAGCCTCCTGCCTCAGCCTGCCCAGCACTGGGATTATAGGTGTGCACCACCACGCCTGGTACCAGGGATTGAACCCGGGTCTTGCTCTTGCCAGACAGGCACTTAGACCACCAAGCTATCTCCCCACCCCTATGCTAACATTTCTTAAATCATTTCTTTGTCTGAAGCTAATTGAAGTTGAAATCTGGCCTATTTCTGATTATGTAATAATTTCATCTTCAAAGATGAAACAACCTGCCAGGGAAATAGCTCAGTAGAATATCTAGCTTGCCTAGCAAATTCAGGGTCCTGAGTTCAATCCCTGGTACCATTAAAAAAAAAAAAAAAAAGATAAAACAACCTTATTATATACTCCAGTAGAAAGTCACTGTTTAGCAGTTTCTTTTGTAAGTTACTTTATTAAAGAAACAAAAGCACCTAAGCCAAGTGACTTCACCACAGCCAACGAACTTCACTGTAAATTCTTTTCTTTGAAGTCACCAGATTTCCCTCATTACAATTTTCATGTCATCCTTTTGATCTGCTTTCTGCTAACCTATATCCTAAATTTCATTCAATCCTCAACTCATTTTCTCTGCAAGGCCTTCCAGACCTAACCCCAAATCACAGTTGTCTTGACTTGCCTCAGATTCCTTAAGCATATAAATGTAATCTGTACCATGCGATCATGTACTTTGTATAGTGCTTTGAAATAGTTTTTTCACATAGATAAAATATAAATTCTGGGGCGGGGAGTGCCTGCTTGGCAAGCGTGAGATCCTGAGTTCAATTCCTGCTACCCCTCCAAAAGAAAATTATAAATTCCTTTAAATAGCTGCTATATTCAGCAACATCTTCATAATCTATACCAGTTGCATTACTGTTAGTGCCTATCAACTGAGTGCTCTTCCTGAGTTTATAATAATTTTATATATGATCTTTTTCCTAATCTGGAAAAAATGCACAAAAAATAAAATGTTTAGAGTATTTTAAAATTTGAATTATTTTACTTTAAGAGAGTTAACTGACTCTGGATTTGTTATTTATTAACCCACTCATGTTTTTATTTTTTTCTTACTATAGACAGACCTAGAAATGGTCACTGAAGACCTTGCCCAAAAAGTCAATAGGCCTTACCTTCGCACACCTCGCCACAAGATCATCAAGGCAGCGTGCCTCGTGCAACAGAAGAGGCAAGAGTTCCTGGCATCGGTGGCCCGTGGAGTTGCTCCCGCAGACTCACCTGAAGCTCCAAGGCGCAGGTAAAAGAGATGTATGCTGTAGAGACCACCCTAGCTTGAAAGCAAATCTAAGCAGTTTTATTATCCAACTAAGCCTTAATATTCTTGGAAGTTGCTTATACCTAACATATGGGTAGCTGATAAAGAGTATGTTAACTTCTTTTTGATGATATTTGTCCTCCTTATTATTTCTGTTTTTCTTGGTGCTTCTTTTTTTATTGTTGTATAGTTCCTCAGACTAAGTTAGGCTATGTTAATTTCACATTTCAATTTGGATGCATAATTCAGAATCATTCTAATGCACCATTTTCAGTGTGTAATAGATACCGTCATCTAATGATTGTCACAGACATGATAGGAAACTTTGAAACTTTGCAAGCTTGTTATGTTCATGTTTTTACTTTAGCATTAAGAAGTTGTAAAGAAAAAGTCTGCTGTTAGTAAAGTTATTTAAGTGATCAAGGTAACCTCCCTGAAGGAACACTTATTTTGGTTGTTTTAAGACACTGATACTACTTCTGCCATTACATTGAAGTATAGCTTCATATTCATAATGATTGTGAACATTAGAAATTTCTTTGGGCGGGCTAGAGAGCTCAGCAGATTAAAGCGCCTGCTTAGGCAGACGCAGGGCCCCAGGGGTTCAATCCTGGGCCTGCAGTGCTGGCCCCGCCCGCAGGGGTACTGAGATGGCCGACTGAGACTGGGCGTGGTGGCATGCACCTGTAATCCCAGCGCTTGGGAGGTCAAAAACAGGAAGGATCACTACAAATTCAATCTGTGTAGTGAGACCCTGTAGACCCTGTACTAAATACATAAAAATAAAAAGAAATTTCTTTGACCTTATTTTTACCTAAATATTTACAAGTAATTTTATGTACTTATTAAAGATAGAAGCAGTCATAAAATACTTTGTTGTAATGTGGTGACTTTTACTTTATCCATCACTGTACACCACCAGAAAGCAACTCAGAATTTGAAAGAAATAGTGAAAATATATTTGCAGTTATTTTAATAGTCAATCTGCTTTAATAATCAAGTTCTAAGTTGAAGAATTAAAAGTGTTACTTAAAGGGTAAAGTTCTGATTGGGTGTTCTTCCTAGTTCTAATAATAAATCATATGGTATGTCTGATTTCTTTGTAGTTTTGCTGGTGGAACATGGGATTGGGAATATTTAGGATTTGCATCACCTGAGGTAATTGTTTTGTGGGGTGGGGATTTTTGGTGTTTGGTTTGGTTTCTGTATATATGTATGTATGTTTTATATTTTGTCCTTAGTTCAACCCTGCTTGCATTTGCACACTCGACTATATTACACCCTGTTGAGAATATCAGCAATGCTTTCTCTTTCTTTTGTAAAAAAGTATGCCTCAGCAGAGCCTATATTTAGCTACTTATGGCGTTAGAATATTAATACATTACTAAATGCTTCCCACTTTTATTATTCTTAATTACTAAAAAGAACTTAGACAAATTTATAGCATGGAATTGTGGAAGATATCTTTCTAATTTGTTAAGAGCAATATAACATTTATTAAAAATGCATCTCTAGTTTAATGTTATTTCATTCTTAATCTTTGAAATTATTGCAACAATCAAGATAATTTGTAATCAGTTGTTAAGGCGGAAAAATTTACAGTAATAACATTTATGCAGAAAGAAATGCTTTACTCAGTTGCTTCTGGGTTCCCTTTCAAACTTTCACACTCTTCGGTTTTTATTCATTGTTTCGATGTGCCATTTTAAATTTAAAATATCTAAAACACTTAACACTGCAAATAGAAGCTGTGGCGAACAAAAATATGCCAACGAAATCTTAATCATGCACCCATCTTCTAAGATTTGAGTTGCCAGTGTCATTGTTCTATATGAATTTTAAATGGTCTTACCGTAGTGGTTCCCTCTACTTCTCTCTCCCTTGCTCTGTATTGAATAGTATACCATATGATGCTAACGCTGTGGTGCTCCTTCAGTTTGATTCTCTGGAAGGTAGCAGATAAATGATGAAACCTTTGTGTATCATTTACATCTCATTTGTTTTCTGAAACTCAAAGACAGTGAAAGTTATTATTATTATCCAGAAAGTGATTGAGGGTTATTTAAATCAAAAACTTTCTTTTTTCAGCTTGCAGTTCTCTTGTGATCTTTGTATTGGTTTGTGCTTAGAAATGTAAAAATTTTAAATCATATAACATGCAAAAAATTTAGTATGTTGATGAAATTCTTGTTATAAAAGAAATTAAGAACTTTTTTTTTGTATTTTAGTGAAGGGTCTACAGGGTGTTCAGGGTCTCACTACTAGATTGGACTCGTAGTGATTCTCCTGTTTATAACCTCCCAAGTTCTGGGATTACAGGCGCGCACCACCATGCACAGTCTCAATTGCCATCTCAGCGCACCCTGGGGGCAGGGAGGGGCCAGCGCGACAGGCCCAGGGATCAAGTCCCTAGCTCCTGTGCCTGTTTGCAGGCGCTTTAATCTGCTGAGCTATTTGGCTGACCCCAAAGAACTTTTTTCTTACCTTACCCTGTGTATTCTCTGTTATATAGTGCGATTACAGCTTTGGGGATACTGTGAACAGTTTCTATCTAAAAGGACAAATAAACAAACTTCATTTATTTAAAAAAAAAAAAAGCAATTTAGCAAAAATAAAACCTTTATTGGTGCATTCATAGTTACGTTTATACCATCTTGCACCTTTTGGCTCTGAAAATAACTTTTTTTTTTCTTTTCAAAGTTTTATTGATAAACATATAGCAATGAGACAGTTTCAAATCAAATCGAAAGTACAGTTTCAACAAATAAT
>NW_004524838.1:1990323-2003466 GCF_000260255.1 Octodon degus | reverse complement strand
ACGGTTGCACCAGTCTACACTCCCACCAGCAGTGGAGAAGGGTTCCTTTTTCCCCACAGCCTCTCCAACATTTGTTATTGGGTGATTTCTTTATGATAGCCATTCTTTCTGGGGTGAGATGATATCTCAGTGTAGTTTTAATTTGCATTTCATGAATGGCTAGCGATGTGGAGCATTTTTTCATGAAAATAACTTTAGAAACCCTGATATATTAGGCCTGCTAATATGACTGGCACTTGAACTTATTTTTATGAATAAGTTTTTCAAGAATTATTTAACTCACTTTTACTTTTCTTTAAAGTAATTGGCAAATGAAATACTACCATACTTCTATGTAAACATTACTGAAAATCTAAAATATTACCATGTTTTGGGCCAACCACATAGCTCAGTGGAATAAAGCCCCCTCTTAGGCAGGCACAGGTACCAGGGTTCAGTCCCTGTCGCACCATGCCAGACCCACCCCCAGGGCATGCTGAGATGGCAAATGAGACTAGGTGTGGTGGTGCGCACCTGTAATCCCAGCGCTTGGGAGGCTGAAAACAGGAGAATCATTGAGTCTGATCTGTGGTGAAACCCTGTAAACCCTGTACTAAAATACATTTTTTTTTAAAAATTACCATGTTTTGAGACATTTGAATTTTGCATGTATATGGCTATCAAGTAACTACCAAACATGTTTTGAGAATTAGCTCTTTGTTTTAGATTGTGGGAAAAAAATGTTACCAAACTCCAGTATATTCCTAGGTTAAATTTTTGTTTCTGGTGAAATTAATTCTATCTTACTCTCTTTAAATTAAATTGTGTAAGTCTATGACAGGCAAAAATACTTGTTTTCTACCCCTTTGTAGATAGTAGATCTGAATGAGAAGAGTAGGTCTCAAAGTCTGAGATTACATGAATTCAGGTTCTAGTTCTGGACTTTACTAAGATCATAGGCTGTGTTGTACCTTAATTTCTCATCTTTCAGATAGAGGCGGTGATACCCCATGAGGTTCTAGAGAAAGTAAACCGTCTTACTAAGGCATGCACAAAATTGCTGCTCAGTAAATGCTGTCCATTATTATTTTAAGAAAGAAACTCCTAGTAACTTTTTTCCTATAAATTACAGGAATCCTGTAATTCCTCTAAAAGTAATTTTTTCCTGTAAAAGACTTTAACTTTTAAGTCTTTTCTGTTCATATGCTAGCTTTTTCATATGCTTTCTTGAAGATACTAGAATTCCTTGCAAATTTTGAGATAATTATCTGAGAACAAATTTTTTAAACCTGCTACATCATGAAAGAATATAATTTGAGAGTTTTCTATCAAAATAAATGCAAGCAGAATAGGTTTCTTTAGCATTTTTAATTGTGTACTTTTCCTAAATTGGAAATAGGCACATTCTGTCAGTAAAAGTTTGTCATTGAGAATAAGTTTGTGCCATTATCAAGTATACAAAGTAATAAGCAAGTTCTCAGTAAGTTTAAACTAACTGAGTATACAGAAAATAACCACTAGGAAGAATGCATGCAATGTGTTAATTATTGAAACTGTCCTGCCAATTTGGTTTGAAACTGTCTCATTGCTATTTGTTTCTCTATAATATTATGGAATAAATAAATAAATAAACTAATTGAGGGCCAGCCACATAGCTCAGCGGATTAAAGCACCCACCTGCAAGCAGGCACAGAGGCTAGGGTTCAATCCCCGGGCCTGCAGAGCTGGCCTCGCCCCCAGGCGCACTGAGATGGCAGTTGAGACTGGGTTTGATGGTGCATTCCTATAATCCCAACTCTTGGGAGGCTCTAAACAGGCAGATCACTACAAGTATGATCTAGTAATGATACCCTGAACACCCTGTAGACCCTTCCCTAAAATACAAAAATAAATAAGCTAATTGAGATAAAATTTTCACAGCATATTTGTATGAGAAAATATGATTCTCATGAGCCATGATGAAACATGACAGATCCTCAGGGGCCTTTAGGAAAGGTGGAAAGGATGCCTCTACTTAATCTCTCTGCAGGAAATTTTAGGCACCTCCCAAGTAATCCTGCAGGGCCCAAACACTTTCATTCATTGATTTCTAACCTGGAAAAATTTCACCCAACTGTAATTAAAGAGTCCAGCTAAATTTAGATAGATGGGGTTTATATAAATTTAACCAAAGTGATATGATATAAAAGTTATGTGATTAAAAACTGTCTTTCTGCTTAGGCAGACACAGAGGCCAGGAATTCAATCCCCAGGCCTTCTGTGCCAGCCCAGCCCCTGTGGTGCACTGAGATAGCAATTGAGACTGGGCATGGTGACACACCTGTAATCCCAGCTCTTGGGAGGCTGTAAACAGGTGGATCACTATAAGTCCGATCTATGCAATGAGACCCTGTAGACCCTGTCCTAAATACAAAAACAAAAAAACCATTATCTTCACTTATCTTCTGCTTTATTTTGCTAAATGAATATATTAAACACCCTAGCGTAACTAGAATGATCATAAATCCAATTAGTGTTCATCACTGGGAGATTATACAGTCACTCTAACACTTTGTCCTCTCATGTTCCTGTGATACACCCTAGCTTCTCTTTTAGTTTTATCTTTTCTGTCTCTAAAATCTGGAAAAATACATGTATGCCCAGGTAGTAGCCAGTGGTCCTAACAAACCTAACTTAAACTGCTGTCATAAATGTAATAGACTTGTGGGCATTTGACTAAATCTGTGTTTTTCCCACATGCAAAATAGAAACATTTTCCTTTCCTGTGTTGTAGATAGCACCACATATTGGCCAATAAGGGAAGGAAGCCTGCTCACATCTTTCAAAGCTGCCCTTTTTGTCCTAATGTAGTCATTTCACTTGTGCTTACTGTATGTAGTAATTCCAAAGAATAGGAAATTCAGCAACCTGGCAAGTACTTAATTCTGTGTGTGTGTGTGTGTGTGTGTGTGTGTGTGTGTATTTCTGTGTATGTGGGGCTTTTAATTGTTGTTATTATTGCCTTTTTCTTTTTCCTGTAACTCAGTTGTGTATATCACGATCACTTTTTAAAAAGTTTTTGAAAAAGTATAAAATAGTATTAAAACAGAAAAATTACAAATGATACAGAATTTCACTAAACAAAATAATATGACTTTCACAGTTCACAGTCACTTTTTAAGACTAGACCTCCAAGGGCCAGGGAGATGACTCAGTGGAATAAGCACTTCCCTGGCAAGCGCAAGGGCCTGAGTTCAATCCCTCGTTCCACCAAAAATAAATAAATAAAGAACAAGACCCTTGATATCACCAGGCTTATGAAGTAACAGTAATAATCTGGCATTGGGGTTTTCAAGTATTCCCAGTTTATCTTGGCACTTGTAATGAATATTTAAAATTTTTCTTTTCCATTTTGCCTTTCCCATTTCCTCAGCATGGCAAAATTTGAAGCTTCTGAAGCTTATTTTTTCCCCTTAAACCAAGTGATTTTATAATACGTATGTAAAATCATGCATTTTCCCGTGGGGGTGGGAAGATGTCTTTTGTTTTATTTGCATTTAGAAAATTGCATGCTCTCCTGTATTTTATAACCTTTGGTTTATGCAGGAATATGCTGAATTTCAGTATCGGAGGAGGCACAGACAGCAGCGCCGTCGAGGAGATGTGCACAGTCTGCTCAGCCATCCTCCAGACCACGAGGAGCCAAGTGAGAGCACTTCAGGTAAGCTGAGCTCGGGGTGCGTTCGTCTTCTAGCTCTCCTGAGTCTGTAGAGCTGGCTGAGGTCAGTGTTGGTGCGGGTGCAATCCAGATGCACAGTGAATGTGTAGCTGCCTGTACTGTGACAAGGTACAGAAAACCAGGGGAGTTAGGGGTGCGTGCGCTGCAGTCAGGCACACCCAGGCGCAGGTGCATCCCTGTGGTACATTAGCTGTGTGCCTGCAGTTAAGTCACTTACCCTGTCTAAGCTTCTGTTTCCTCATTGGAAGAGCTGTAGTACTGCCTACTGTGTCCTCACTGGCAGCGTAAATCACATAACGTGTGGAAAGCACTGAAGCGCCTTAGGAGCACTCATACGTTGTCACTACTAAGCAGTGGCTTTGTTCATGTAATACAAGACATTCCTTAAAAGATATGTATCTTACTTATTTAACTTTTAAATGTAACATTATTAATTGCAAGTCTTCAATCTATAATGTCAAGATCAATGGGACTAAAGACTTACTCTTCAGGTTATTGTAACTTCCAGATTCTCTAATTTTATTTTATTTTATTTTTTTTAATGTATTTAGTACAGGGTCTCACTACACAGATAGGACTCATAGTGATTCTCCTGTTTTCAGTCTCCAAAGAGCTGGAATTACATGCGTGTGACACGTAGCCCAGTCTCATTCACAGTCTCAGCGTGCCCCAGTCTCATTCACAGTCTCAGCGTGCCCCGGTGCAGGGCCAGCACAGCATGCTGGGGATCGAACCCCAGCTGCTGTGCTCTGCCTAAGCAGGCACTTAATCCACTGAGTTATCTGGCTGGCCCATCACATTCTCTAATTTTAAGAAATCTGAAAATGAAAATGCCTTTTTTGTTACTACTAACAAAAAATAACACAGAAATGGATAGTAGCACTAAGAGTCATGAAGAAACCTTGTAGAGTACAAACACAAATGTAAAAGCAATCATGTATATGAAGTGACAGTGCTAGATACATATTATTGCTGATAGTGAGACAAATATGGCTGAGAAATTCTGGAGAGGTACAGATTCACTAGCAGTGAAAGAGAAATTTCCAATTTAAATAACAAGATGGGCTGAGCAAGGTGGCACACATGTATAATCCTAGCACTCAGGAGGCTGAGGCAGGAGAGTTGCCATAAACTACATAGCAAGTTCAAGGCCAGCCTGAACTACATAGCAAGACCCTGTAGATAGGTAGGTAGGTAGGTAGGTAGGTAGGTAGGTAGGTAGGTAGATAGATAGATAGATAGATAGATAGATAGATAGATAGATAGATAGATAAAACAAATCTTTCTTGTCACTAAATCGTCTGTGGTACCAATTGCTTTAAAGCAGATGCTCCAGAGGGTGGCAGCAGCCGCAGGCCTGGCGCGTCTGTGGTAAGTTCTGCATCTATGAGTGCGCTGCACAGCTCTTCCCTGCGTGACTATGCCCCTGCCAGCCGCTCTGAAAACCAGGACTCTCTGCAGGTAGCTTGCTGAGCAGCTCCCCTCCCCATGCTTTTGCTCTTGTTTTGTAGCATAGTTTCCTGTTTTTACTTTTATTGCTTTCCTTTTTCTTCCTTCCACTATCAAATCTTTATCTTAAAAATGTACTACAGGAGAAAATTATAGTAAGATTTGAATAAATAAAATTATTAATTTGTATAAGTACAAATTAATAGTCTCTGTTTGATAAAGGAAAAGTGGTAAATTGGATTAGGTTAAATTACTTTTCCTTTCATCACATTCTAAAGTGGTTTTGCTTTCTGTTGTTTCAGGCTTTAAGTTCCTTAGATGAAGATGATCCCAATATACTTCTCGCAATACAGTTGTCACTGCAAGAGTCGGGGCTGGCCATTGATGAAGAAACGAGAGACTTCCTCAGTCAGGAACCGTCCCTAGGAGCTATAGGTACATCTTTACCCTCCAGACTGGACTCAATCCCCAGGAATACTGACAGCCCTCGAGCTGCATTGAGCAGCTCTGAGCTTTTGGAACTTGGTGACAGCCTCATGAGACTAGGAGCAGAAAGTGATCCACTTTCAACTGACACCTTGAGCTCACAGCCTGTCAGTGAGGCAAGAAGTGATTTCTGTCTGTCATCTAATGACCCAGACTCAACGGGCCAGGACCCCAGTATCGATGACAATCTTCTTGGCAATATCATGGCTTGGTTTCATGACATGAACCCTCAGAGCATTGCCTTGATTCCCCCAGCAAGTGCAGAAGTGAGTACGGATTCTCACAGCCCCTGTGTCAAAGATGGCTCAGAAAGGATGAGGGATGTGGCGCTCGAGCTGCCAGAAGACTTGGTGTGTGAAGATGCCAGTATCAGTGAAGGCAGAGGAGCCCAGAAAGAAGAAAACGCTCTGGAAGAAAACGTTCTGACTGGGGAGACATCATCTCAAGCTGGTGACAGTGGTGATGAAGCAGCCAACAAAGAGAATGGTGCCGATGTTTCAAATCAAGCACCTGAAGCCCCTCACGACTGGCTTGAGCAAGTACATTTAGTGTGAACCACCTCCGTCTGGCTCCAAGTGCTTTGCAGCTCCCGATGGTGTGAAAGTTGGAGTAAGCTTTGTAGAGACTTTGATCCAATTAATTCCAACTTGATGATAACCACTGATGTTAGGATTGAATACAAAGGAGTTCCCTTGAAAGGTGGCTTCATTTTTTAACCTTACGGGGAATTTCTTTTGTATTTAATTGGATAGCTTTTCCCCTGTCTGCTGACTAAAAGAAGAGCAGGAAAGCAAGAGAAACACAAATGGAATAAGTAGGTTGTAATTCTACATTCTAAGAAAATGCAGCACTCTGTTTAGCCTAGAGTTGGCAGTATTTAAATTGAACATTTAAATCAAAGGCTTATTCCCTAATCTTTGGGTGGCTTTCAAAAAAAAAAGAGAAATGAGAAGTTTTCTTCATTCTGGAAGTTTGCTTGGACAGATCTCCCACCGCATATGTCCTCAGTCGCTTTATGCTCTGCCATACTTTCCTCCTCCCTTTTTGTCTGAGCAATGTGAATCGAGGTGTCAGGGCTTCTCTTTAGTGCTGCATCTGCCACAGTGTAATTAGTTTTAACTTTCACATGATTAATCAGAGGTTTTTTTTCTCATGTCAACTTACAGTTCAACTGTGCCAAACTCTAAACTTGTGCATTGACTAACAAGGCATTTAGGGGTGCAGCACCCTAGTGTGCACCAGGGCAGTGTCGGCGCTCTCGGGAGCCAAAGGTGCCGCTGGCTAGCAGTGATATTCCAGAACCTAATAGGCTTTTGTTGCCATGGAGACTGCATTGAGATACATGTAGCCTGTAGCTTAAGTTAACTAAACCTAATGCTGCTGTTAAAAACAGTTTATTTTAATATTAAAATACAGTTGATTAGCAACAGCGGTGCTGTATTTTAAGAGACACTTTATTGGAAGTGCAATCATAGTTCTTTGTTTTCACAATTTTACAGTGCATTCTAATTACTAATGGGTGCAATTACTTTTAATGGTGTTTTATAAAATAGAAAAAAAGTGGAGTTTTCATGAGTTATAGTAAATCCCACAATTAAAAACTTCAATAAAAACATCCTGCGCAACATGTTACTGTGCCTTTGCCTAACCTAAATGGATAGTTGCCAGTTAATAAGTCAGTAATTCAAATTTCAATGTCTCTTCTGAAGTAACTATGCTATGAATTGCAGAGACCTCCATAAAACCACCCATGGCCTTGCCTTTACAGTAAATATAACAACTAAATGTTCAATCAGTTTGTTTGCCTATATAGCAAATGCTGACATATGTTTGTTCTCTTGCACAATACTCATTTGCTGTGTAATTAGTGTTTAGTATTGAAAAAAGTCAACTTCCTAGTTATCAGTGTCTTATTGTGAAGAAAATACTGGTTCTAGCTGTAATTAAGATACAGTGGTACAGTGTGTAATTAAAACTAGAGTAAACTGTTGGAATGGTTGTTTACTTACATATTATCAAAACTAGCATAACATAAACAAAATAGATACGCGCAACACTCCATTTAATGATTTGCCAGATTGTTGCCAGAAATCTACAGAAACCAAAATTTCTGTACTGAGTTTATACAAGCAAGTCCTAGGCCAGGTAAAAGGTTATATTAGTATTGATATCCATGTAAATTGTGATTACGGTTTTTGGTTATTCTTTTTTCAAACCCAGCTTTTGAAATATTCTTGTCATTTGAATTAATATGGCCAGGACATGACAGTATTTACTACTCCCCAGGTTAGTTCCCCTAAGATAAGTTGTGTGGGAATTGCTCCTATACCATGGATATTAAAAGTCCACATTAATTTTTATTTCTTTGTCAGATACATTGATATCAATCCCTATTGTTTAGTGGGGGAAATATTAACTTTATCTGCAGTGTATTACTGTATATTAAACTGAAATGGTCCATGAAAGGATTTTTTACAAATTTATTTTAGACTAAAGATATTAACAACATTAATTTTTGACCACCATGTAATTTTTCAGTAGAAAGGTTGCGCATCACCTCGCGGCATCCTGACGGTGCCGTTAGGTGGAAAGGCGCGCTCTGTGTGGAGACAGCGTCTGCGGCAGGTCCAGTTTCCTTGAGCCCTGTGCCGTTTCCTTTGTTTCTGTGCTGGTCTCTTCTGAGCATGAAAATGGATCATTATCCAGTTTGTATTTCCTTGGTACATATTTTAAAAACAACACAGTCGTTGACTTTACAATTCAGTAATAAAGTTTGGCAAAGCCTATTTTGTAAACAAGTTAATTTTATAATGTAAAAAAAAAAGTTAATCTAACCTTGACTTGTTATTTGCACTTTCATAGTCTATACTTGATACATTCCCACTTTATATACAGTAGGATTCTACAAACGTGTAGATGTTCGGCCAAATGAATGCTGTTAATAATATGTAAAGTTCTTTGATTAAACATTTATTACTTAAACTACTTCCATTTTGTCTCATTACATTATAGACTTTGTTTTAAGGAAGTCGGGAAGCAAAATTTTCTCCAGATTAAATCCCCTTCAATGTGTGGGATTTTGGTTCTAAAGTATAATTGATCAGTGCCTAGTATTTTTTATAGTAGCCCACTTGCTGAGCATTTTATACCCCAAAGATAAATCTGGCAACACTGCATGACAATGTGTTAAAAGTCTATGTTAGTGCTCCTTTCGTTTTTATTACTGTAGCTGTTACAGTTTTTTTCCTTGAACTCTCTAATAGAAGCACACAAAAAACAAAGAACTTTAAGATACGTTTTGTAAAACTGCTTAGGAAAAAACCTCATGCCATATGAATAAAAAGCCCTGCTCTCTCCACCACGTTGTTGTTCTTTCCCTTATGAGTTACCAAAACAAACCTTGGCATCTGGGTTTCAATGAGCCTAAGGTAAATTCCAGGCCACCAGCTGGGGTCTGCCTGTAACAGTCACCTAACATCATGTTTTGTTTATGTCTTTCATTTGGTCAATCTGAACCGTGAGTATGCGGAATAGTCCCTGAAATGCTGTTTATGGAAACCACTGATCTCATTTTTATTCTTTTTTAGCCCTGGCTGTCTGAATTTCACCTGTTCTGAGTTACAGTATGAGACTTGCTAAAATTTGGTCTTTACTTTTCTTTTGTTTTTGAGATAGGATTTCACTATGCAGTTCAGGCTGACCTTGAATTCACTTCGTGGCCTCCTCCTGCCTCAGCCTCCCAAGTACTGAAATTACAGACATGTGCCACCACACCCTGTTTAAAGTTTGGTCTATTTTTAAAACTGTGACTCAGAGGAGTACAACCTTGGAATCTAAATATTAAATCACAATTCAAATTTTTGGATTGTTTTAAGGTGGAAATAAGTCCACTGAGAAAAAAGTATTATTGTGTGCTTGGTTCTTAGACTGAGGAGTAGTTTCATTGTAACCTTGCGTCAAAGGTGTGACCACTGGATCTTCTCCATAGGAACACTGGATTGTACCCTTGACAGGTCTTGTCACTGTGTCATCAGGATAGTAGATTTCGGGTTGGGGAGATAGCTTGGCAGTCTAAGTGCCTGCCTGGCAAGCACAAGGATCTGTGTTTGATCCCTGGTGCCACATGCCACGTGGGCCCTTACCAGGTTGGCCACCGAAACCTGGCATGGTGATACACACCTACAATCCCAGCACCAGGGAGACTGAAACAGGAGGATCACTATGAGTCTGAGCTGCATAGCTAGATCCTGTAGCAAATAAATAAATAAAATTTTTAAAGAATAGTAGATTTCTCTCTAAAAACATGATACTTTGTGTCAGACTATTTTAGGAACTGCTAAAAGTAAGAATTATAAAAAATAAAAAATAAGATGGACCAGATAGATTTCTGTAGCTCTCAGTTCCACTTATAGTTGACAAGTACCTGACAAGTTGAATAGTGACCAAACTTTTGAAGTAATTATTTTTCCTTGGTCTTTGAAACTGTTAATTTGACAGTATTCCTGAAAAGGCTGTCATCTCTTAGCACCTTGTTAATCAGGTATTTAATTTAGGGCCTGCCTTATATGAGTTACCAGTTTATAGACAGGCTAAGAGATTAGCACATGAAAGAATGAAAACAACATAGTTGTCAGTCTTCTTGGCCCTCCATTCGACTGGGTGTGCCCAGAGCATGTGTACCTGACAACAGTTTGGCCAGGGCCATCTTTGGGAATGTTTGTACCTAGGAACCTTGAGGACAAGGGAGCAGACATGACTGCTTGCTATCCATAGTTCAGTGGTCCTTGGTGCAGCACACAGCCACCGTTCCCAGTGTCCATCCTGCCCTTTGTGTTAGCCCCATGCAGCTGGAGACCTGGGGAATTGACAGGGTATGCTGATGGATTCTGCACGCTGTGCCATGACTGATGAAGTCCCTTGCCTCTTACCCAGGGGCGTCCTGTCTTTTGTCAGTGTGGATAGGACTGTTAACAGGCTAACTTAGCTGGTTTATAAATAGAGTAAAATAGAGGTCCAAGCCCAAGAGTTCCTGGCATCAAGATGCAATGCTAACATGATTATCTGGAGGGAAAGAAAAAAAAAAAAAAAAATGAGCCATGGAAATGTATGGCTTCCAGGATTCGTAATGAAGGCTGTCACCCAGGTGATAGGTGTGGGTTAAGGGCTGGCAGAGACCCAGAGTTCCCATCCTCCTAGCTGCTGGTGACCAAGGGCTGAGCTAATGTGGAAAGGTTGGGCTAGTAGAGCAGAGGCTGAGCAACTATAGGCAGGAATGAAGCGAGCTGTCGGAGTGATGCCTTGATCGGGATTCCACCAGGCGGGCGGTAGAGGGGAGACTGTTAGGACAGCAGTGCTCTGGCCTAGCTGAAAGGCCATGTGGCTGTGACTGCTAGCCAAGGAATCCTTAGTGTAAACTAAATGCATCCAAAATAATAACCTTGACTTCTGGGTGGACTGAGTACATGAGATCTTTTGGTTGAGCTTGAGGCAGTTGCCGCCCTATTCAGATGCAGAAGTGACAGCAGAGCTGGCCTAAAAGCACAGAGCAAACAGTAGGCATGGTCCTGGCCCCTGCTTCAGCCGTCCTGTGCTGCAGTGAGGACAAGGTGCCAGGTGCAAGAGTGACAGTTGCCAGGGTTGGCGGGATGCAGCATTGCTTCAGGGGAGAAGGAAGCTCTGGTGACTTGGTTCCCGGATACTGAGGGTGTCGCGCATTGAGGCCCTCACCTGGGGCAAGGACTACAAGAAGAAACAAGCCGAGGAGCTGCTTCTCCACCGCTAGCCTCCTGTCACCCTGGACAGCCCCCCCCCTCCTGGTTGGGGGACATTGTGCACCAACCTGCCATCTAGGACTCCTCCCATGTGTAGCCCACACATCCTCGCCCCCTCAGGATGTTCCTGTCACAGAAATTGGCTTGGGACATACTCCTGGATGGGAAAAGGAAGCTAAAAGGGTCTTGTGCATGCAGTCCTTGGGGTAATTCCACAGAACATGGCTTCCATGTCTAAATGTGTAGTGGAATTGGTACGTTGTCATGCTTAGCCTGCATCATTATCTTCAGCGGGATTCTCCTTTTCAGGAGAGGCCATGTGGAGAGAAGTGACGTTGGGCAGGTAAGGTGCTGCTGAGCAGGTCTCCTTGTCCTCTCCATGGCAAAAATAATACCGAATCCAGGAGGAGCAAGGGAAAGCTCTGCTTATAGAGACCTAAGGGCGGAGCCTTGGCCCAGACAACAGCATCACTTGTCTGCCACAGCAACCATGTACAACCACTTCATGAAATGTCAGCTATTTACCAATACTAAGCTCTTAAAGCTGAGTGCCTTACCCAGACAAGCCTTGTAACTTGCTGACCTGACATGGTGGTGCTGAGGTGGTTCTACTCAAATTAAAAAATTAAATAAATTGGAGAGTTCAACAGGCCTTGCTGGTCAGGTAGAAGCAACAGAATTGAGAAGTTAGGTAGCCTGGCCCTGCCAGTACCTCACTCTCACCTGAAGAACTATTGCTACTTCACTGGTGGAAATTTGTTCCCATCACCGCTGTCTGAAACAAAGCCACTCAGGTAGTGTGGATCTAATTCACAGAATGACTGGGCTTAGTTGAGTTGCTTGGCAACAATTTCTTTCAAATAAAAGTAATTTTTTTCCCCCTGCTGTAGTTAATTCTAAAACTTGTAGGAAGAACCAAAGAACAGGAACAACTAAAACAGTTTTGAAACATAAAACCAAATGTAGCATGATACAAAGTTAATACTCAAAAACCAATAATTCCTTTTTCCCTATTCTCCCTCTCCAACCCTTCTAGTCCTTCTATCTACAAAGGCTTTGTTTCTGCTTATTTCCTTCTATTCTCTTACACCAGACTAATAACTAAATCTTGGAAACAGCCCACGTGCCCCTCAGCAGATGAATCCAAGTGCAGTGGAGTGCTACTCTTGCCTGCAGAGGGGTAAAGCATTTTTGGGTAACAAGATGCATCTTGAGACCATAATGTTACCTGAGTTAAATCAGACACACAAACTTAAATATCACATTGTTTCTCTTGTTTGAAAAAGCCAGAGAGTAAATAAGGAGCAAAATGGAAATAAACACTGGAAAGTACGAAGAGCATAGTCAAGTGGGAAGAAGAAAGTGGGGAGGAAGGAGCAGGAAAGAAAAAAAGATATTTTAAAAAAGAATGAAAACAAAACCTTTGTCAAGCCAGAGAGACAGCTCAGAGGCATAAGTGCCTGCCCACCAAGTGTAAGGTCCTAAATTTGATCCCCGGTACAAAAGAAATTACCTTCTGGGCCAGCCACCGAGACCAGGCGTGCTGGCACACGCCTGTGATCTCAGGGCTGGGGAGGCTGAAAACAGGAGGACCACTGCAAGTCTGAGCTGCGTGATGGACCCTGTACCAAGTAATTCAAATAATGCTGGAACATGCAAAAATAGAAACCTCTGCTTTAAACTTCATACCTTAAACATGAAATGGATGCTAGATTTAAATGTAATATAAAAGATGTTTAG
>NW_004524838.1:1979445-1985338 GCF_000260255.1 Octodon degus | reverse complement strand
TGGTCCCGCCGGCGCAGGTTAGCAGGAAGCTCTCCACACACTCACCGGACCTGGGCTAGGACTGGGTCTGGGGGTTCCCGGAAGTCGGCAGAAATTCCGGACCTGGGCTAGGACTGGGTCTCGATAGTTTCTTTTAAAACTAAGGACATGCCACACAATTCAACTCTTGTATTTATGGGTTTTCATCACAGAAATGTAATTGTAAATGTAAAATGTAATTTTACATCCATTCAAACAATACACAATTTTTGATAGTTGCTTTATTTGTGATAAGCCAAAATTGAAATCCACCAAGACATCTTCCAGTAGATGAATGATTAACTGCACTACAGCTATGCAATGGGATACTCCTCAGCTATGAAAAAGGAAAAACCTAGTACACACACCAACTTGCATGGATCTCAAGGGCATTATGCTTATTGCCTTGTCTTCTCTTGGTTCTTTTATTATTTGCTTGTTTTGTGTTAAAGTTTTTGAACACTGATAAAAGACTTTGGTGCTAGTTCAGCGATCACTTGCTTTTCAGTGATGTGTTTTGGGTATGGCTAACTCTAATACTTTGCCCAGCGTCAAGATCCAACCACCTTGGATAATTCAAAAGGGGAGAATCCAGTGTCATTAACCCCATACCTAGCTGTCTGGGAATGTACTCTAGTACCATTAATGTCACAAAGTTCATCTGAGTATTGACTTACAGAGAAATAGCAACAATTACGCAACCCTGGTAGTGTCAAACTAATGAGCTAAAGTTGTGTCATGCAAAACGATGTGGATATCAGCATACCATAAGGGCCACTTTTTCACTGCCCTTAACCCTAGAGAAGAAATCCACAGTGATGGCGTAAACCTTAAGACAGCCCAGGTACTGACTTAATGCTAGTACGTTCTGCATGTGACAAGTACGCCTCCACTGATGGCATAAAAGAATTCAGCAGGAATTGTATAGCGTTAACTATCAAGGGATTAATAAAGCTTTATGGCTATACTAGTTTAAAAAACTGTATGGGAACAGGGGAATACAAGAATGAAAATTTGGAATTTTGAGCCATATGAGGAGAGAGTGGAACAAAGGATCTTTTGGGGGAATCAAAGGATGTTTATCGAATTAGGTAAAAAACTGACAATAGAGATTAAAGCAGAAGGACAAAGAAGAAACTATGTGGGAAGTAAAAATAAGAAAATGGAGAAAAAATTAAAAAGAGAAAAATGTTTTTAAAAAGAAGAAAAAGATAAAAAACAAGAGAGACAAAAATTACCCAAACCCCAATAAAATGACAAAGGATAAGGAAAGGGAAAAAAGGGGGCCGGGGAGATGGCTCAGTGGAATAAGCGCTTCCCTGGTAAGGGCAAGGGCCTGAGTTCAATCCCCGGTTCCGCCAAAAAAAAAAAAAAAGAAAGAAAGAAAGAAAGGAAAAAAGAAAACACACACACACAAAACCAACTAAAAACAATGCCCACACACCAGCATGGTGGCACACATCTCTAAATCTCTCAAAAAATTTTAAAAAGCTGTCACTCATGCTGCTTGTGTGCTCGTTCGGTGCAGACCTGGTACCTCTTGTGAAGCGGTAACTAAGGAGACTCGGGCGTTCGCTGTGGCTGACGAAAAGCCAAGGGAGGAGTCAAGACTGAGAACAACGATCACATTAATTAGAAGGTGGCGGGGCAGGCTGGTTCTGTGGTGCAGTCTAAGACTAAGAGGCATACACCGCTTAGTAAACTAACGGAAGCCTATTGTGAACGACAGGGCTTGTCAGCGAGGTAGATCAGACTCTGATTTGATGGACAGCCAGTCAATGAAAGCGACACACCTGCACAGTTGGAAATGGAGGATGAGGATACAATGGACGTGCTCCAGCAGCACACAGGAGGCGTCTACTAAAAAGCGAACCTACAACTACTCCAGAACTCTGTTCTTACACACCAAGAATACATTCTCAATTAGAAAACTGCAATTTGGTTCCGCCACATCCTGACTACTGCAGTATAGTTTTCTCTATTCTTTCCTTTACCTCTTCCTCATTCCTTTATTGTACATAAAAGTATCTGGTGTATGTGCACAAGCATATTGCTTTTTTTTTTCTTTAACTAAATGGCCAACAGTATGTTTTGATTGACATCAAATGGAGATGAGATGGGAAATTACTGGCTCTGTGAACATAATCCCCTTTCTCCATCAGTGGCATGCTCATCAGCTCTTATCTTTATACTCCAGTAAGTTATTTTGCTCTCACTGTTTTAACGGAAAATACGGCAACATAAAATTCCTTGCATACCCTGTTTGATTGGAGAATTTTAATGTTTTTCATTTATCATTGTAAAACCAAGGACAATTTTATAACTTTTTTTGTACGTAGCTGTTACACGTGGGGCAATCTGTCTTTAAGTAGGACTACTCCTTTAAAAAAGAATCCTAGATAATTTTCCCTTTAAGTCAAGTGTCTTGTTTAAATAAACTTCTCCTTTAAAAAAAAAAAATGCTTGTACTCTAAGAAGAAGGAGAAGCAAGAAAAAGAAGAGGAAGACAAAAGTTCTCTGATGCCGAATGTGTGATTTCCTTCCAGGATCTACAATTTTGAGACAGTGCCCATGTCACGTCCCTTCTAGGCTGCCCCCAGATCTGTGCTTTATGCAGGCTCAGCAGATAGTAGGATTAGGGCAAATCTGGAGTGCTTCAGGCTGAGCCTGGCCTCTGGCTTGGGGCAGGACCTGTATTCTTTAACTAGACCCTTTGGTGGGTCTCTTTCGAGCCTGACCACAGCAGCCTCCTGTGATTGTCTCCCACCCAGTCACTGTGGGACCGTAGTGCTGGGAGGCCTGGAGTAAAGCCATCCCATGGGTGCTCTGAGTCCTGCATTCAGTCATCCCTTCCTCCAAATGGTATCTGACCAAGCACTCCTTGCAGGGATATGCATGTGCGTGGATGGAGTCACTCACCAGCTGCTTCCCACCAAAGGACTCGTGGAGCGGAACCCCATGCCCTTCCTGAGGCTCGCACCACCCGCGAAGCCCGTCCACCTCTGTCTTTCTCCCTGAAGTCCTCTCAAGTCCCCAGCTTTCACTTCATCTCCCCAGATTTGGTCTCCCTTTCCTAGGAGCCATGCCAAGGAGAAAGTTACCAACTGTGCCCTCCCTTCCCTGTGTTGTTGTTTTGTCTCTTCAGTTTCTCAGTAGGCTTGTTTTCCTGTCAGATCCTTCACATTTCCTGGGGTCTACTTTTTCCTCCTCCCAAGTTATTAGTTGCCAGTGTCTGGATTCCAAATCTCAGAGAGGCGGAGTTATTGTTTCTTATCACTGTACCATTTTCCCAGAAGTCAGAAATTTCTTACCTTGAAATAGAACAAATTCATCTAGCCATTTGTTAGACTGACCCTAATAAGAGTGTCTTGCGCAGAGCCCATATGCATGCACAAATCAAATATTGTCATAGGAACATCAAAAATTCTCCTAATCAATTCACCACCCCTGTTTGGTGGCACATACAGTAGCCTCCATAGTAGGCGGAACATGGGGAGGAAGGCTGCTGAGACAGCAGAAATGCCTGGTGGTGTGCTGGCGCAGCAAAAGCTCAAGAAAGCCTATCATGTGCATGAAGGTTTTCTTGAAGCCCAGGAGAACCACCAAGTCCTCAAGCTTTCCAGTGGCATTTGCTTCCTTGTATGGATTAATTTGCTGAGATGTTGGTACCAAAGCCGTTGACAGCTACATACACAGTAAGGGTGGCTTAGATAACCAGGCCCATGCGTTTTCGAGGAGCCTCAAAGATTTTTGCTGATGGCCTTAAAGTCATTGCTGCTTCTATTTATGTTTCAAAGTTGGATCCCATATTCTGGGAATTTTCTGGTTGTAATAAGAGAGCAAACACAATATGAAACTCTGCTAAATAGAGCCCCTTCTAAGTTAGTGTAACCAGAAAATAGCAGTATAGAGTGAACCTGAAACAACAGGAAGTCACAAAGTCAGGTGTCTGGTGCTGTGTATATGTACACTCAAGGGTCTTCTATGAGATCTGTGAATTCAGTTAAATCACAGCCTTATCTAATACTTCGTTGTTGTTGTTGTTGTTGTTGTTGTTGTTGTTGTTGTTGTTGTTGATACAGGGTCTTACTACACAGTTTGGACTCGTAGTGATCCTCCTGTCTCAGCCTCCCCAGTGCTGGGATTAAAGGCATACACCGCCACACCCCATTTTAAGGCTAGCTTGGTTTTTCCAGGTTCTGGGGCCAGTACTGCATGCAGTACTGGGGATCAAAGCTGGGACCTTGCACTTGCCAGGCAGACACTTAGACCACTGAGCTATCTCCCCAGCCCACTCTTTTAATATTTTTGACTATGGAGCAAGGCATTCCCATATTCCTCTCTTGTGTACAATCCAGGGCATTCCAGTATTCTCTAAACCCTAAGCCCCCTGGATGAGTTCACAGAACCCCCTCCTCCCTGCTTCTTTCATTCAGCATCTTCTGGCCTCCCCTTCAAAAGAGGTGACCACAGGTGACTGCCAGTCATACACTTCAACTCTCCAACCCCATCCCCTCCTACCCCTCCTTGCTTTGATTTTTTTTTCCAGTGTTTAGCAACATCACTTCCTTCTGCCTTCAGATATGCCCAGATTTCCCCTCTCCTAGAAAAGCAAGAAGCAAAGGCACAACCTTCATCTTCCTACTGCTTTTCTTCCAAGGAGGCGAACCTGCTGGATGTCTCTGGGACTCTGTCCCCTCATTCCACAGTAACTGCTTTCTTTGGAGTCAGGACTCGCTCCCTCTTCCCTTCTGAGTCAGCTGTGTGATGATTGTCAAATCCACTGGCTTTGTTCTTAGTTACTGTGCCTTGAATTCAATGCTTTTTAAAAGACCTTTAGGTATTTTAAAGAACTTGGAACATCTTGACCCTAAATGAATTGTGGCCTGGGTGCCACAATTTCAACACCCTCTTGAAAAGCATGGCTGGTCTCATGATTGGATGCTGTCACCATTCTCATATTTTGATGACTGACACCCTTTCTCTCCTTGGTCTCGCAAGTATGGCTATTTACAGAGTTCATTCTTTGGGATCTTTTCTTTGATCCCTCATTCCTGGCAACTGCATCTGTCTTCATGATCTCAGTTCACACCAAACTGATGGTTCCAAATTCTGTATCTGTAGCCCTGAACTTTAGCTTCCAGACCTCAGCCAATTTTAACACTTCCTGTTTCTATATATTGGACAAAAACTGAAACTTTTACTCATCCCACTTCACAACACCCCATAGCTTTTCCCCTTTCCTAAAATTGCCTTATTTTAGTAGTAATTTTCCAGAGTAAAACTAGGGCTATCCCTAATTTCTCCAGTTCAAGAGATCCTCCAATCAGATGTCAAAGTTTTTGTACTTATCTTGACCATATATGATTATTCTACCCCATTTAGCACCTTGTTCTGTCATTTAGTGGCATAAGCCTGGGCTACTGTGTCAGCTCAGATATGCTCTTCCTCTTCCTAGTATCTCCTCTACCTTAACCTGCTGGGCTAGTCTAACTCTCCTGAAGACTGCTTTCATTTTGGTACTGTAGTTAAAAGCTTATGCCTACAAGATAGCCATCAGGATTATCTGAAGGTCTTCATCTGGTGGAACCATCCCTCTGCATAAACTTTTCTCTCTAGTTCCCTTCCCGGACCACCTGAAACCCATCATGAGTAGGCCAGTTTGGTGTCTTGTTTCATACTACTGCAGTTACACACTCTTCCTGCTGGGGAAAGCACCAAAGACTGGCTGGGCTGGAAATTGGAAGTAGAAAAAAGAGGGCCAGGGATAAAGCTCATTGGCACAGCTCATTGACAAGTGCAAGGTCCTGATTCCAATTCCAGGTACAAAAGAAGAGGAAGAAGAAAGAAGAGGAGGAGGAGGAGGAGGAGGAGG
>NW_004524838.1:1977812-1978660 GCF_000260255.1 Octodon degus | reverse complement strand
TAAATAAAAGATGTTTAGAAACCTTAGAATCTAACTCTAATCTGAGTTAAATCAGACACACAAATTTAAATATCACATTGTTTCTCTTGTAGCAAAGAATTTTTAGATGTGATCCCAAGAGCATAATCCTTAAAAAAATTAATTAGTAAATTAGACATTAAAATGTAAAACATTTACTCCATGAAAGACCCAGTGAAGAGAATGAAGAGATAAGCTAGCTACACAGCTTGGGGGAAAAATACAAGCCACAGATGTAACAACTCGTTTAGGATATAAAAAGACAAAACTATATGATGGGCCACAGATAAAAAGGCCCCCCCCGCACACATGATGGGCCACAGAAAGGGGCATTTGGCCACAGAAGGTGAGTGGCTGACACATGAAAGGATACTCAGCATCACTATTTGCCCAGGAAATGCAAGCTTAAAACACAGCAAGACACAACACGGACCTGTCAGAAGGACCATGTGTTCTTCATCCACTCATCTGATGATGGACATAGAGAGGCTGCTTCCAAGATTTAGGTATTAGGATTATGCTGCTATGAACATGAATATGCATGTATGATAGTTTCTTTTATTTATTTTTTTCATTTTTTTCACTGCTTTTTATTCTCTTTAAAAACAATCTACAATGAATTATTTTTAAAAATAAGTTAGATTCAACATTGAAATCAAGTCCTTGAATAGCTAGTGATGTGAAGCATTTTTTCACATATTTGCCTCTTCTATTGCTTCCTCTGAGAAGTGTGTGCTCATCTTGGATGCCAATTTTTGGACTGGGTCTTTAAATTTGGGGGTCCTAATGCTTTTTAGTTCTTTATAAATTTTATTTTTTTTTATTTTTTT
>NW_004524838.1:1944355-1977712 GCF_000260255.1 Octodon degus | reverse complement strand
AGAAGAAGAAGAAGAAGAAGAAGAAGAAGAAGAAGAAGAAGAAGAAGAAGAAGAAGAAGAAGAAGAAGAAGAAGAAGAAGAAGAAAAGAGAGAAGGTAGGCAGGTAGACATGGGTTCATTTGGATAGAACTGAACATGTGAGCTTTTGCATCAGAGCAAAATTCTGTTTTTATTTATTTAGTTATTTATTTATTCGATACAGGGTCTCACTGTGCAGCTCAGACTCATAGTGATCCTCCTGTCTCAGCCTCCACAGTGCTGGGATTACAGGCGTGTGCGACCATGCCCAGTTTCAGTGGCTGGCATAGCACAGCACTGGCGCAGCATGCAGTTCCAGGGATTGACCCCAGGTCATTGTGCTTGCCAAGCAGGTGCTTACTCCACTGAGCTATCTCCCCTCTGAGTAAAATTTTGTTATCAAGTATCTTATCCCAGGAATCCATGAAATTCATATATATATATATATATATTCCTCAAGAAATCATCAAACTGGCGGTACAAGATTTTATAAAAATGTAATTCAATTCCAAATTTTATGGGACTTCTTGTTTTATATAGAGAGCAGCACTTTTGCAAGATGAAAGTTCTAGAGATTGATTGCATAATACATTTAACATTCCTGAACAGTACACGTAAAATGGTTTTATGGTGGTTATATTTTATGTAAATTTAAAATGTAGGACATGGGGCCGGGGAGATGGTTCAGTAGAATAAGCGCTTGCCTGGCAAGCTCAAGGGCGTGAGTTTAATCCCTGGTTCTGCCAAAAAAAAAAAAAAGTATGACATCAGTTGTCCCAGACAATCAGAGGACATGGTCCTGAAACCAAGCCCACAAGAACAATTCTGATGGGACAGGAGCAGCAGTCTCTGCCCTGAGCTTTCTGTGTAGATTAACGTGGCTAATCCTCCCTCAGCTCTCCCTGGTAGTAGTAATAACACTCTCTCCAGTATGACTCTGAAACACATGAGGAAGGTAAAATTCATTGTTTTATGTTATTCTTTGAAAAATCAGATGCCAGAATATTCCCACAGAATGTCTAAGCCAAGAGGAAAGAAGAAAAACAAGTAAATTTAAATTTCTGTATCCAGTTTTATTCATGAAGAGAGGTGTTTAGAACTCTCTGGAAAATGTCAATGAAGCAATGGACATCATGCAAATATTTGTAAATATGTAATTACGGTAGTCATCTTTTGATTTTATAAAAATTAGAAATAGTCTCAGCAAGTTTTGATGTATGACAATGGAATCAAAGCATAACAATAATAGCTATCATCTACTGAATGCTTAGTCTCTTTTGTAAAGAAAGAAAAAGGGTTCTTAATTTTTTCCTAAAACAAAGGGCTTCTGAAGTCCCCGTCTGAGCCAGATAACAGTTCCCAAGGGCCCTTTCTTGTTTCCGAGCTAAGCCAACACCGGCCATACAACTACCGTCCCAGTTGAATCAGTTGCAGGATAAAAAGGAAAAGGTTGATGATGTCCAAGTAGATCTCCAGGGCAGCAAAAACATACTCCTCCGGGTCCAGCTCATAGTGGCGCACCCCGACCAAGAGCTGCACGTCCATCACCAGGTACTTGAAGAAAAAGAAAATCAAGTAAGTGTCCCGAATGATCTGGAAAATTGTTTTAGAGTCAAGAAAAATATGGAAAGTAGCTTCTGGCTAAATGTGCTTATAACTTCAACTTCATGAAGTCCTCAGGTTTGTACTCTTTCAAAGCAAATTTCTCGTCCTCCTAAAGCCTGTGGGACAAAGCCTGAGCGTCCTTTTCCTTTCCAAATTCAAAGCATCTTTTGTATCTTTAGTCAATGGAGTGCACCAAATGGACAAATTATAAAATTCCTGTTTGTAAAAATAAATTAAATAAAATAAAGTAAATGCCTGTTTGTAATTTTGGTCCATGTTCTTGTTAAACAATGGTCAAAATAAATATGGTTCTGGCCACTTAGATTCACATGGATTAATAATTCTGAATTCTTTGATAGCAAACGTGGTCATTTGGGACAGCTTTGTTATGGGTCCTGTAAGTTCAATATAGAATGAAAAGGGCCTCCTATGTGGTTCAGTAACCCCAAAAGAAACAGCTTTAGCTCAGCTGAAGCAGGTGAAACTGCACAGCCCTAAAACAACAAGATTAAAAAAAGACACTCCTCTCTCATCCTTGCACTTGTTGCAAAATAGCAGACCTGGGCAGCCTGAGGATGAGGAGGAGAGACACAACCAGCACAGTTGCTGGGACCTGCAGCTTAGCTATGACTCCAGAGTTGTGAGGCGGAGCCCGGCGCACAAACCAGCCCTGGCACTGCAGAGAATGCTTGGGGTTTACACATTTTCTGAAATCCACTTTAGAAACATCCCAAGGGATTCAGGTATTCCTGAGTCCTTGTCCCTATGAGGGCTTATAGGGATGAGGGAGATGGGAGGCAAGGAACAGGATAAAAGTGACTGAACATATCCTGAGGTCATGCCAAATGGCCTCTCGTGTAATGTGGGAATAACCCCAGGGGGGCAGACGAGATTAAATAGAGCCTCGGAAAAGGAAGGGGCAACAGTAGAGAAAGATGTCAGATGAGCCTGGAGCCGCTGGGGCGGGGTGTGTGTGTGTGGAGGGAGACCTCGTCTGAACTGCTAAGTTCCTTCCCCGCCTTTCTCCCTAGGTCTCATTCCAGCCCCTTTGGAAGATCAGCAGCTTCAGTGAACAACCACTGTGATTTGGGGGTCCTTGAAAATCTCTATTTGATCCCCCAAAAGGCTCCCAGGGGTACTGAGCGGTCCTTTGCTCTAACATCCTCCTCCTAACACCCTAGAGTCCTAACTTCTGTGAAGAAGAGCTTTTCTCTTCCCAGTCATTTCCTAGACGTGGCCTGGGCAGCTGGGAGCGTGGCTTCTCAGGAGTGGTTCACATGCATAGGAGCAGATGTGTCCGGTAGCCAAGTCAGCCAACCCACAGGAGGCTAGCCAGGACCCCCAGGAGCCCTAGGAATGTGCCACCCTCGGCCTCACCCCCGCACAACTCTGGCAGTGAAAATGCACTGCACGCCCTGTTTCCTCCTCCCGGTGCTTGATGTCGGGCGATCTGCCTGGGCCTGCAGAAGAGGTTTTGCTCTGGCTGCAAACGGGGAGCAGAACACCAACATACAGCACGGAGACAGACTGCGCAGAAAGCAGGCCAGAGGCGACACGGCTGCAGTGTCAACGCATGAAGGCTGAGTGCACAGGAGTGGGGCGCGAGGGGCACAAACCAGGCCCTCTTAAAATAGGTGAAGCGAGAACAGTGAAATGTTAATCTCTTGGTATAATTTTTTCCAACATCTAAAAGACATAAGCACACATACTGTGAATTCTCTTCAGATCATATAAATCTGTCACCTTTTTAAAAGACCTAACACAATTCCAACAACACAAAGGAATGAAAGGGAGCAAAACATAGATAGCTTTCAATGCTTGCTGACCAGGTATGGGACTTCTAGACCACTCTATGTTATGCATGTTGGGAAATCTTCAAACTCATTTTTTTTCTTTAAAAACCACAGGAGGCAGGAGTGTAGCTCAATGCTTGGCACACAAGATCCTGGGTTCAGCCCCAAACACTGAGAAATGAATAAATAAATAAATGAACCCTAAGAGAGGTAGCCTGATGAATGTATAAAATGGAATACTACAGCCCTCAAATAGAGCGCCTTAGCCCTAGGTCTGCTAATAAATGGAGACCGCAACTTCTTAAGAAAAAAGGCCAAGATGGAACATTGCATTAGTGAGAATCCACTAGTGCTGGAGGATCGGGTGCACGTGCATAAGGAAACCCTACAAGGAGTCCCAACACTGCCACCAGTGGTTCCTGCTGAGGAGGGCCACAGGAGGGAGATTTTTGTGGTCATCTTATACTCCTCCATGTCTGCTGGATTTTCAGATACACAGTATTACTTTAAATAAAATATTTCTTAAAATAATTATGAAGATACGGGAGCAAGATATGAGAAGGAAAGATGACAGAGAGATTCCTAGGAGCATCAGTGGTGACCTCTGTCATTTCCCTAGAAGTTCCTGTTGTGGAAGAACAAAAATGAGACATCAGTCCAGATGGAAAAGTGAAACTTACTACAGCCTGCTGTAGTAAGCTCTGTGGTCTGTGACTATCTTGTGTTCTCTTAAATATTGACTCTTTCAAGAAAAGCAAGGTTCCACAGGCTGGGAAGATCATGCAGCTTTCTTGGGGGTGATGGCTTTAGGAGGCAGTTCGTTGCTGGAGGGTTTCTTGTGAATTGCTGACTGCAGGGGACAGAGAGGGAGAAATGCACTTACCATGGAGAACAGCAGGGTTCCGATGCCAGCATACAACAGGTGCAGCCACTGCAGAGAGAAAACAGTGGTAGCTTAAGAAGGAAATCCAATCCAGAGTAACGTAAGAACTTACACAGCTCACTGGGGACAGAGAGGTACCCAATATTAAGAAAGTCAAATCTCAGGTGAAATAAATCTTTCCTGAAACACTCAGGTCCAATAGGCAACCAAAGGAAAGCTAGTATCTTCACACCAAATTGTATTCATAAATATTCATGAAGTGAAGGAAATGCTTAATGTCTCTCAAGGTAGGGCCAGGAGAATGTATCAGATGGCTGCGTCTTTTTGCCCCAACTGTAGAGCCCTTCTGGAGAATCTGCCTCCCTCAGGCAAGGAATAGGCATTGCTGGGAGTATACAGACTTGCATACCCTCGCTGGAGGGTACAATGGGAGGTGGACATCCAATCAGAAAATAGTGAAATCTGACTGATCAGAAACTTAAGCTCCATCACAGTTTCAAAAGGTGGGCCATGGGGGCCAGGGAAATAGCTCAATGGCATAAGCACTTGCCTAGCAAGTGCAAGGTCTTAAGTTCAATCCCTGGTACAGCCAAAAAAAAAAAAAAAAAAAAAAAAAAAAAAAAAGGTGGGCCAGGAAGTGAGAAATAAGTTTTCAGGATTAAGAGACCCAAGGACCAGAAGCTGTTGTCAATGACTAGTGCCAGAGCTCTTACTGCCCAAGGAAAGTTGACCAGAGAAGCCCAATGCCCATGGTTTTGGCTCATGTGGAGAGGGTAAGGAAGAATATGGCACAAATTCTTCAGGGAGAAGCAGCTGCTCCTGACAAGCTTGGGCAGAGCACTCTGCTATCCAGAAAAAGGTTCTTGATGAGGAGGAAAGATTATGAATCCGTAACTAGGGGCTGGGGCCATGGGCTAGACAGTAGATCCAGGCTGAGCTCAGTTAGGAAACACCTGACAGCTGGAACCTGAGATTGATTCAAAATCGCTCAAGTCAACCACACCATAACTTTGGACAAAAGGCCACCAAAGTCTCCTCCCACTTAAACAAGTGCATAATATTATAGATTGTAGATATTTCTAAAAGGAAATTTAGACTAAGGATCAAGTAAATTTACAGAAATTACTTAATTTCTCTGAGCCTCTTTCATTATCTATAAAATAGATGAAATATGTACTTTTCAGGAATGTTGTGAGAGTTCTACATGATGCTAATGTGAGATAGTTTCTTAGCCACATATAAGCGATACTATAAAGACCTCTGGAATTCACCTAATAATTTTTTGTAGCATTATTACCTATCTCTGCTTCTACCAGTAATAGAGAGCTGTGGCCTTTCAAGATATATTTGTGATACTTTTGCACTTGTCCCCAAAATACAGATGCCATCTCCGTCCTTGTAAATATGTGGTCATTTGTAAAGCCAAGCCAACCTGGGCAGAACCCTCAGTTAAACGTTAGAAGATATTGTAACAAGTCCACTTGTTGCCAAAGAAATTCTCTGGCTTAGCATTTGGACCCAACAGACCTTGGGTCACAGTGGAGGCCTCCAACAAAGTCTCCACACAGGGACCATTCACAGACAAGAACCACAGGGACAGGTCAAAACTCCTGTCCCCACTCCTGCCCCAGTCAGAGTCACCCCATGGACAGTGCAGCATGGCCAAAAATCTTGGGTGCTGGTGTCTCCATGCCCCACCAACCCCTAATCCTGGGGGAACTCTTTGAATGATTTAATTTCTCCAAACCTCTTTCAATTTCTATAAAATAGATGAGATATGTACTTTTCAAGAATGCTGCGAGAGTTCTTCGTGCTACCAGTGTGAAAAGCACATAGGCCTGTGTCTGATACTGAATAAGAACTCAGTGGATATATTTGAGAATTAAAAAAAAAAAAAAAAAAAAACAACTGGAATTATTGGCACATGTCCATTACCCAGCACTCAGAAAGTTAAGGCAGAAGGATCAGCACAAGCTTGAGGCCAGCCCAGGCTACATAGTGAGTTCAAGACTGGCCTACATTACCTAGCAAGACCCTGTCTCAAAAACAAAGCCAAAAAACTGGGATTGGACAAGGAACCTTTAGGCTGCTATTGGAAAAGGTCTATTCCTTGCAACAAGTAGCTCCCACACACATGAGGAGCCAGGCCCACCCTCAAAGACCCGTTGGGAAAGGAGAGTGTAGTCTAGAGTCAGAGATCAGTATTCATGCAATGGATTGCCCTGTGGGTGGCATCTTCCACTGACACCTGTAGGATGGACCGCATGGGTCTTCAGCTCCCAGGAAGGGAGTTAATGACCCCGAGCCCCAGTTGCTGGGTTGAGCAACTCACTGCCACTGGTCTTCAGCACTTGTTTGTCATTGGCCTGGAGCAGCAGGGCCCTTCCTGGGAAGCAAGTGACCTCCCTGGAGCCACATCATGTCCTGCATGCTCTCTGCCTGACCTTCCTTCACTTGAGGTCAGGAATGCCATCCTGGTCTGACAGCTCTGGTAAACCTGCATCAGCTCGCTGCCCCTTTCCTTTTAAATAGCTGGCATGCTTAGTCTCAATTCCACATCTGCTTCTCAGAGGACCCAGATTAACACAGCCAGCACTTTCCCCACACCTTTAGAAATTCTCAGAAGGTCGCACATGAAAGCCCACTTACATAAGCTTGTATGAAGAGCACCAAAATTCCGTAGATGAGGAGCACACAGAGGAAAACAAACAGCACTCCATTCAACCAGGTGAAATCCCACTGAGGAAACACAAACAGCATGCGGCAACTCCGTTAACATCCAGCAGGACTTTCAGGATGTCTAGAAATGAGGGTTATGCCCCAGAAACAGAGATTGGCCCACTGCTAGCAATTTCCCCCAGCCAAGTCAGAGAACTGCAGAAATTCATTACCCCAACCACTGAAAAATGCTACATAAAACGCGTTGTATTGCTGGGAATTTGCTGCAAGAAGAAGAAAAAAATGGGGGACATGAGTTGATAATTTTTGAAATGGTAATTTTTGGTACATGAGGAATTATTATACTATTTTATGTTTTGTAGTCATATGAAATATCGTCCAATACAAAGATACATTAATGGGGCTGGTGAGATGGCTCAGTGGTCTAAAGCACCTACCTAGAACACGCTTAGCAAAGCACAGGGACCGCGGTTCAATCCCCCAGCACCACATGCCAGCCGGCCCCGCCCCCTGGTGGGCTGAGCTGGCCACACACACACACACACACACACAAATAAAATTAAAAAAAAAAAGATACATTAATGGTTAGGGAGATAGCTCAGTAGTCTAAAAGCCTGCCTGGCAAGCACAAGGTCCTGAGTTCGATCCCCAGTACCAAATGCCATGTTTGCTCTGGAATTGGCCATGGTGGTGCCTGCCTGCAATCCCAGTGCTGGAGAAGTTGAAATAGGAGGATCACTATGAGTCTGAGTTGCATAGTGAGACCCTGCACTAAATAAATACATAAATAAATATAATTTTTTAAAGATACATTAAGATGAAAATTTGTATGAACATAATGATTCATAATTTTAAGAACATATACATAGAAAACATTACTGAAAAGAAACATAACAAAGTGTTAGGTGAGTACCTTTATATACATAAATATGTATACATTTTAATAAAACACATACTAAGCTTTCAAAAATACTGTTAATGATTCTTTTGCAATGTCAAAATGTATTCATGTGATGTTTGGTTTTGCTTATATAGATGTGTGACCTCAGTCAGCTTGGGAGGGGCGGGGATATAGCTCAGCAGCACAGCGCCTGCCCAGGAAGCATGAGGGGCTGGTATCAATCAATCCGTCCCTCAGCTTGGAGAAGCTAAGAGCTCTTTTTTTTTTTTTTTTTTAAGAAAAAAAAAAAAAAAAAAAAAAATTAAAAAAAAAAAAAAAAAAAAAACTCCTTTTTTTTTTTTTTTTTAAGAAAAGGGATAATTTGGGGCTGGGGAGATGGCTCAGTAGAATAACTGCTTGCCTGGCAAGCTTAAGGGCCTGAGTTCAATCCCTGGTTCTGCAAAAAAAAAAAGAAAAGGGATAATTTATCTTTTGGACTTAAAAAATTTTGATTATATAGCAAAATACAGGCTGTTGTATACAAGACAGCCAAGACATTCTCTTGTATTACCCCTTTTTCTCCCCTTAACACTCAAGGAGAGTCATCCATGCAGTAGGTCTCCGACTTGCAGCACCTATCAGCACCCCTGGGAAAGGCAGTGAGCAGGCCTGTGGCAACTCTGGATGGGGTCCAAGCTCTCTAGGGATTCTGATGTACCAGACTGTTAAGAGCTGGGCTTCCAGCACTTAAAATGTGACCAGATTCTAGATTGAGATTTACTGTAAGTATAAAACACCTTGCTGGGCATGGTGGCACATGCCTGTAGTCCCAGCACTTGGGAGGCTGAAAACAGGAAGATCACTATGCATCTGATCTGTGTAGTGAGACCCTGTAGACCCCATAGTAAATACATTTTAAAAAAGAAAGAAAATGGTAAAAAAAAAAAAAAAATGCATTGTTAAAGTATGTTATTAAAATTAATTTCATCGTCTTAATTTTAAATTCATTTTATTTTTGAGCCCCTATTCCTCACCCACATTTATAACTGTTACTACAAAGTGATTCAGTAACTGACCAGCTGAGGGCCGGGAATATAGCTCAGTGGCACAAGCAGCTGCCGGCAAGCGCAGTCACGTGACCGTATTACCCAGCCCAAAGCAGCCATTTCCAAGGATGGGATCAGGTTAAATTAAAGCGAAATTCACACCGTTTCTCCCCTGGCAAGTGTGCAGGTGTGTGGCTTCCCGTCCGCAGCAGCCTGTCAGCTGTGGTGAGTGAACTTTGCATTCTCTCCATTGCACAACTTAATCAGAAAAAAAATGCTCAGTTGAAGAGTTCTGCACCTTTTAAAGCCATCCCTGCAAATAAGTTTTTCACAAGGTATTCTGGCATTTCAGAGGATTTTAAATGGTGGAATGAATTTCTGCATTCAGCTGTGGCCTTCCTCACCCGCTGCAGAGAGGCAAATCTCTACAAATAGGTGGGTTTCACAAAGGACTAGCTTTGAGACAAAATAGCCATCCAGCGATGAACTAAAGTTGGATCCCCAACTTCTGATAAAATTGGTAACATCTGACCACTTAACCAACCCTTCTGCTTCTCTGTCAGTTCTTCCCTTTTCAATCAGGAAAGGATACAATTCCACATTTATGTCAGACCTTCCCTGAGACATGGACCAAACCACTGGGGACCTATACTCTTCTGTTGACCAGGCCATCATTTACCAAAAGAAAGTGGCAAGAACAAAGAGAAAGGGCTGCTGAGATGTTCTAGCCACATCTCAGTGCTCACTGGAGGGCTGGAGAGACGCTGATGCCCCAGCTCTAAGGAACTCTGGGAATCACAGCATCTTGCCGCTGGGTAAACTGGAAACCCGTGCGTTAGGCAGGGGCTCAGCAAAGGACAGATGGCACATTTGCAAAGGGTGGCTTGGGCAGTGTGTGTCTGTGCGTGTACCACCTATAAGCATCTCCTGGGGGCTGCGCGAGTGAGTCCAGGCTGGCAGCAGAAGGGTTTCTCCACCTGTAGACCCAAAGGGAGGAGGGCAGGGAGCCCTGAAGGCTGAGTCAGCTTTGGACCAGATCTAGGGAGCCTAGTTGAGACAGGCAGTGAATTTTTCTAAGGAGCACAGCTAGCCAGAGGAGCCTGTGTGGAGGAAACCATGGGAACGGGCCTCTTTCGCCTCCCTCCCACCTTCCCCTCTCCACGGGACATCAGACAGACACAGAGCCAAGCCCACAAAAAGCCAAATGCAAAGGGGTGCAGTACAGAGGCCTGCAGGGCAGCAGAGCACGGGCAGGTGTGAATGGGTCAGGAGGAACATAGGTGACACACCCTCTCTGACAGAAATCTGCTTCAGTAATACATACTTTTGTTTGTAGAGCAAATATAGTGAGCGCTACTGTGACCAGAGAGGTAGCTGCCGTTGCCCACAACACTTCCTCGGCGCTATAGAAACTAAAACCAGAGATTGCAATTATTGTTCATATACATTCAAAGAAAAGTACACATACACACCAAAAACAAAATGTATGTCAAAGACTTACGCTGACACAGCTCCCAGCAGCAGACCTTCAAAAATTGTCTAAAAACAAAATTCACAATAGGTCAGACGCCTGCTTCTCAAGGCCTGAGGCTGAGACCCTGAATCCAAAGGAGGCCATGTAAGGTGTGTGACTTTGGGGCAGGTCTAGGGAGCACCTGAGGCTGCATCCAGCCCCAGTGCACACAGCCTCTGGGGGTCTGGGAACAACAGATCATGTCCATAACAATCTCCCTAGGGCTGACAAATTATTTTATTAGGAAAACTTTATTGGAACACAACAGGAAATGTAACATCTTTGGGGAATTGAATGTGAAAGTGGGAAGGGTTTCTTTGTGGATTACATCATCATGAATCAAATGGGGCCACTCACACAGTGTCTTAATATTTTTCTCAGGACAGGATATGCTGTTTCTATTAATGCTAACAAGGTTTACTTACAAACAATCCCAGGAGAATGTAATTTGCTGGCACCTGTCGGCGGATATCCCCACAGCAAGCAAGTATAATAAGTATAGCAAAAAATGCTGGACTGCAGGATATATAAAAGTATCTGTTACTTGCTTCCAGTTGTTACATAACATTATATGCATATATATATATATACACACACACATACATCATCATATATGCTATCTATGTGTGTATATGTGATATACACATATATATGCATAATATGCACATATGCATATATATACATATATACACAGACACACAGATATTTATCATTGTAGAATATCTGAAAGTCTCCATTGCTCTCCACACTGCTAACACTCATCAGTTGCAATTTATATATTTATAGTACAATGTCAAAACCCACACTTTGATACTGGTATAATGTGTACAGATAGTTCTTAAAAGTGTGATAGAAATCTATGTTCAGATTCATATAACCGAGTGCTTGCCAGTTAGCTTAGTTGTTTAAGCACCTGCTTGGGCAAACCCAGTCAGGCATGGAGGACCGCAGTTCGATCCCCAGTTTCACATGCCTTACCAGACCCTCCATTAAGATAGCACAAGCCAGCCCCCCCCCCAAAAAAAAATCTTTCTTAGATTCATATAACCACAACCACAATTAGAATTGAGAACTAGCCCACCCATCACACGGGTGAATGAATGTCAATGAAGACCTCTTCAATCCTTCCCCTTCGTGATAGCATCCCTTCATGCTCATCTCTAACTCTGGGAAAGCATTAATTTCTTCACTTTCCATCTCTTTAATTTTGTTATTTTAAGGATATTATACTTAGCCAGGTGTGGTGGAACATGCCTGTAATCCCAGCACCCAGGAGACTGAGGCAGGAGGATGGTTGCAAGTTCAAGACCAGCCTGGGCTACAAAGTGGGCTCAAGACCAGCCTTAACTTCACAGAGTTTAGGTCTCAAAAACACCGAAAAAAAATTTATATATTTAAATGGTAATAAAATCATGAGTGGCTAGCTATTAGAAAAGCCATGTTTTATTAAAGTCAGTGATACTTACAAGAGGGCATGGATGAACCAGGGATGTGCAACTACCCACACTCTTAAATCTTTCCTGGTTGAAAAAAAAATTAATGTAGTTTTAAACAACAATATAGGATATTTTCTTAGCTAATGTAATATTTGAGTAGAACAAAGAAAACATCATAAGGAGAATGGGGAAAACTAAATGATTAATAATGACCAATAATAAAACAATTAAAATAAAAAAATAATAATGACAAGAGGAGATGAAACAGTAAAACATTCTTTTGCTTGAAAGACAAATGGGCCAGGCTGGGGATGTAGCTTAGTGGTAGAACTGTTGTCCAGCATCTTGAGGTCCTGGCTTTAAATCCCCAGCTCCCAGAAGAAAAAGACAAACACAAAGAGATATTTTCATAAGTTTCAATTCAAACTTAAATACATGCAAACACCTAGTGAAGTCCTTCATTTTAAAAAAAATCATGATTGATATTTGTACAAAAGAAAAAGAAATCAACTCATATATTTGCTTCAGAAATACAGATTTTTCATAGGGTACATTTAACCAGCAATGGATCACAATCCCTTGAATAAATTCTGAGTTTCAGCCTCCAATGTCTCCATACCCTTGCTTTTATCCAGTTTTATCTGTGAAAATAGCTCAAAGAAAATAGCCCTCAAAATTAGAAGTAAAAAAAAAAAGTGACTGGCTTAAGAAGTTAAAGAAAATTCTAGAAATTTACCCCCTACCTAGGGGTTGGAGTTGATTCAGAAAATAAACTTGTAGAAATATTATCTTCTAAAATGACTAAGCGGGAAAAAAGATAATTTTAAAATAATGAATATTAAAACAAGCTGATTCATGAGAACTAATGTAACTAACTTAACATTTAATTCTACCTCAGGAATAAAGACTTACCAGAAAACAAATGCGCCAATAATTACGGCAGTGAGAAACAACTGAGTTGACAGGATGAGAAACACTTTTGCAATGAAAGCTGAAGAAACAGAAACACCATTTCAATGGCACAATTGTCAAAAGTAAAACTACAAATGTAATCACCGACTCTTGATATTTGATGAAAGATATTCCCTCCCTCCCCTTTTTTTAGGATTGGAAAGAGTGTGCTAGTCACAGTTAGCAAAGGAAGTAACAGCAAACACGAAGCTCTGCACAACTGAAGACTATCCCACCAAAGCCACTCAGAGTGGTGAGCAACTGTGGAGCGGCCAAGGCCGGAGAATCATTTGAGACTAGTGTGGGCCACGGGGGGGCCCTGTCTCAAGAACAAGCAAGCGAACAAAAGAATATTCAATTCGGGGCCTGCCCTTAGCTCAGTTGTTTAAGTGCCTGCTTATGCAAAGGCAGTCAGGTGCAGGATACAGAGATTGGATCCCAGCTAGCCCTGCCCTTCAGGCAGCCTGAGCCACCAAAAAAAAAAAAATCAATTCAACTGTTAAAGATGTCCTTCTGAAAACCTTAGATTTTATCTATGGAAGCCCCAAAATTTTAAAGCCAAATTGATTTATTTAATTCCTTATGGTGTGCACTCCCAAGAGCCAAAGAAGGTCTGAGAGCCTCTGATGTGGCAGGGCCATCGCAGGACGCGGGCTACCCACGCGCACAGATGTTTGCACCGATTTGCAGCCTCATCTGACTTCAGTCTTCCTGCCCCCAGCAACTTCCTTCCTTTTAATGCCCGACGCTGAAAATAGCTAACCTGAAAAGCTAAACCGAAGAGTTCCGAGTGTGTGAAACAGTGCGCACGGACTAGGCTCCCTTTTTTGCTTACTTTCCCCTCTCCTTTTTAAAGTTTAAACCAGCATGTCACTAGGTCATTAAGTTGTCCAAGCTGGGTTTGAACTTATGATCCTCCAGCTTCCACCTCCCAGAATGTTAATATTACAGTACGTGGAACTATTCTCAGGTAGTTTCTTCTCACCTTGGCGGACGGATCTGTCTGAGAATGGACCGGTTGTACCGTCGTTGCTCTCGTTTGGAGTTGTGTCGTCTGAAATTTGTATCACATAGACATTTGACCTCTTGTCTGCCTTTGGGTTTGGATTTCCTCTAGTTTCCTTCGACTTCCCCGCAGCTGAAGATGTGGTGGGCTGACCGGATGCGACTGCAGCTTTATCAACTGCTTTCTGAACCAGGGGCTGATGATCTCCAGAACTGAGGTCTTTTGGCACAATGACCTCCAAGTCCATCTCCCTGGAGGGGAAAACACTGCTTTTTATGTCCCTGTGATCATAACTATACAACTGTAGCACAATTACAACATTCAGGCAATAGTTTCTCAATTTTAACTGCCTTGGTTTAGTGTTTACCAAATTAGTGATTAATAACTCTAAAATGAGAAATATATATATATATATATTTATTTATTTATTTATACTTTTTTAAATTTTATTTTATTTTATTTTTGCGGAACCAGGGATTGAACTCAGGTCCTTGAGCTTGCCAGGGAAGCGCTTATTCTACTGAGCCATCTCCCTGGCCCCAGTAGTGAATATTTTTAAGATGAGGCTGGCCAGCCAGATAGCTCAACGGACTGAAGCACCTGCTTAGGCAGAACACAGCGGCCAGGGTTCGATCCCCTGCATACCATGCCGCCCCGCCCCCGGGGTGCGCTGAGACAGTGAATGAGACAGGGCGGTGACACACACCTGTAATCCCAGAGCTTGGGGGGCTGAAAACAGGAGAATCACTACCAGTCTGATCTATGTACTGAGACCCTGTAGACCTTGTACTAAATACATTTTTTAAAACCTTAAAAATAAAAGATGAGGCCAAAGAGTCACATAATTTGTATTCTATTATAGAATATTTTAATAAATTTATTCAGCAAGGATTTAAGACGCCCCTAGTGGGGAAATTCCACCACTGTCTCTGCCCTCCAAGAGTTTACACTTCCGGAGCAAGACAACCAGATGAGTAGTAATCTGAGAAGCAATGTAAGCAGATCAGGATCATGGGAGGATATGAGAGAGCCCTTCCCAAAGTCTAGAAAGGAAGTTCCCAAGAGCTCCCAGAAAAGACAAGATTTAAACCAAAGCTGGAAGTTGAGTTAGGAGTTGGTCAGATGCAGAGGGGGCAGAAGGTATTCCAAGATAGGGGAGTCAGCCAGGACCAGATCTGGAGGCTGCGGACAGGACAGGTTTCAGAAACTGAAAGGAGTTCATGCACAGGAGTAGGGACTTCAAGGGGGTGAGGTCAAAGAGAGGGCACCAGGCGCTCACCACATGAGGCCAGCATCCTTAAGGAGTCTGGACTGCATCCTGAAAGCCCTGGGTGTAGAGACAGAACAATGGTCCCTCAAGGACGTTGTGTCTTAGTCCTTGGAACCTGCGAACATTATCTTGCATGTCCAGGCAGGCGCTTATGCCCCTGAGCTATCTCCCCAGCCCTTATCTTGCATGTTCAAAGAAAAATTGAAGATGCCACTAAGGACTTTGAGATGGGGATGATCTGGGGTCCAACTGAACCACAGGGTTCTTATGCTCATACTTACAAGAGGGAGACAGAAGAGACTGAGCCAGAGAAGGAGGTCAGAGGGATAAAGGAGTTGTCTTTGAAGATGGATGACGGGCCGTGGACCAAAGGATAGAAGTGGCTTCTAGGGGGGTAGAAAGGCAAGAAATCAGTTTCTCCCTAGAGCCTTCAGAAATGAACACAGCCCTGCAAACACCTTGATTTTAGCCCAGGGAAACTAATTCTGGACTTCCGACCTGTAGAGTTGTAAGATAATAAATTTTTAAGGTGATAAATTAATCCAGTGGCCAATCACTGAAAGTGTTCAAGCAGGAGGCCAAGAAGATCTTACTACAAAGATCACTTTAGCTCTAGTGTACAGAATGGACCAGAATAAAACTGAGTAGAAGCCAAGAGACAGAGAAGTGCCGAGGAGAGGACAGCTCTCTGCCCCAGTACTTTGTTGCCAGAACGCATTGTTAGAAAACCTCTCCTAGAGGACAAAAGTAGCGACAGAAATGCCCCCATTCATCTGCTGTGCAGAACATGGAGCCTGAGGCAAACCCTTTGCTGTAGCCTCCCGCCCAAAAAGAGGCAGGGTGAGGATGAGAAAACACAAGGCAGAAGGCAAAGGCTCATCAGCTGCAGGTCAAGTGAGAATGGCACAACTGGGAGGTCTGAGCAAAGTACCTGGCTCTTGGAGAAGCAGATGCAGCTTAGTGAATTTTTCTCCTCTCCTCCATAGTAATCTCTATATTTTACAAGATTTCTGAGGCTCTTTTTCAGTTCTTGAAACTGTAATTCTGAAGTTTACCAGAAAAAATTAAAAAAAAAAATTAAGTAGAGGAAAAAAATTGAAAAAGAAAGATTGTGGGAGAAAGCGTAGTGATTATCAGAAATCAAAATATCATAAAGGTAAATACTTGAACTTACTTGAATGGTCCAACATAGAAGTAAGTAAGTGAATCAATAGAATAGAAGAGACTCAAGAAACAAACTGATACATAAATGAGAATTTTTAATTCTCATATATAATAATAACCATAGATACTCTAAAAGAAATACTTAATCCCTTGAAAGTATGATGTCCTAAAAGCAAGGCTTGGCAGATTCCGGGTAGGGCAACACTTTAGAGGCCAACACAAAAAATACAAATAAATCCGTAATGCAAAATGATAGAAACATTTGTAATGTTTACTGAACTATAAAAAAGAGTTTAAGGGGCAAACATGGACAACCCAGTAAAAAGATAAGAATATACATAGGAATTTGACAAAGAAAATTTAAATCTTGGGAGATGATGCCTCACAGATAACCAAAGTACTATTGGTAAAAAAGATAGTGAAAAGTCATTTTTTAAATACTAGCAAAGGGAGCTAGGGAGATGGCTCAGTGAAATAAGTGCTTCCCTGGCAAGCGCAAGGGCCTGAGTTCAATCCTAGGTTCCTCAAAAAAACAAAACAGTAAATACTAGCAAAGATTATAAAGCTAATTTTAAGAATCAGAAGAATATAAAGAAATAGAATATCCAAAACTACAGTGTGACTTGCGCAGGCCCACATGCATGTGCCCTCATAGGCTCTCTTCTCCAGAAAAAATTAAGTTCACTGTAATACAATAATTGTAACAATTCAATATAATCAAATTATTAAAATTGAATATTTTTGAAATGATCTTTTATGATTGTACTGCTATATATATGAATATTTTAGCCTGAATTCATTGTACATTAGATATTCTTTTTTTCCTTTATTATTTTTTCTTTTTTTTGTCATTTTGAGACACAGTCTCACTATGCAGTCCAAGTAGGCCTTGAGCTCACTTTGTAGCCCAGGCTAGTCTCAAACTCGCAATGATCCTCCTGCCTCAGCCTCATGAGTGCTGGGATTACAGGCATGTGCCACCTCCCCCAACTAGATATTATTATATTAATTTTTTATCTCTGGATTTTAAACAAAACAAAATTATTTTTATGGACCACAAAACAATTTGGACCCCAGACACTGAACCTCCTGAGCCCAGAGATAAGTCAACCCTGGGATGCTTTATAGCTGTGTAAGTTCAGACAATGTAGTAACATCTGCAGAATGCACCTCTTTAGAACCAATATTTATGTTTTTAGAAATTTATTTCATAAACATACACAGATAAGCAAAGATGCATAGAGAAGGAAGTTCATTACATCATTCATTATTTATAGATAATACCTGTCAGTAGAGGAATAAATTGACTTTTGGCCTAGAGAAAAGCATATATAGAGATACATGTGTAAATATAGATCACTGTGGAAAGTTCACTGTGATCTCTGAATTTACAAAGTTTGAATACAGAAATTATTCACCAAGGTAAGGTTCATATTTCATACACCCACACACATTCACTTTCTGGGACTGCAAAGATATGCTACAAATTGTTCAAATTGTGATACAGCAGAGCTGAGGGTTACATTGTGCTGTGTGTGGATTTTTACAATGCAAATTTAGTAAAATTATCATAATATATTTACATTTTGGAGAGAAAAGAAATACTTCTTTTTTATGACGTCTGGCTCCTCTGAGAAAGCAGCACTCATACAAAGCTGAGCAGCACCAAAAGAGCCTCAGATACCACACGGGGTTTCCTCCTCCATGCCCTGCAAGTCAGGAGAGGGAGAGGCAGTGAGATTTTTCACAGCACTGAAAAACACAAATAAGCAAGAGAGGCAGCTGATTTTTCTGCATGAAACTACGTAGTCCTAGTGCCTAAACCACAAGATAAAACTTTCACCTTAACAGAGCTGTGCCAAGGCAGCAGCCATCCAAAGCCCTGGTAGTGGAGGTGAGAAGCAGAGTTCCAGTGACAGTTAGAGGAGTGACAGTTGGACACCGGGTGGGGAGGGGCTCTGCGCCCTGGACTGAGGCTCAGAAGTCAAGCTCAATCTGCCATCTCCTTCCTGACAATGCACTCGGTAATGGGTCACAGAGAAGCCTTACAAAGTCTTGAAACCAGTTCTTTCTCAGAGAGCAAGAGGCTCTGTCCACTTCCAAGTGGTGTCCCCGCAGCCATGTCACCACTTTCTTCCTAGCAAGAATAAGACACTTGTGGGACTTCGTAGGAGGCACTCTGCCCCAATTCTGCACAGTGATTTCAAATAAGCAAGACTTGCCCATGCTAAAGAAGGCAGTGGATAACAATGGATAATGATGGTGTGGTGCTCCTTATGGGACAGGGAGATAGATTGCTGCCTGCAGGCTGCGGGTCAGAGAGAAAGCTATGCAGGGACCTGATACCTATTGCCTGGTGAGAGGAATCAGACCACTAGGTGGGGACAGCCAGTAAGGGTCCCTCCTCCTAGGAGGATGTGAGATTGGGATGGAAATGGGAGAAGAAACCTGTCCTCTTCTCTGCTGAGATGAGACTGGCTATTCACTCACTCATTAAACTGCTAACTTGGGCAAAGAGAAGACCTGTGCCGTGGCGCAAGGTGATGTGCCAGTTAAGGTTCACTAGAGGGACAGATGTTATGGTTTGCAAAGTAGGCTTACAACAGCTACCTGGCTTGTGTCTAGGTGTCCCCCAGCCTCATACAACCACAGGTAGGGCTTTTAAGAGGAGGCTGGATCTAGAGTGTGTGATGCTAGAACCTCGGGTGTGTGATTATTAGTGTACTGATCGGGCTGGCATAAGGGTAACCCTACCCAGAAGGGTAGGATTAAGGTTGCCCCATCCTGAGTGTCAGTGCTACCCACTCTAAGGACTTGTAGCCTGGATAAAATATAAGGAACAGAACAAGGGTCTTCACTTGCTGCTTGCTGCCTTCTTTCTGCCCTGCTTTGCCATGAACTGTTTCTCCTCTGTGCTACTCTTCTGCCATGTATGACTTTGCCTTGGAACCAGCCAAATATGCACTGAAACCTCTATGAGCTGTGAGATAAAAAAAACCTTTCCTCATATGACTTTGGGTCTCAGGTATTGTGTCTCAGCAAGAAGAATAACTAAGATGGGAGGTATTCCTGTCTGCACTCACAGCTTGTACACACCACCGCTACGATGTTCTCCGACAAGACAGGCCCATAGGCACCATGCTGTCTGTCTTAGTTACTTTTTACTTGTTGCTGGGACAAATACCCAACACTCAAAGTGAAGAAAAGAAAGGTTTATTTAGCTCACAGTTACTGGAGGGTTCAGTCCATATTCTGCTGGCTGCAAGGCAAATGACTGCAGTTCATGCAGCAGAAAACAATGAAGAGCAGAGGAGGAGCAGCAGCTGTGGCGTCCATCAAGCCTCTCTGCTCCTTCTACGCTGCAAAGACCAGCGCTCCACAGTGAAGATCAGAGCTCCTCCAAAGTGGTGCTGCTGCGAAGATCAAGCTCCTCCGAAGACTCAGACTTCTCCATGGAAGTGGGGCAGGGTGGCAGGGCTAGGCCCCCACCCTGAGAACTGCCAGAGCTCATTCAACCAAGTTGACACAGTGTATCAACTAACACAATCCACCCCTTGTCAACTTGACAACTACACATATGTTTTTTAAAGTCAATTTTTAGGTACACAGAAATGCTTAAACATTTTACAACTTGAACATTGTATAACATTAGAATCATGACATGTTGTCCCTGGCCCTCCAAAGACTCGTGCACATCTGTTTATATAAAAGATATTATATTCCATCTCTAAGAGTTGCCAAAGTCCTAACAGTTTCAGCAACACTGAAAAGTCCAAGTCCCAAGCTTCCAAGATCTTAGGCAAACTCTTAGCTGTGAGCCCCTCTACAACTGAGAAGTTAAACACTTCTAACATTCACAGGCACAAGATAAGCATTGCCATTCCAAAAGGGATACACAGCTGGATACAAACAATTGGGACCAAAACAAGTTCAAAGTCCAGAAGGGCAAATGTTAAGTCCTGTAGTTCCCTGTGGACCATTCAGAGTACCCTGTAATGAGCTGTGAGCTCCAAAAGCCTTACGTGGCTCTGCCCCTATGGCACTTCTGCTGGTAGCTCCTATGGCTTTTTTTTCAGGCCTGCTTTGCTCACTTTTTGCAGCTTTTCTTAGACCATTCACATTCCTGGGTTGTTTAAACTTCTGAGGTTTCCACTGAATAGACTTTTTATTCACAGGTTCACACACTGCCTTCTCAGGGGCACACTGCCTGGCCTCCCAGGCCTTCTTCTGAAATCTGGGTGGAAGCCTTCTGAACCTCAGAACGCTTGCATTCTGCATGCGTCTACAACCAAAGCCAAGTGGATGATGCCAAGGGCTGCTGCAAGGTGGAGCAGTAATCAGGGGGTTTTTTTTGTTCTTTTGACTGTAGGGGTTGAGTGCCTGGATTTCTGAGGGCTCTGACTCTGATTTTGAGAAACAAATTTTTTATGTTGGCACCATTCTGTAATCTGGTGTGGCTGCCACCTCCATTCTGGAACCTGGTGTGGCTGCCACCTCCATTCTGGAACATGGGGCTCTGTAGCTTTCTCCTCAAAGCAAAGCTCCTCACCCTTGTGATTCTGAGGCTGCAAAGGGCAAGAACCTGCTGCCTCCTGTGATGTCCTCAGGACATCTGTTTTACTCTCCTGTTCCTTCTCAGCAATAGAGATCCTCTCAGCTTTGTCTTTATAGTCCACAGCCTTCCTGGCACTTCTTTTTTGGCCAAATTCACATTTTAAATCATCCTTTTGGGCTGGCGAGATAGCTCAGTGGTCTAAAGCGCCTGCTTAGGCAAGCATGCAGGGACCTCGGTTCAATCCCCAGCACCACATGCCATGCCAGCCCCACCCCCAGGGTGGGCTGAGCTGACCATAAAAAAAAAGAAAAAAATAAATAAGGAAACATTTTTTTAAAAAAATCATCCTTTTGGGCTTTTTGTTCTTTATTTTTAACATAAATCTGGCTAAAAGCTCCCAAAACCAACCACACCACTGCCCTAATATTTGGCTGCTTTGAATTTTTTTTTTAAGATTAACTAGTCCACTGTGCTTAATCTCAGTCTCAGGCAAAGTCTCTGGACAGGAACAAAATGCAGACAAACTTTCTGCCAATCCATAACACAAATCATCTTCAGTCCAACAACAAATGCTGTCCTTTTTCTCAGCAGAAACCTCCCCATCCTGGTCCTTATAGTCAGGTTTCCTATCAGCAATCTGGTCTGAGCTTTGACCAGAAGCTCCCAAACAGAACAGCCAAAGCTGTTTCAGGCATCGCTTGTAGGCAACATCGCTGAGCCTTTTTTATCTTTTTTTATAAGCCAGTCCCAAAAGTTTGTAATCTATATTGTCAGTTACAGCCACAGCAACGACCCCACTCCTGGTACCAAATTCTGTCTTAGTTACTTTTTACTTGTTGCTGGGACAAATACCCAACACTCAAAATGGAGGAAGGAAAAGTTTATTTAGCTCACAGTTACTGGAGGGTTCAGTCCATATTCTGCTGGCTGCAAGGCAAATGACTGCAGTTCATGCAGCAGAAAACAATGAAGAGCAGAGGAGGAGCAGCAGCTGCTGCAACAATCAAACCTCTCGGTTCCCTCTATGCTGTGAAAACAGAAGACCAGTGCTCCACAGTGAAGATCGGAGCTCCTCCAAAGTGGTGCTGCTGCGAAGATCAAGCTCCTCCAAAGACTGGGACTTATTCATGGAAGCGGAAGCGCAGCAGGGTGGCAGGGAATTGGGCAGGGTGGCAGGAAACCATTCTCAAGTCCTGGGCCCTGCCCATGTGCAAGGCTAGGCTCCCATGCTGAGAACTGCTGGAGCTGATTCAGCCAAGTTGACACAATGTATCAACTAACACACTGTCTCTTTATGCTCCACCAAACTCTCCCTCTGTCTGTAAACTGAATTGTCTCTGAATGTGTTCTCCAAACTCCTGTGTTGAAATTTAAGTCACCAAAGTGGTAGTACCAAGAGAAGGAGTCTAAGAAGTGCTGAGTCATGAGTGTGAAACCCTAGGCATAGGATTAGCCACCCTACAAAAGGGCTGCAGAACCTATCTGGAGCCCTCTGCCCTTTCCGTCACGTGAGAGCAACACAGCCACTCATGAAGATACTTGCTGGCTCCTTACTTTGGATTTCTCTTAATGTTCCCCTAGAACATTAAGAAAGAAATTCCTGAGCTTGGCACGGTGGTTTACACTTGTAATCTCAACATTTGGGAGGCTGAAGCAAGAGGATCACAGAGCAGTGTTGGAGGCCTACCTGAGCCACAGTGTGAGTTCAAGGCTAGCCTGAGCTACATAGTGAGACTTTGTCTCAAAATAAATAAAGAAAGAAAAGCCAAAATAGAAAGTCTGTTTCTTACAAATTACCTAGTGTCAAGTAATCTGTTATAAAAACACAAATAGACCAAGGCAAGTCAGTCCCTTTGCTGGCACCCCAGGCAGCCTTGACCTGGCCTCTGCAGCTCAGGCTCCACCCGAGGCGCTAGCTAAGGGAAGAGGCACTAGGTGGGAGACTTTATCAGTGGTGCCTCCTTCAGTTCTCTTCTACCCATTTTCTTCACCTCTGAACCTGACCCCAGGTCACCTTCTCGGCCTACTTGCCCCCACCCTGTTGTCCTCACAGCATAGAGCTTGTTATATTCCGACATCGGTATGGGAGGCCTGTGGTACTGTAACTGATAAGAGGCGACGAAGTGCAGAAAAATTGACCAGGGAAATGAGTGGAACCTGTCAATCACAAGATCGCAGGACAGTGGGAGATAATTCCCGGGATCCCCTATGTAGAATGTGTCACAGGTTCTCAAGAGACGTGGCCCACACGTAAGGTCACAGATACCTTGAGAAGCCTGCTATGGTGACTCTTCACAATAGTCCACTGTGTGTCTTCTAGATCAGAAAGTATACTTTTTTTTTTTTTTTCATCTTGTTGAGACAGGGTCTCACTATGCAGTTTTGGTTGGCCTTGATCTCACTTTGTAGCCTTGGCTGGTCTCAAACTCATGACAGCCCTCCTGCCTCAGCCTTCTGAGTGCTGGGATTACAGGCATTCCCCACCACACCCAGTTGACCACCCAGTTGACCAGAGTGTACTTTTATCTTTGCTCTTCTCCTGTCGTCTCTTTTCTTTGGCCCAAGTTCATTCTGTAGAGCCATTTTTCCACTACCCCATCACCTTTCATTGTTTGTTTCAGTCTTTACTTTTTTTTTTTTTAATTTTTATTTATTTATTTATTTTGTGTGTGTGTGTGTGTGTGTGTGGCCAGCTCAGCCCACCAGGGGGCGGGGCTGGCTGGCATGTGGTGCTGGGGAATTGAACCGCGGTCCCTGTGCTTTGCTTAGATTAGCTTGTTCTAAGTAGGTGCTTTAGACCACTGAGCCATCTCACCAGCCCCATAGTCTTTACTTTTTAAATAAGCTTTGGTACCACTTTGGGCTTGTCTCATCTAATTCTTTATTCCAGACAAGAGGGGCCTGCAATACTTTTAATTGGTGAGCCATTTCTGCTGCTTGGTGGAATCTCACTTGCTCAATAATAGTCACACACCTAGCATGGTAACAGATGACACTCCACACAGCCCTGAGGTAGCCCGTGTCACCCTTGCTTCTCAATGAAGGACTGAGCTCCTCCAAACTGATTCCCACTGTGTACCCTGTCTCCCGTTGGAAGAGAAGTTTCTAAAGTTTAAAATGTCCTTCTCCATTTGATACTTTCTCTTTTTAGTTTTTAAATAAAGGTAATACATGCAGGCCTAGGATATATCTCAGCAGCATAAATTCCTGCCTGACAAGCACAAGGTTCCAAATTCAATCCCCACTACAAAAAAAAAAAAAAAAAAAAAAGGTAATGCATATAAGGGTACAAAGTGGAAAAACAGTCTTCCTCCCAGGTACCACATTAATGTAAATTTTTCAACTCTCTTTATATTACTAATGACTAAAAAATATGCACACTACCTAGGCCCTTTTAATTTACACAGTGATGATCTTATTCTACACACTATTCTATATAATGCTTCTCTTACTAATACCCTAGATTTTTTTTTCATACCAGCACATGTATGAACCTCCAACAGTCTCTTGTCTCACTCAAAATTAAATGCAATGCCCTTATGTCATTGGCTGACATATATTGATGCTAAAAATCTCAATTAAAATATTAGTAACCCAAACACAATATGTAAAAAGAATTACACATCACAACCAACTTGGGTTCATTAAGAGTTGCAATGTTCATTTAATATTCAAAAATCTATGTAACATACATTAATAAAGAAAAGGAAAAAAAGAAGAAAAGGGATGAAATTGCACACACTGGGTATTATACATTCTGTGTGGCCTGAGGCTTTGTGGATATGGCTTGCATGGCCACCCGCTCCCCAGCTGACCAAGACAGGTTTATTTGCATCTACCCTGCTTATTCAAATAACAAGAAAACCATCAGAGGGCAGGCGGATCCCAATAAGTAAGGCTGTTGAAAATCCTTGAGATTTAAATCCTTAACGGGATTTAAGATGTATGCTCAGCAGTTGGACTTAATGCATTTATTGAGAAAAATAAGACGTAGTCTAGGAAATGGAATCGTGATATTCAGTACAGAGGCCAAGTCCGAGTCCAGCTGAAGCAGAAAGCTGGCAGCCTCTGTCTGGGGCAGTTCCCATCATGTCAGTTAGTGGTGTTGTAGGCAGCAGAAATGATGCCTAAGCTACAAACCAGGATCCAGAAAACAGGAGGTGGTGACCCAAATCTTCAGCAAGGAGAGGGAAGTAAAAAGTGAAAAAGGAAGAAGTGGTCGGCTGTGAACATCAAGGGGGTGACCCCTCTGAAGGGACACAGTGGGGGCATCTTTGTCACTTTTCTTTTGGGTTTTTTTTTTTTAAATTTTATTTATGTGTGTGTGTGTGTGTGTGTGTGTGTGTGTGTGGCCAGCTCAGCCCACCAGGGGGCGGGGCTGTCTGGCATGTGGTGCTGGGGGATTGAACCGCGGTCCCTGTGCTTTGCTAAGTTTGTTCTAAGTAGGTGCTTTAGACCACTGAGCCATCTCACCAGCCCGTCACTTTTCTTTTGCATCAATCGCCTGAACTACACATTTGTGCTATCTTCATCATCAGAGTTGACTGTAAAATGAGTCCATCACAGTAGAATGCAGTGGAAATTTGCATCTAGTTTTTATACAGTAAAAAACAAAAATATTTCAATGAAGAGTTTTTGTGAAAAAGTATTTTTAATTGGATAGTGGACTTCCAGAAGTTATTGGAAATCTATCTATCCTCTCTGTAAGCATGTATTTCTGATAAATAAGTTTAGTAAGACTTGAAATACATGTTTTGTTCCATCTTTGAATTAATTATTTTTATTTTATTTTATTTTATTTTTGGTGGAACTGGGGATTGAACTCAGGCCCTTGCACTTGTCAGGGAAGTGCTTATTCTACTGAGCAATCTCCCCGGCCCCCCTTTGAATTTTTAAGCTGAAAAAAATTGCACACATTTATGATAAATAAACAGATAAAGGGAATGTCCTATATCTGATAGGAGTTTGTAATGTCATTGGGGATCAGCATAGTGATTGCGTCTGGGTAATAGGACAGAGGGGACTTTTTGCAACCATAATCTTTTATTTCTAGGTTGGGTTACCTAAGTGTAGTTACTTTGTGATAGCTGAACTGTACACATGAGTTGGGATAGTTTGCAGCACATGCATTATGCTTTTGTTAAACTATATTTTTGGTGCTGAGAGTTGAACTCAGGACCTTGTGCTTGCCAGGCAGGCGTTGTACCGCTGAGCTATATCCCCAGCTCAAACTCCATTTGTAAATGTCAAAAATGAAAGACAGAGGACAGAGCACACATGTGAGTGCAGAGAAAGAACTGCGAAGAAGCGTGTTGAATAATTCCCAGGTGGCTCTGTGCCTACCCCATGGTGCAGTCTTAGGGTGAAGATGCTGGGAAGAAGATTTTCAGTGAGGAGGGAACAGGTTGGTGCAAAGAAAGGTTCACCCTGTTAGATGAGGGATGTATCAAGAAACCAGGGATTCAGTGCCAGCTTCCCTCAGAGACTACATTGTAGGAGAAGAAAAATTTTCTTCTATCCCTTTAGTTTTGGTGGCTGGGCCTGACAACTAAACATATGATAGATTATCAGGGGAAAGCACATTAATATTATTTAGTATTTTTGCACACACAGTAGCCATTTTGAAGAAAATGAAGGCTTGGGGGTGTGGCTCACAGGTAGAGGGCTTTCTTCGCATGAGCAAGGCCCTGGTTCCAACTCCAATACTGCCCTGCATGCATAGTACATAAAAAAAGAGACAAAAAGGAAATGTGAAGAGCACCAGAAGATGTGAGGGCTCATAGTGTCCCGACCTGCAGGTTAGTCAACGAGGACCCTAGAGGGGGAGTGGGGATGAGAAGGGACAGGAGACACAAAGAATGGAGACAAGACAGGATTCTGATCAAGTCTCGTTTATTCAGGGGAGGTGCTGGATATACATAGGGAGTGTAGGAATGAGGAAGTCTCGGCTCTTGGGGTCAGCAGGTATCTAGGCAACGGAGGAAGGTCCCACCCCTGGGGCATATCACGGGGAATGGGCAGGGCGGGAAGGACCAGAAACTTAACTCAGCAGGGGAATAGAAACTTAAGAAAATGGCTGACACTATTATAAAATGGATACCACTTAATGGCTTCCCACATCATAGCTTATCTATCTACCTTTTTAAACAGAGTACAGGGGCTGGGGAGATAGCTCAGTAGAATAAGTGCTTGCCTGGCAAGCACAAGGTCCTGAGTTCAATCCCCAGCTCTGCAATAAATAAATAGAGTACAAGAGCCAGCAAGATAGCTCAGCAGACTAAGCATGAGCAGGGTATCAGGTTCGATCCCTGGCATCACATGCTACGGGTGTAGTGGCACACGCCTGTAATCCCAGAGTCGGCGAGGCTGAAAAAGGAGGATGAGTCCGAGCTGTATAGTGAGACCCTGTACCAAATAAATAAAAATAATAATAAACAGAACACAAGGGCTAGGGTGTGGGGTAATTCTGCGGAAATGAGTAGGAAACATACAGCGGACCTCAATGGAAGATAAGGATTGTATGTTTTAATAAAACTGCGGTCCCTGTGCTTTGCCAAGCTTGTTTCAAGTAGGTGCTTTAGACCACTGAGCCATCTCTCCAGCCCCAAGGATTGTATGTTTTAATAAGACTTTCTTTGCAGATTCATCTTTGCAGCAACTCTTCCTGGTAATAGGAGCACACACTCCTTGGCACAGGGGCAAGTTTCATGTCCTGCCTCAGGCGGAAAGCCTGCTTCGGGAAGATATTCCTTCATCTGTTGTTGTTCTGCTGTCCTCAATTTTAAGGACTGGGTATTGTGGCATCGATTGCACCGAACCTCCTCAGTATTACTCTAAAGTAAGATATTTTTTGTTTGTTTGTTTGTTTGAGGGTCTCTGGAAATGCTGAATCGCCCATGCTAGGCTGGAATTTGTGATCCTCCTGTCTCAGCTTCCCAGAGTGTCTGCATTAGAGGCCTGTGCTTGACCCTTGCTTCCAAACACTTTTCTGATTAGTCTTCACTTCATAACACCCCTGGAAGGTTACTTATTTTCCTGTTGAGAAATTTAGACTTAAGGCCATCATGGTTGGGCCACGGCCCTTTGTGCCTCAAAGCCCAGCACGGCCGGGAACAGCGCCAAGCTCAGTGGCCATGCCGGCAGCCAATCCAAATGCAGCTGCCAGTTAACAGGGATGATACCTTGCACTAAGTTTGTCATAAACGCTAAATGAGATTTTACGATGTCTTAGGCGTTTATTATGTCTCCTCTTTCCCCCAACATAATCTTCAAGATTTCTCCAAGTTGCCAGCTCCGGGAAATCCAGATCATCAGAAGAATGTGCCAAGCAGCTCCTGCCGGTTGAGAGCACAGGGAGGATCACCTTTCTCAGCAGCGGTGGTGCCCGCTACTGGCATTAACAGAAGCCATCTGGCTCCTCGGCCTAGGCCGCCTGTCTGCTTTCAGGTGTGCTTCTGCGACTGCGGGGACTCCAGACCCTCTCAGGGGGTTTCCTCGGAGACAGAAGCGTGTATTTCCCGACAACTCAGCCCAGCACGTGCCTTTCCACTGCCACCTGCCGTGCACATCCAGAGGCAAGCCCCGGGCTCAGCAGCTGGCGGCTCAGGCACTCGAGCTTGGGAGATTAGGCCTTCAGGTCTCCGTTTTTACTTTTAATGAAATAAGAGCCACGGGCACAGCCCACACGAACAAAAGTACTGGGCGGAGGGGTCCAAACTCGGAACTCTGAAGGCGCAGAAGGGTCCTGAGTAGGGCTGTCAGTTTCAGCAAATTAAGTCCAAGCTACCCAGAAACACCCGGATTTCCGATCAGCGATCACAAGTGACACACATTCTGAAAAAAAATTGTTAACTGTAATTCACACTCAACTGTGCAGCCCATATTTCAGGCGGCAAAGTGTACCCTTCAGAGACCCCAAAGTTTCCCAGGCGACACAGCCGAGCGGCAGCCGGCCAGCCCCGCCGCGGGCACTTCCGGTTAGGCGGCGGCGCAGGGCGCAGGGCCCGCCCATCACCGGAAGAGCCCCGCGCCCGGCCGGACCCCACCCGCCCGCTCGCTGTCCCGTGCCGCCCGCCACCCCGCGGGCCGCAGCGTATCGCTGCGCGGCCCCGGTCCTCGCCCACGGCCGCCTCGCCGTTGCCCTGTTAACAGCCGGGGAGGCGGGCCGACCCGCGGGCGGCCGGGACCTGCGGCCGCCATTCCCGTGTCGCTGCGCCCGCGCGGGCCGCCCGAGCCGGCCACCATGCCGCTGGGCCTGAAGCCCACCTGCAGCGGCTGCAAGACCACGTCGTCCTCCATGTGGAAGAAAGGCCCGCAGGGCGAGATCCTCTGCCACCACTGCACGGGCCGGGGCGGCGCGGGCGGCGCGGGCGGAGGCTCGGGGGCGGCAGGTGGGACTGGGGGCGGCAGCGGCGGCGCCGGCGGCGGCTTCAGCTCGACGACCTTCGCCAGCACCTCGGCCGCGCCTGCGCAGAGCAACGGGGGCGGAGGCGGCAAGCAGGTGAGCGCGGGGGCGGGCGGGCCTGGGCCCCCGCCCGGACCCCGACCCCGACCCCTTTCCCTGCCCTTCCCGTCCCGGGCGATCCGCGAAGGCCGCATCCCCACGGACCTTTCCCATCATGGGAAAGTCGAAGGGGACAGAACCCAGAAAGCTGAAGCCCTTCAGAAATGCCCCCTCTGTAGCAGTTTTCAGTGGCAGCTGGATGTCCACCTCCGCGCTGGTTTAACAGCGTCGTAAACCGGGTCCTTCCGCATACTTGCAATAATGATACACCTTCCCCGTTATTTTACTGCGTTAAGTAATTGTGTCATTTTAAGTGGCATAAGTATTCCAATGTAGGAGGTGCGGTGGCCTGAAGTTATGGTTCTGTCTTAGGGACAAAAGCAATAAATCGCCACTGCCTGCCTTGACCTCCAGAAGTCTTCCTGTCCTGCCTGCAGCTCACACTTCTTTGAAGGTCCAGAAGTGGCAGCCTAAGTTCTTCCCAGGCTTGGGCTTAGTTTTTAAACATCCTTCCAAAGTGTACACCGTGGGAGCCATATAAGATGGCTGTGTCAGGAGAGCAACCTAGCTACAGTTGTCCTTTTTCTCTAATCCTTTATGTAACAGAGTAAGCAGGAAATTCATAGGCGGTCTGCGCGGCTCAGAAACACGAAGTACAAGTCTACTCCAGCTGCTGAAAAGAAGGTTTCCACCAAAGGAAAAGGAAGAAGACATATTTTTAAACTGAAAAATGTAAGATGATTGTGGCCATGTTGTCTATAGTAGTATGTGTGTTTTTGTGGCTTCTGCTGTCTTCATTTCTTACCACTGAATGTCGACACAGCTCTCAGAGCCCTCCTCCTGCCCTATAATGTTAATAATACACTCTTTAACGTGTTTTTCTTCTGAGAAAAAAAATAATAAAGTGTCTAAAAGAAACATCAACCTTGAAAACATTTTATCAGATCAGTCTGTATAAAAAAGAGAGTACAGTTCTTGAGAAGGATTTCTTTTTCCCCCTTTTTTGGCTGGCTCAAGCTGCCCTAAGGGCAGCTCTGGTAAGGCATGGGGAGCTGGGGAGCGAACCATGGTCCCATGCGCCTGACTAGGTTTGCCCTAACAGGTGCTTGAACAGCTAAGCTAATCCTCAAGCCCCCCTGAGAGTACAGTTCTTACTGTGGCTAGGTGCACTAGGGAAACTACTTCTTTATCCTTTAAAGACTCAAGTATGTAACAGTGGAACTCATTTTCATATACTTGTTATTATAGCCCCAGAAAATGCATCTTTTGGCACACAGAGATGAATCAGAATTGTTCCTAAACCTTTATTTCCTCCTCTGCTGTACACAGTGGAGGAGACTGTTGAAAGACCTGTGCTGGAGTGCATCAGTAGTACATTTTTGTTGGAATAACTTTTATTTTTTGCAAACACAAGGGAACAGTGAAAAATGCATTGTAGGCTTTTGAAAAGAATCTTCAGAATTATATTCATTTCATTCACCAAAATAGGCATTCTTAAGTTGGGTATTTTCATATATAAAACACAGAAGGTCCTATGGTAGTCTTATACAGATTGTGAATTATTAATGAGAGTAACTGCTCCTCACTTAAGATCTTCGTAATGTTTAGTTTTTATAAAATGAGGCATTATCAATAAATGCAGGCCCTATAGGGACCATACCAAGACAGATGGGAGAGTGTCCCTTTAGCATTAAGAGTGTAAAGCAATTTAAGAGGGCATTTCAGTGGTCATTGGAATGTGGCAGATTGCTAAGAACTCCCAGGAAACTTCCCAGAGCCTTAATTCAGGCTTGCTACAAAACTGATGAGTAGCCTGGCAGGTTCTAGTGTTGAGAAGGACAGTCTTCAGGGAGATACTTTTTCACTGTGTACAGTGTTCACCTGTGCATTCTGTATTATTTTTATTTTATCTTGCTTAGTTCACTAGAGATAGTACGTTTTACAATTGGAATGCTGATGTCTAATGAAGCGCTGACAGATCTTTGTGGCAGATCTCAGCAGCTTAATCAGACACTTGTCCCATTTCTCAGCAATTTTTAAACTAATTGTTGCATAAGTAATGGAAGTGCTCAGGGTATTCTTTGCCCCAGCACTCAGAAACTTATTCATCTTTTTATTGTGATTCTTGTCACCAAATAACAAAATTTAGGATTTCTCAAATTATTCAGCTTTCACATATAGCTGGAAAAATGCCTGTGTAGTGTGCTAATATCTTTACTTGTGTTTTTTTCATAGCCCATCAAAGCTCCTGAGTCTGTTTCCACCATTATCACTGCAGAATCTATCTTCTACAAGGTAAGTGTCTATGAAGAATTGGGCTCTGGTATATAATACATGGCTAAAGTGTTAGCTTAGTCTAAGTGTTTCTGTTATTATGTGCATGAAGTGTGATTTTTTTTTTTTTAAGCCATTTTTCCCTCTAGGCTGTTGTAAAACATCTCATCCACTACTGAGGTAGGAGGAGAAGTTGCCTATGAAAAAAATGTGAAGGTCTTATGTATATTTTTTTTAAATGTAGCTATGCAAATTCTTTAAAATGCTAATACATGTGGAGGAAGATGAAAGAGTGAGCTTTCCACACTAACGTGATAACATTTGTCTTAGTCACTTTGGTTGTTGCTGAGATAAAATACCCACTACCTATACATAAAGGAAGGAAAAGTTGATTTAGCTCACAGTTTGCGGAGGTTTCAGTCCATAGTTGGCTGGCTGCAAGGCAGAGCAGCATTGCAGAGGAGGAACAGGTCATGGACTGATTTAGTAATCCCTCACTCCTAATCCTAGCATTGCGCCATGAATCAATCCCAACATCGTCCACTCTAGATCCAGGCACCTCAGCAAAAAGCCCAATCTAGGACTGCACAAGGCTTTGAGGGGACATCTAGACACAAGCCATTCCAGCACCGGTAGGACAGTGACAGGGTGTGGACTCAGGAAATGCAGACCACACTGTCCAGCACAATAGGCCCAGAGACTCTAAAATACCTTTTCGCAGAGGTGAGAGGAATTGACAGTAGTGGGAATTAACACCTACTAGAAGTTCATGGTGATAAGGTCTTAAGATGTTTTGATAAAGGTAGAAGGTCAGATTCCCTTGCACTAAGGTACACAGATCCCTGTTATCTCCGTGGGAGCAGTGACTTAAGGATACTTGGGAACTGAAGTCTTAGGAAACATTGCAACACACAAAAGACCTCCAAGGCTTGGCAGTCCTGATACAAGTGTCAGTCACTGCGTGTTTTGGCCTGTGAACTATTAGGCAAGAGGCAGTCATGTGAGTTAATACGGGATCCAAATGGACCAAATCCTGGGAAATTTAAGTGGCATGGTGCTTTATGATCATTTATTTATTAACTAACTGTGCTTACCAGACCGAAACAGTCTGTACACAGGTAGATGTCTCTCCTGTATTTCTAGCATTTTGTACAGTACATTCTTAATAAGGAATAGCTGAAGTGTAAGTGTGTGCTTGCTGTGTAGCATCACTGAGCTAAGTATGTTCCTTGTCTTATTTTGTTGAACTTCTCTGTGGGGTGGGTAGTGTTTTCCTTGTTTTTTATGGATAAGGACATTGAGGATAGAAGTAAACTTTTTCGAGATTACACAGCTGACAGTTCATTGAGCAAAGCAGCCTGCAGCAGGAATCTAAGCCCAGACTTTAGATCCTGGCTCCACAGTTTGGCAAGTAATTATATGACTGAGCTAGTACCAACCTCTCTAATGTTCATCTGTAAAATAAGTATTGGTAGTAGGAGATCATACATGTTAACCATTTGGTATTGTTAGCACTTAATGAACGGTAGCAATTAGCATCATCACATCTTTAAATTTGAGTTTTAACTTTTCCAGATAAACACAATTTGCAAATTACATCTGCAGTCTGAGGATTTAGTATCCTAGTGACTGCTGGGAGTGTGCAGTGGAAACACATGTGGAACCTGCAGTATATGGTGATGCACTGTCAACTATGTGTGCTTCTTAAATAATAAGCCCCAAATGCAATGAAATTCTCAAGTTGCGGGGCTGGTGAGATGGCTCAGTGGTCTAAAGCACCT
>NW_004524838.1:1939246-1944245 GCF_000260255.1 Octodon degus | reverse complement strand
GCAGTGCCAGGGGCCAGGGAGATAGCTCAGTAGAATAAGCGCTTGCCTGGCAAGCGCAAGGGCCTGAGTTCAATCCTTGGTTCCGCAAAAAAACAAACCCAGTGCCAGCCATGTGGGGTTCGAGAGGTGACTGCTAGATGGGCAAGAGAATGGGTGCCCATGAAGCACAGAACTAAGTGGCCTCCCTGGAGGACTGCATGACAGAGCACATCCATGAACTCAGCCTGATTACACCTAATCCCCTTCTCTCAGCCAAAAACTTTGAAACATTTCCTGCCAGCAGATGAGGGACTGCTTCTCTCAAATGTCTAGTCCTGTTTGATGTTGCATATCTGCTTTCTGAGGTTCAGTTAACTGTAGTTTGAAAATACTAAATTGTAAATTGCAGAAATAAGTAATTTGTGAATTTTAATTTGTTACAGTATAGTAAGATTGTTCTACATTATTAGTTATTGTGAATTCATTTCTGTGCCTAATTTATAAATTAAACTTTATCGTAAGTACAGGAAAAAACAATATATGAAGTTTGATAGTATCCAGGTTTCGGGCATCCACTAGGGGGTCTTGGAACATATCCCCAACAGGTAAGGGTCCCATTGAATACAGTACATGTTAATAAACACCTACAGTGTGCCAGACATTACTTGTCATAAAATCTTTTACTTGGGTATTACCTTTAAATTGTGGTTTTAACTTTTATTCTGTTAAAAATTTGCTATTAATATTCAGCATATATTTGATTATCTATCATGAGCAAATATTTATAATTTGGGAGTAATGTTCATATATGTGGAAAGAGCTTTTTATAGATTCAAACTTGATAAGTAAACTTAAAACTTGATAAATAAACCTAAAACTTTAGATCTGGGAGAAAGGACCAGCTGGTGGTGGGCATGAACTAGCAAGGTGTGGCGGCATGCATTGGGGTACCCATTCCTTATGATTGGATGCAGCAGTCACCCTCAGGCATGTGGAGGAGGGGCCACCATGAGTTTCTACTCCTGGTCTGTTAGGTGTTTATGTTGCACATTGCTAGAAATTGAACATTGCTAGAAATATTTTTCAGAATCATTTTTGTGGTTGAGATGCATAGCCCTGCAGCTTTACTTGCTTGCTAGAGCCCCTTTTCTTGGGAAGCAACAAGGAATCTAGTTTTGCAGCAGTCAGGGGCACTCTGGCTTGTGCAGAATGGTGCACCTGCCTAGGAAAGTGCAGAACATCAGAAAGAACATCAACCATCAGGGATCATCAGAAGAGAGGGTTTCCATTTTGAGACCCAGAGAAGAGGGCGTGGAGTAGGCAGCAGAGCTATAGAGTACGGATATTAGCTGGATATTCAAAGTGAAACAAATTGAAGAAGACGAAAGGTTTGAATGCCAGAAATACCAGTAATTGTGTTGTGGAAAGGTGCAAAGCTAAATGGAGTGGAAGAGATATGGAGCAGGGAGTCCGGGAAATGGACGGTAAAGTGAAGGTATGCATTTCTTTATACTGATTATAATCAGAGAGTTTGTGTTACTTCTCCTGGTTTGGATTTATGGTCTCAATTCTTTTGAATGAATGGTTGGGGAGGAGGTTGTAGAGTATATTCTCAGTAGGTGAGCACTGATTCTCAGGGTCTTACAGAGAAAGGCCATTGAGCAGATGGAGGAGCACAGGCTGCAATTTCTGCCTGTGTGGTTTTCAGCAGGTCACGTAGTCTTTGAATAACATAATCAGTCTGGGCAAAAAAGTAACATGGAGCTCAGGATGTTTTGGGCTAGTGAAACTACTCTGTGTGGTACCATAATGGTGGACATATGTCATTATACATTTGCCGAAACCCATAGAATACACAACACCAAGATTGTATACTTAACCCCAGCTGTGGTCTTTAGGAACTAATGCTGTCTTAGTAGAGGCTCTTCAACCATACCAAGTGTACCACCACAGTTGGAGACATGAATAGTGGCCATACATTTGCAGGGAGGGAGTATAGGGGAAACCTCGGTACCTCCCACTCAGTGTTCCTGTGAACCCAAACAACTCTTAAGACAGTGGAATCTTAAGAAAGTAAAATCGGGCATGGAGGCGCATGCCTGTTATCCCAGCACTGAGGAAGCTGAAAACAGGAGGATCACTACAAGTCTGAGCTGTATAGTGAGACCCTGTACCAAATACATAAATAAATAAAATTAAATTTTTTAAAAAAGTAGAGATAGTCCTGTCAGGATATAAAGTCAATAGGGCCAGTCAAATAGCTCAGCGGATTAAAGTGCCTGCAAGCAGGTGCAGGGGGTAGGGGTTCAATCCCCGGGCCTGCCATGCTGGCCCTGCCCCTGGGGCGCACTGAGAATACGATTGAGACTGGGCGTAGTGGCGCGCGCTTATAATCCCAGCACTTGGGAGGCTGTAAACAAGTGGATCACTATGAGTCTGATCTAGTAGTGAGACCCTGAGCACCCTTGTAGGCCCTTCCCTAAAATATAAAAAAAAGCATATAAAGTCGAAGAATTTTTAAGAACAAATGCAAATTAGGTATATGTAATTTTCACTCCAAGGTGAAACAAATTTAGAATTGATAGCAAATGGAAACATTGACATATTAAACCTTTTATTGACTATGAAAACTTGCCTTCTTAATAAGGAAGTTTAATTCAAATCTATGATATTCTGTTATTATTTTAAATATGAGATTATCTTCTATTTCCCCCAGGGAGTGTATTACCAAATTGGTGATGTTGTTTCTGTGATCGATGAGCAAGATGGAAAGCTCTACTATGCTCAGATCAGGGGCTTTATCCAGGACCAGTATTGTGAGAAGAGTGCAGCGCTGACGTGGCTCATTCCCACTCTGTCTAGCCCCAAAGATCAGTTTGATCCTGCATCCTATATCATAGGTGAGTGGAACAAATGGTGTGCTCTGTTGAAGTTAACTGTTTGATGCCGATGGAAGCAATGTGTTAGTCTGCTTCAGCTGCCATGACAACATGCCACAGTTTGAATGGCTTGAAGGACAGATGTTGGAGGGTGGGCATCCAAGTCTAAGGAGTTGTCAGGATTGGAAGGTAGTGAAGCCCCATTTCCTGGTGTGCAGATGGCTTCCTTCCTGCTGTGTCTTCCTCATACCTTTTCTGTTGTGTGTGCTTGTGAAGAGAGCTCTCCAGTGTCCTGTCTTGTAGGGATACTAATCCTGTCAGATCAAGGGCTTCACTTTGAAGAGCTCACTTTCAGTACCATCTCGTTGGGGAACTAGGCCATTCACAGGTGACTTTAGAGGCGAGGGTATGCAGTCCATAGTGAACACTAGGTACAAAACAGGTAGCTTTGTTGGAAATATGATAGCATATTTCATATACCTGGGGTTGGGGTGCCACTAGTTATTTTAGGCTAGAGCTGTGCATACCTGCTCAAAAATGATGTGGATAAGATTATTCTTAGTGACCCTAAGTTAAACTGTACAAAACTAACCTATTGCACAGGAACTAGATTATTTAGGTTATTTTAAAAAATATATTCAACAGTTATTTTTCAGATAATGTCCTGTAAAGTCTTACACTATGCCTCCTTCCATATACCATGTATTATCCTAGACCTTTTATCATGGATGGTTGAAGTGACAACAGTTGTACTTCTGATCATTTTAAGGCTGTCAAAAGAGGTTGCAAAGTTATTGATGTGAAACTCAAAAGAAGTTACCAATTAATACAGTTGAAAGTATTTTACCCTGAGCTTTTCATTCCTTCTCTAATGAGCACACATTACTTCTGTATCCTGAGAAAAGGGAGTACATTTTTTCCTTTAGCGAGAGCTCCAGGGATGAGTAACATCCCATTGTTGTTCTCACCTGCTTTCAAGACTGGTACCTAGCCAAACACTTGTAGTTCTGCTTAAAAACTCAATAGGCTTTCATTTACCTTATCTGTGGAGCAGGATCCCAGCAGAGGTAGTGCAATGTCAGAACCGAGCCCGGCTCCTCTCCTACGTGCTGTTAATCCCCAAGCTCTGAAGTGCTGCTCTGTTCTGGAGGAGACAGCACAGTGTGGAATTCAGAACAAAACTCCAACCAGATTAGCTGGGTTCACAGGCCTGCCTGCTGCCAATCAGCTATGGGACTTTGAGGAATCTTTTAATGTCCTTTGCCTCACTTTTTTCATATGTAAAATTGAAATAATAATAGTGCCCAGCTGAGAGAATTGCAAGGATTTAAAATATCGTTACATACAAAACACTTAGAACAGTGTATAAACTCTACATGAAGGTTCAGTGTTGTGCTTAGAATCTCAGGAGAGTCAATGCGTTGGAAAGAATGCCATATACCTTAGACAGTCGAAGTAGAGAAAAATGACAAGTAATGCAGAGCACATGTCTCAAGGGCTAATATTAAGTCACCCCAGAGTGCTTTCTCCTGGTTTCTAAGAATGTTCACATTTTATGACACTTAGGTATACATCCAAAAACATGTTTAATCTTGCCATTGGCTGCCTTCTAGGGCCAGAGGAAGACCTTCCAAGAAAGATGGAATACTTGGAATTCGTTTGTCATGCACCTTCTGAGTATTTCAAGTCAAGGTCATCGCCATTTCCAACAGTCCCTACCAGACCAGAGAAGGGTTACATATGGACTCATGTTGGACCCACTCCTGCAATAACTATTAAGGAAACTGTTGCCAACCATTTGTAGTTACAAAGTTAAGGCTGGGAATGTGTCTTACTGGTAGAGCACTTATCTAGGATCTGTAAGGCCCTGGGTTTCATCTCTGGCACACAGAAAGAAAAACATTACCTGGTTCTCCTGTTTTGTATTTATACTACTATGAAATGTTCTACTTGTTTCCTTCATGGAATTGTTAAATGAAAAAATGACTAAAAAGATTTTTACTTATTATCCAGAAATCATTAACTTTATTACTTATCACTTGGGAAAGTACAAGGGACAGAAAAGAATGAAATGTAGTTGCAGGTAGGCATAATATTCTCTATGTTTATCTTTCTAGGCAAAGACTGCATTTCCAGGGAGA
>NW_004524838.1:1935150-1939056 GCF_000260255.1 Octodon degus | reverse complement strand
CTACTGCTATCTGTCATAAAACCACATAAGCCTTATCTCATCCAGAAAATGCTGCGACATTTCTGGCTGCTTAGCCGTAAGGGAAGTGACTGGTATTGTGTTGTAGCCCTGGCTTTTTCACTTTGACTCCATTTTTCAGTAGCATATTGAACCATCTGGTGGCTCACCATAGAGCCACTCCTCACTGTTCTCATCCACCCTATTGTGAGACAGGCTTCGGGCCAACCACAATTCTGCCCTGCCGAGGCTGTCCTCACCGGAGCACTCATGAGCCCAGGCCTCAGGCACCTGCTTGAGAGTTTCTTAACCACTCTCAGCTGATAGTCATCCAAGTGATTTGTAGGTCATGAGCTCTGTCTGCAGTGAAGTGACAGCAGCTGCTGTGGACTGGTGCTGCCATGCTTTGGGCTGGGCCGACTGTTATCCACTTCAAGGGCAGGCCAATAGATTGAGGGAGTTGCAGTGTAAATGGAGGTCCACACACTTACCTCCTGAGCCCTGATTAACCTGCATTTTTCAGCCCCCCAAGAATTTGTAGGAATTGGAGTTGATTGTGATATTCACAATAGCCTTCCAGCTCTTATCCTTTTGCTACATAGTTATCAGCTTTGTATTAGAAGGGACTGTAGCTAACTCCATGTACCTGGTCATCTCTTTGTTCACAAAAATGACAATAAGGTAGATTGTAAATACTATCATTGTAAATATCATTGTAAGTATTTTCTAAATGCAATACTGATGTTCAAAACTTTTGTATTAAAATGTATTTTCACAATATGTTTACTTTGGATTTATTAATTTATTAATTATTAATTTCATCAGAAGGGCTGGGCAGGGCTGGTGAGATGGCTCAGTGGTCTAAAGCACCTACTTAGAACAAGCTAAGCCAAGCAAAGCACAGGGACCACGGTTCAATCCCCCAGCACCACATGCCAGCCAGCCCCGCCCCCTGGTGGGCTGAGTTGGCCACACACACACTAAATAAATAAATAAATAAATAAATAAAAATAAATTTTAAAAAAAGGACTGGGCAGAGGGAGTGAGAAGAGCTGAGCCTACGCCCATAGCAGTTGCCTACATTCCCTTGTGGGCATGTTGTAGCCTTTGTGGGGCATATGTCCATGACCTGGCAGGAGAGCCATTGTCCCCAGGCTTGGATGGCTGGTATCTCAGTTACTTTTTGCTCATTGCAGGGACAAATACCTAACAGCCAAAATTAAGAAATAAAGGTTTATTTAGTTCATAGCTTGTTGAGGTTTCATTCTGTACTCAGCTGGCTCCAAGGCAGAGTGGCACATGTCACAGAGCAGCCATTCATGGTGGCAGCAGAGAGCAAAGGGAGAAGCAGCAGCTCCCACAGCTAGGTAGCCTCTCTCCCCTCCTTACACTATAGTGCAGATTACTCCAGGGTCAGGATGTAGCACTCCCACCTGCAATCCCAGCATTGGATCAGGGATCAATCAGTGGGCTGGGGGAGAGCTCAGTGGCATAAATACCTACCTGACAAGTGCAAGATCTGAGTTTGATCCTTGGTACCGCCAAAAAAAAGAGTCACAAATTCCAGAAGCTGCCCCATGACTGCATGAGGCTTTGCAGGAGACAACTATACACAAACTAGCAGCTTGAAACAGCCACTCCAGGACTTGGGGCCAAGGCAAACCTACCACTTACCATTCACCTCTTCACTTTCTACCAAAGGCTTGTTGAAAGCCCTTAACAAACCCACTCCTGGCTAGGGCTGGCAGGCCCACTGTGTGCTGTGTAGTGGCTCTACCACTAAGCCACCTTCAGCCCAATGCCCTTAACTTGTACCTCGTCATGAAAACCTTCAGATTCTTTTGGCCTCTCAAAATCAGTCTGTCTTATTCTGTGTTTGCATTTAAGTTTCTACTTCTGTTGTCTCTGTTCCTACCCCAGCACTCCTGGAAGGACAAAGGACATGTATGGGTTTTATGTACTCCTGCAGTTCCCACCACACCTAACTTTCAGTCTTCACATATGTGGGGGATGCTCAGTGTAGAGCACAAATTAGATGCAGTCAGCTCAAATACGCACTGAGTTTCCAGTTAATGCTACCTAACATAAACTTCAAATTTCATTATGAATAGTCAAGTAGAGTTTTTATACTGTTATATGATGCACTTGTAGTGTTTTAAAAGGATTTTAAAAAAATACTAGTACATGTTTGTGACAACATAATATGAATTCAAAGACAAGATTTTGGGGCCAGGGATATAGCTCAGCAGCATAAGTGCATGGCTGGCAAGTATAAGGTCCTGAGTTCAATTCCCTGGACCACCCCTCCCCCCCAAAAAAAAACCAAAACAAAGACAAGATTTTTTAAAAGTTCTCCTATGCAGATATTAACTATTTGAAAGTTATTCCACACCAACTTGTTTCTTAGAAATCTTAGAAATCTTCTGTGAAAGATTTGTCAAGAAGTTTGGGTTACAGTTCCAGGCCAGCCATAAATAGGTGAAATCACATACAGGGAAATGTATTTCTTGAATGCGGGTGTATGTTTGTTATGTACCCATAGACAACATCACACATCGTTAGAATAAAGTTTCGCTCTTGGATCAGAAGTGGCTGCTCTGGGCATGTTCTAAGAATGGTGCTTCGTGGCAGATATGAAAGTCATAACTTTTGTAGGAAGTACAAAGTACGTCCAAGAAATGGAAGCCAGGAGTTGGTCAGTGCCAAGTGGGAACAAAAGGGAATCTGAAGACTAACAAGAGGGTAATAAAAATACCCTGGTATATTTACGTAATGGAACATGACACAACCATCCAAAATGATCACTGATGGGGCCAGGGAGATGGCTCAGTAGAATAAGTAGAATAAGACCCTGGCAAGCACAAGGGTCTGAGTTCAATCCCTGTTCAACAAAACAAAATTGTTAGTGATAGGAGAACCACAATATATAAGAGAAAAGGCCAGACTTAGAACATGTGTTGCAGCTGGAACTAGAGCTGAGTGGTAGACCCTTGTCTGCAAAGGGGCCTGGGTTCCACCCCCAGCACAAACAAGCCATGTGATGCTGCAAGAAGCAACCTTGGGGCCAGGTGTGTCACACGCCTGCACTCCAGGGTGCTAAGGCAGGAGGATTGCAAGTCGTAGCTTTACAATGATTGGAGATATAGCTCAATGTGAAGAGCCCTGGGTTCAAGCCTGGCTCCTCAGTGCTGAAAAGAAAGAAAAAAACAGCTTTTGTATCAGATGGAAAGAATCACTCCAGAATTGTGGCACATTAATAGGTTTTCTGCAGCTACTTGCTTGTGCTTTATACTTTGCAGTATTTTCCAGATTTTCCACATTGAGCACACACACGTTTGCATACTTTCCAACTGGTGGTAGGGGCTCACTGGATTTTAGTCCACATATATGGAGAACGCTTTGTACATGGTAGTTTTTAAATCCTCCTGAGGAAGCTGACACATGCTAAGGAAATCAGTTCTGTGGCTTAGTTATTGTCCTGTATTCACATGGTTCTGGAAGCAAAGTCCAGGGTGGCCTTCAGCTTCATCAGTTCAAGGACCCCTGGACACAGCAGGTCTGAGATGAGGGCCCCTGTGGCAGCTGGGTTCCACCCCCAGCATAAACAAGCTAGGTGATGCTGCAAGAAGCAACCTTGGGGCCAGGTGTGTCACACGCCTGCACTCCAGTTGGTTTCCAGGGGAGAGGCTGACGCAGGGTCAAGTGTGTCGTTCCTCTCTCAATCTTAAGCCTGTCTTCCCTTCCAGACACCCTGCCCAGCTGCGCATCGCCCCCAGCAGCAAGCAGCCTGTGCAGCTCTTCAGCACCTTCCTCCCGCCAGCTCACACAGGTCTCCTACTCCGTCATGCGTTCATGCCGACCAAATTCTGACTGAAACAGTTACTGAGATGCCAGAGAAGGCAAGAAACT
>NW_004524838.1:1928269-1928935 GCF_000260255.1 Octodon degus | reverse complement strand
CCCTGTTAAACTCAGCCCTGAAGTGACCACAGCAGGGAAAACCTGGCCTGGCTCAGTGTGACACACCCCACTGTCCGGCTTGTACTTTCTCACCCCTAGACATCCTGTTTGCTGATTTCTTTCAAGGACTTTCACCCGAGCAAGGAGAGATGACTGATACTACCCAATAAAAATTCGCCACATTGTTAAGCCTTTGTAGCTCCTGCCCGCAGAACCCATGTAGGGAAAGTGCCCAGTCGCTCTGCGCTGACGCTGTGGGAGCGATGCCCCATCAGCCCTCGGTGTAATGAAGTGGATTGCTTTCCAACTCCTTGGTGCGGAGCATTTTCCATTCTGTTTGGTACCAGTTTGCAACAGTACTAGAATGGCTCAATTCATAGAGACAGAAAGTACAAGTGAGATTATCCCGGGCAGAGAGAGAAGAGACTTAACGGGTGCAGAATTTCTGTTTGGCTGATGAAACCGTTCTGGAAATGGATAGCAGTATTTGCATAACAGTGCGGATGTACGCGATGCCGCTGAGTGGTGCGCCCAGACATGGTTAAAATGGTAAACGCTTATGTTATTTTAACATCATCTTTAAAATAGATAACCGAGAAAAAAAGAGTAGATAATTTAGTAACCAGTCAGAAAAAATAAAATGAAAGACTGAATTAGGGAGGCAGG
>NW_004524838.1:1924574-1927029 GCF_000260255.1 Octodon degus | reverse complement strand
CGCTGAGATGGCAATTGAGACTGGAGATGGTGGTGTTCGCCTATAATCCCAGCACTTGGGAGACTGTAAACAGGAGAATCACTACGAATCCGATCCAGTAGTGAGACCTTGAACACCCTGTAGACCCTTCCCTAAAATACAGAAAAAAAAAAAAATCTAAAACAAATTAAAAGTCTAGATTGTGTTTCTTAAAATATCCCTACATGTGGCTGAGCTTACCTCCCTCTCTGTCTCCCTCCATCCTTTCCTTCCTTTTTATTTTTCTTTTGTTTTCTGTTAAAGAAGCGGAAATCACTAACCAATGTTTCTTATTCCACATAGAACAGCCCAGCGTGAAGTAATCACCCAGCTAGGATCAGAAACACACTCCTAACCCCAGCTTTATGTGATGTGATCTGTTTCTAAATTTCAGCTTCTATGTGTCACCTATGTAGCTGCGTGAAAGGGAGGAGGTTTGTAACCAAAAAAATGACCGCAAAGTGTAAAATAACAACCACTCTAGAATAAAGGGTAAGGGCCAGGGAGATAGCTCAGCAGCATAAGTGCCTGCCTCGCAAGCATAAGGTCCTGAGTTTGCAAAAAAAAAAAAGTAATAATAAAAATAAAAATAAATAAAAAATAAGAATAAGAATAAAGGGTAAAGGTGTTATTAGAAATATGTAAGCTGCAAATAATAAAATATCTCAACTCAGAAATCTCCTCAAAGGCAGTAGTAAATGGAAACAGTTTTATTCTTGAATAAGTAACCTGGAATGTGAGATAATGTACCAAGAGACTGCAAAGATATAGAGATTACATATTTCACGCAGCCAAGCATGCACATGCCTGTTTTAATTAAAGATCAACAGTAACTAGTCCTCAACTAAGAGAACTTAACCACATCCTGTTTACACACAGTCCATCCTAACTTCTCCAGGTCACTGGCACTTTACCTGATCAACTGTATGGAAGGTTTGGGCTGGGAAAAATGCATAACTTTGTCAGGAAAATGGGCAAAAAAAAAAAAAAAAAAAAAAACCAGAAAATTCACCAAAAAATATAAACACTCTAAATAATATAAACTTTTTTTTTTTTTAATTTTTGGAGATAGAGTCTCTAGGGTCTCGTTATGTACTCCAGGCTGGCCGTAAACTTACTATGTATCCCAGGCTGGCTTCAACCTCCTGGCAGTCCTTCTGCCTCAGCCTTTTGAGTGCTGGGATGATTGCAGGCATGTGCCACCATGCCTGTAGAAATGTGTTGAACAGTTTTTTTTTTTTTTTTCTTTTCTTTTTTTTTGCTCCGAATGCCTTCAGAGCAGGTTTGGCTGGCTTGAGTTGTGGGGATCGAACCACAGCAACCTGAGCCTGACTGCTTTGTTGAAGCAGTCACTTAAAGAACTGAGCTAAGGGGCAGGCCCCTGAACAGTTTTCTATCTCCATAACAAGTATGTGAAAAAATCAACCTATATAAAGCGAAAAGGTTTGCTTTGGTTCACAGTTAATGTGATTTCAGTCTATCATTTGGGTGGGCCCAATACTTCAGGGCCTATGGCAGAGCAAAACCGTTCACCACATGGCAGATTCCCTTCACAGGCCGTGTTAGGCCCCACCTGCCAATGTCACCACAACTGAGGGGCCAAGCCTTTCACACATGGGCCTTTAGAGGGAAGTGGTGGCATACATGTGTAATCCCAGCACTCTAGGAGGTTGAAGCAGGAGGATGGCAAGTTCAAGCCCAGCCTGGGCAACTTAGTGACTTAAGAGACCCTACCCCAAAACGTCAACAAACACTGGATATGTAGCTTAGCACAAAGGCCTAAATGTAGCTTACTCCCTGGTACTACAAATAATAATAATAATATTGGGAAGAAGATTTTGTATTACACCCAGTATTAGGTTATAATAACAGATGTTCAAATCAGGTACAAAAGATGTTTTAACAGAGAGATGAAAACCAGCTCTAGCTTTGGCAAGATGGCTGTGTTTGATAATGTCTAGCACTGGTGAGGCTCGGAGAGAAGAGCATACGTCGATGGTGGGAGCACAGGTAGGAACAGGCTTTGGGGAGAGCGCCAGTAGGATCACTACAATTGTTAGTGTGCAACTCATCACAGCAGTTTCACTCCCACGTGCATGATCTAGAAAACAAAGAGGCTTGGAACAAGCACATTCATAACTGAAGGGATTGAGATTGTGGAAAACTAAAGACTATGGTAAAAAATCCAGGATGTGGACACTTGGCAGGAGTTCAAAAAAAAGATACTTTATAGGTAAATGGATGCAACTTGAGACCACACTCATAAGTGGAATACATCAGACTTACGTGTGTAAACACTGTATTTTCTCTCTAGGGTGAGAAGCTGAACAAGGAAACAAGATTAAAAAAATGTACAATAGATATTGTGAAATGGAAAGAAATTGTTCCAGAGGAAAAAGGAACTAGGATGGGGGAAAGAGGAAGGGAAGGGAAGGGA
>NW_004524838.1:1921153-1923023 GCF_000260255.1 Octodon degus | reverse complement strand
TAAAATTTTATTCTTACATGTACAACAGACTCCAAGAACACACTTCATTGTAGTTATAGATGTCAAGAGCTGTTATGGCAGGACATCCAGATATCTGAATAGGAAAGGAATCCAGAGTCACCATCATTGTACACACAAGGAACAGTTTATTTATTTTTTGCCAGATTTCTTAATTCCACATGTGGCTGGGGGCCCTACCCGTGGCCTTCGTGTTTAGCTCCTCAAGTTTCTTCTGCTCTTCCTTTTGCTTCTGTTTGAACGCTCTATCTTCCTCATCCATCTCCTTGGCCTGTTTCTTGGGCTGCTTCAGGGGCTTCTTCTTGCCACCTTCATGATCAGACATGGTGCCTGCACACCCTCCAGAGCCGAGCTCAGAAGCCATCGACCTCTTCCTTCATTCTGGGTGTCGGGCATTTGTCCCAGAAACAAGAGAAGAGTAACCGAGACAGATCTACACCCAGCCAACAGACTCTGCCCTAACCTCCAGCTTTGCGGTTCAGGCTTCCTATGCTCAAACTGCAGTGAAACTTCAATGTCCTACTCATCAGTTGAACTTACTGGCCTGTCTTCAGACAATGTCACCCAACTGCACTTGTACATTCTTCAGTTTCCTTGGAACAGAGAAGAATCAACTCAAAAAGTTAGGGACTCGCTTAATTTACATAGGAGGGGACCTCAAAATTTGGTAGTCTCTCCTGAATTGGCAAGGGTAAACTAATAGATAATTATTTGAATAATTTTGTGGTCAGATTGATTTGATGATGAAACTACCTATCTGTATTGACTGGAAAATATGAATGTCTTCCAAAAACTACTGAAAGAAATACATCAAAGAAAGAAATCCCACTAACTGTACAACTTTATACTATTGCCAGCTGTAAAATTTGCTAACACAAGGGCATATAGGTAGGCTATAGTTTGCTGAGAAAGCAGTAGGTTTAAGTGGTTTTATTTTACATACAATATGATAAGACATAAAGCACTTCTATAATCTAGTCCTTATAATCTCGTCCTTTATTTATCCTTAGATCAGTGTTTTTCAGTTTGAAAGTCACAGTCTTTTAAGTGGGTCAAAACTAGCATCATGTGCATGAAATAGAACAAAACAGAAAGGATCAGAGCTAACATGTAAGGCTAAGTATTGTTCTGTGGACTTTTTGTTTCAGCAGTGTGTTATCCAGACCAGATTGTGATGTAAAAATATTACTCTAAATTGAGGTTAAGTGTTTTGAAAATCAATGATTTAAATATCAGCATTTCATTTTTTGTGAAAAATTCTGAGGAACAGGCCAAAACAAAGATCTGAAATAAACTACATAATTTAAAAATATTTTTTTCTAAAACCTTAGGCAAATTTTCTGTGTGACTCTATGGTCCATGTTTTTACCTTTGCTTTGAGATGTATATTTTTTAGACTCTTGGCGAGTCCTAGATGATATTTGGAAAAGTCAGATTGTCTAGTAAATGAGTAAAATCTATATAATAATGACATTGTCATGTTTTGCGGTTTTTTTCAAGTATTTTACTAGAAAAATGTAAATGTTCATTAATTTTAAGACTTTGCTATCTACTATTGTACCTGGCCAGTTTCCATAAAATGTTTTGTTTTATTCTTTTTTCCCTGTCAAAAATAAAATCAGGGCTGGGGCGTAGCTCAGGGTTAGGGCACGTGCTCAAGGCCCTGGGTTCAGCCTTCAGATGTGTGGGTACACACAGGAGGCCTCCAACAAAGTGGTAAGAAACTTGCACCGCAGCAGCTGCAGCAGGCTTCTACATGATGGAGGAGAAAAGGCTCTGACCTTTTTCATGCCTGTTCCACATCCCTAAGCCAAGAAGAACTGCTTAAACTGATTTGGTTTACAAATCTTTT
>NW_004524838.1:1919455-1921053 GCF_000260255.1 Octodon degus | reverse complement strand
AGTATATGGTACCAGGGATTGAACTGAGGGCCTTGTACTTGCCAGGCAAGTGCTTAGACTGCTGAGCTATCTCCCCAGCCATTCCTAGCTCTTTGAGGAATCTCCACATTGATTTTCACAGTGGTTGTACCAGTCTGCATGCTCACCAACAGTGGAGAAATGTTCCCTTTTCCCCACAGCCCCTCCAGCATTTGTTATTGGTTAGCTTCCTGATGAAAGCCATTCTTTCCGGAGTTAGTCGGAATCTCAGTTTTGTTTTAATTTGCATTTCTTTTCTTTTTTTTTTAACTGATTTGGTTTACAAATCTTTTTTTTTCTTTTTAATTTTTATTTATTTATTTATGTGTGTGTGGCCAGCTCAGCCCACCAGGGGGCGGGGCCGGCTGGCATGTGGTGCTGGGGGATTGAACCGCGGTCCCTGTGCTTTGCTAAGCTTGCTCTAAGTAGATGCTTTAGACCACTGAGCCATCTCACCAGCCCCTGATCTGGTTTATAGCTAGTTGATTTAATCAATAGTGTTGGCAAGATCATAGCAGTTACATTTTGTGTTTTTTGCCATGAGAGTTCTCGAGAAATCAGGGTAACTTATTACATAGTTTATCTTGGAGTATGTTTGAACTGTGGTCTCCATTTTAATTTTTTTTCAACACTGTTATTCATCTTTATTCCAATGATTATTCCAATTTCACTTGAGAAATAAGGAAGATTCACAAATATGTGTAGTTCTTGGAGTGATTCCCAGCCTGAAGTGGTGGTCTAGGTTAGTACAGTGAAAAGTACACAAGAACCCAGCACTGTAGAGTTTATGACATACCAGAGACATCTGAACATGGAAAAAATATAAAAATTCAGAGTAGACTCTGCTCCCTCCACTGAATATTCTCCCAACCAGGTCCTAACAAACATATTTCAGGCTACAAATTATTAATACTGATTAGGGAAGTATTAAAGAATGGAGTCCACCACTGTATATCATGAAAGGAAACTATGAAGTGTAATTTCTTTCTTTTTACCACAGTAAGCGGCAAACTATTCTAGCCAAGGCCAGGCTCCCTGTGTGACACAGACTGCTGACCTTATATCTGGGCTTGGGGAGGCTGGAAGGCTAAGGACAGAGAAGGCGATGTCAGCCCAGAGGGGACTGTGTTTGGGTACCATCAGAACCCTACTTGGAGAGATAAACAAGGAGTTGAGCCTGTCTTAGGCTTTCAATAACCTGCGGTAGGAAACCCAGAACCAACAGACAACTCAATGATTGCCATTATGGAACCTGGATCCTACTTGCTTGCATGCATCCTTGTTTCAGAAGAGGCTGGCCCAAGGGACTTCTGTCTACACTCAAGTGTCCAGAACTTTGTTTCGTAGCCAAGCAAGGCTGCAGTGGAGATCAAGTAACTTGATGATTTACATTCCAAAGAGCATAGGAAGGCAAGGGAGAGGGTGTTGAGTGAGTGAATCTTGTGACTGGCAACGTTAAGATACAAGCGAGATGTTGCATGGAAATGGCTGACTTTTGTGGGAATGGGTGGATGAGGCAGTGGCAGAGGTCAGGTAGCTGCAGTTATGACAGGCCAGGGGGAAGTGCTTATCCCTGTTTT
>NW_004524838.1:1890171-1919046 GCF_000260255.1 Octodon degus | reverse complement strand
CTTTTAATGATTTGAATTCTGCTGTTTTCCCACAGATCTGCCCTAATCTTTAAAATGCATTCCGGAAGCCTGGGTGTTTTAGTTATATTTCTTGTTGCTGAGACAAAATAATACTCAACACATAAAGGTAAAACAAGAAAGGTTTCAGTTTACAGTTTGCAGAGGTTTCGGTCCATGGTTGGCTGTCTCCAAGACAGAATGGCATGGCTGACAGAGGGCATCACAGAGGGGAAATAGTTCATGGCAGGCAGAAGGCAGATGGAGCAAGACAGAAGGACACCAAGCTGCAAGAGACAAGCAATAACCCTTCTTCTGTCTCTAACATCCTTCCCGCTACTCAGCCTGACCACTCACACTCTGAGTAGGGCAGCCTTAATCCCAGAAACACATCTTAGATTCCAACATCACACACCCTAGAGCCAGTCCCTTCTGAAGAGCCCCACCTGTGAGTGTATGGGACTTCAGGGAGACATCAGATGTGAGCACAACACTGGCAACTGCTGCTCCAAGGCCCCTTCCTTATCACACTCATTTCAACCACTCCTCTGACCAATTTCCCCAGAGACACAGCAGTGACTCCATTTGGCCTGGGAGCAAAGGGGTCTGGTGTTGGTGAGCAGTAAGCTGATTCAAAGGAGGAGTAAAAGTTGCTGCTACACAATGGGTGATGAGAAAAACATGGACAGAACTTCGTGGACTATAGGCACCTTAGCTAGCTAGCACACAAATGGCTCAGGGAGAAAGGTTCAGGCCATCCCACTCAGGAAAGATCTACTCCACTGACATGCTGGCTGAAGTCAGAGGAGCCAGTAATGGAACAGACAAGTAAAAGAACATCAGTCCTGGCCTCATCATCAGCTCAACAAAGGGCAATGGTTACCATCTATACACCCTTCATCACTGTCTTGTGTGCTTAGCTGTATATTTTAATTAACTTTCTCCATTTCCCTTTACCAATTACCACATAGACATTATGTATATAGTTTATACTGACAATGGTCAATTTAACAATACAGTTTATAGATCAAGAGAATACCAAGATTAAACCACAGTGCCACATGAGAGGAATGGACACTATTCAATAAGATCCTGGATTTTCTGATGGACGTATGTATATTGGGGATGTGATCTCATTTCCTGTTGTAAATTTGCAACTTATATAAATTGTGTATATGCAGATCAGTAGAAAATAGGAATTTTTCATGAATAGTCAAGAAAGTGTTAAGTGTAAAATTTGTTAAATGCTAGAAAGATACTGTATATGTAACTGTTCTAAGAAATTTATTTAATTATACTTTCTATTGTTTTATCTTCAAGGAGAAATATATACCACTACTTGATCAATATTACTTCATTAAGAATTTAATATACTTTATGAGAAATAAAATACAGAATCTGTAATAAATATCTCAATTTATTCAACAATATTAATCTAAGTAATCTTGATCATTACATAATCACAGCATTTACCAATCTGTGATTTTATGATTAAACAAACTTGTCACATTAAAAAGAAATTTATAGACAGTGGGTTTTTTGTATTGTTATAACATCTGGACAAGCCAACAACAAGAAAAAGGGAAACATCCTTAGAAGTGTATGTCACGCTAATGTCACTTTCTGCCCAGGCCGCAACACTGTTCCATTCTGACTTTTTTTCTTCTTTGGATTCTGAAAGCTTTCATACCTTAAAAAATAAAACGGATATTTAATAAATGTAGATATTATAATAGTGAGTATAATGGGGACTTGTAAACAGACTTATATACATAGATAAATCTACTTATATTTCTTTATCCATCTATATCTGTATTTCTATATCTTCTTTTTTGGAGATAAAGTATCAATATAGGCTGGCCTCTACCTCCTGGGCCAAAATATCCTGCCTGAGCCACCTGAGTAGCAGAATATAGGTACACACCACTAACCCCATTCAAAATTATATTTTAAGAGATGAAAGGAAAATAATTTTTAAAAAAACTCTGTAAAAGATTAAAGAAAGTTCTTACAAATATATTTTCAGAGCTGCAATCTAATTGAGAAGAGGAGCAAGGAGAATGAAGAAAAAATTTAGAAAAGATAAAACTGAATGGCAACGACTAATATAAAAAATAACATCTATTATTTTAAACAAATAAAAATTATTCAATAAGATACTATTTTTCTACAATTAAATTGGCAAAGGTTAGAAACACAACATTCAGGACTAGTGTAGGTATAAGGTGGGAACTCTATTCTATGGCTGAATTACACACTGTACAATATTTCTGGAAAGCAATTTGGCAATACTTTTTTTTTTGTACTGGGAATCAAACTGAGGACCTTGCTGTACTTTCCAGGCAGGTGCTGAGCTATCTCTCCAGCCCAAAAATATATTTCTTACACCTTAAAAAGTGTCAGTACCCTGTGATGCAACCATTTAAGAATCTAGGCAGACCGTCATTTAAATAGTCCCTACGAGGCTGCTTGCTCTGGGCACCTCGAAGCAACTTAAATACCCCAACTTGGATAGGCCCACAGCTCTACAACAAAGTCGTAACCTCTTTAAAATGTGTGCTTAGCTAAAAAGGAGGACGGCAGCACAGCAACATGCGCAGCGTGTTCTTATTTTGGTAAGAAAGGAACATATTAGCATACGAGGCGCATTAGAGTAAAGGAAATTTCTGTATTTTTAAACTTATCTTTCTTTTCTGAGTTTTCTAAAAAGAGTACATATTATTGATGTATGAATACACACATGCCTCACAGTAATGAATAATAAAACAAGAGCTGAAATATTTATGAGAAAAGAGGAATAAGTATTTCTTGAATTGTGTTTAATCCTTGGTACAGAATGGCTCCCAGGCGATGGGTCTCAGCCCCAGAGGAGGCAACAGAGGCAAGATGCCTATGCCTCTTAATGGCTTCGAGCCCACAAATGAAAAAAACTCAATGTAAATACACCTGAGATTAGAAAAACCTAATTTTAAAAGTGAAATGGTAATTTTCTCATCAATTTTGCAAACCATATAGCTGGCATCATGTAGAGCTCTGAACCAAAGCTTCTAAATTAATTCATTACAGTTAACTCAAATATAATCAAGTGAATTGTTCAATTAAAATTCAGTTTTGACCTCTGTATTCCTCAAGTTTCTGCATGTGTAAATGCTTATGTTTTTGCCATGCTAGGGATTAAACCTAGGGACTCACATATGCTAGGCAGGTCTTCTACTACATACATTTTTAAATCAAGAAATATATTTTTAAGAACTTCAAAAGTTTAAATGTATACACTAGAGGTGGTGGTCCGTGCCTATAATACCTGCACTCAGGAGGCTGAGGCAGGAAGATCGCTATGAGGTCAAGGCCATATGTAATAAGACTGTCTCAAAAACAATGAAACAAAATAAAAAATGAATAATGATGTCACCATATCTGTTCCATATCACAATCTGTTACTTACAGCTTGGCAAAATTCTTCCAGTCATCTTCACTAATGGACGGTCTTGTGTGACCAAGGGCAGTCATTAGATGTGAGTGACTAATAGCCAGACTGGTTTTGACTGGTCCTGGTTGGTTAAGGGATTCATCCTCCTTAAATAAATGAATAAAAAAAGTTAGCTCACTTTTTCCCAAAAGTGGCAGTTTCATTTCTTTTTACAGTTTTTCATGATACCATCCATTCCCTTTAGGTAACCATTTGACTTGTGTCCAAGTTTTTCAATTTTTGTTTATAAATATAGTTCATTTACAAACCGAAGAAATATGTATTAAGAAAGGAAAAACAACTTAGAAAGTTTCGGTAACTATAAAGAGAGCGGCAACAAAGCCATACTCCACTGTGGCTGCGGTATCTGCCTTTGATGACGCTGATGTCGGCTCGCAGCTGGTCCCGCCGCTCCGGCGTGAGCTCGGGGCAGCCTTCTTGGGAAGCGGTTCTGAGCGCCGCCGGCGGCTGCGCAAACAGCGGCTCTCGGCCAGGAAGCGCGGGCAGGTCCTGAGTCGCGGAGCCGGGCGCCGAGAGGCACTGTGAGCTCTGCAAGCGACGAAAGGAGGACGGTACAACAGGAAGGAGGCACAGGACGACCATGCGTTCTCGGGGCTAAAACACCCTAAAACACTCAATAATCCCAAGCATAGATCAAATGTAATTTACTAAAACTAAGCAAGCTTAAAATATGCTGGCATTCCAAATGCTCGCTGATGCCTATGCTAAAGAATTGGAGGGGCGGGGGGAACTGCCGGCACGAAGGCTTTTGCTTTCTGTCATGCTTGGTGACTCACGCCGCCCCACTCATGGCCACGCACGGCTTCCAAGGGAGTCCTGTTCTTTGCTGCAGATAGTTTACTAAGGTTCTACATTTCTAGACAGAAGCTAGGAAATGCAGGAGCGAAGCAAAGGCTAGAAGTAAAACAGCATCTTCTTATCCTTAGGAACAAAAATGGGTAAGTCTTATATTTTTAGAAAGCTGAATAAAGCAAGATGTCCAAAAATATAACTAAATAATCACACACCAAAAAAGTAACAGTGAACCACTACTACTTTTGGAGGGATGTACACTGAATGATAAAAATTAAGGAGAAAGAAAAAGTTATTGCCCATGCCTAATCTGAATATTTTCCTTGTTTATATATTACTACTTTTTTTTTCTGTATCTTTTTTTGTTTTTTGTTTTTTGTTTTTTTTTGCGGAACCAGGGATTGAACTCAGGCCCTTGCGCTTGCCAGGGAAGTGCTTATTCCACTGAGCCATCTCCCCGGCCCCAATATATTACTACTTTTCAATGCGTTTATATTTTCCACAAAGCAAAGATTAAGTTATTGCTAAAAAATTTTGACATTATATAAAATTTGTCATTACCCTCAAGTGTTCTGATAGTAAAATTTCTACAAGTACATCTGCTAACTAAAAAGCTTTTAAACGCACTAATTAAGACAGGTAAGCCAGAGGGAAGCCAAATCACAATCACTAGTTACTTTGCTTGCCCTTACTTGTTAAAGTTGTTAACAAGTGCTATGATTTGTGTCTAGAGGTTCCCCTAAAACTTCATGTACTTATGGGGCGACTTCTAGAGTTTGTGATTAATTCATGTTCCAATGCTGGGACTACGGGTGTGAGTGCTACACTCGCCTGGGGCAGACAATCTGAATACAACATAAGGCAGAGGGACTTGTTCTGCAGTCACTGCTGTTGCTGTTCCTGCCTTTTGTCTTTCTCTGTGCTCTGTGCTGTGTTCTGCCACCATGAACAGCTGCCCTCTGCCTTCCGAACCCTGCCCTGGAGCCAGCTGAGCATGGACTGCGCCTCCACAAACTGTGAGCTAAAGAAACCTTTCCTTCCTTCATTTTGGGTGTTGGGTACTTTGTCCCAACAACCAGAGAAGAGCAACTAAATAACAAGGAATGAAAATTACTAACTAGAGTAAATGAGAAAAACAAGACTTTTGTTACTGAAGAAACAGCCAACCGTTAAAGGCCTGGCGAAGAGAATAATGAATGTCTAACTTTACACCAACACAATGACATAGCTTTACATTTCAGAACTACATAAATAACAGCGCAAGATACCAAATCAGAAGAGGTTCCGTTTCCAAGTTCTGATTCATAAGAGCTTCCAAAGTAGAGCCGGTACATATTAAATTTTGATTCATCTGGAAGGATCTCTGACATCTCCAGGGAAACAAGAGACTGATCTAAGCCGCTTTCTCCATCTCCAGCTGAGTCATCAGAGCCACTGCTGTGGTTAAGGAAGACCATGGAGGACAGACTTAGGTCACTGTCAGAGCTGTAACTTCCGTCCTGAGACACACAAAGGGAGAACCTGTTGTAACATCTAAAAATCCAGAAAACACAGAAAGTATCCTAATAGAGTGATACAATGAGACCTGAGGCCCTTTCCAACAGGCCTTTATTAATTCCCCAACACTTGTGAGACAGACAGTTCAATTTCAACTCTAAAGAGGAAGCTCAGTATGATAGTGCACATCTATAATAAACCAGGTTGGTGGCCTGCCCTGTAGCTCAGTTCTTTAAGTGGCTGCTTCAACAAAGCAGTCAGGCTCAGGTTGCTGGGGTTCGATCCCCACAACTCAAACCTGCCAAACCTGCCCTGAAGGCATTTGGAGAAAAAAAAAAACAAAACAACCCTGTAATAAACCAGGTTGTGTAAGTGCTTTCTTATGAGACAGTATTCTACAAATATGTGACCTTTTTTAATAGTGAAAAAAAGATTTTAAAATTTCAACAGCTTGCCAAAATAAACAGCAAAACTTGAGTTTCTGGTTTGGGAACACCAGGGCCTGCCAAAATCTCTCATAAAATGTGGGGTACAAGAACATACATAAAAATATATGATAAAGTCTATGAGTGGGGGCCTGGCCCTAGCTCAGGCCTTTAAGTGGCTGCTTCCACAAAGCTGTCAGCCTCAGGTTGCTGGAGTTCGAACCTCACAACTCTCCCGCTGGCCAAAAGTGCCCTGAAGGCATTCGAGGAACAAAAAAAAATAATAATAAAAAAATAAAGTCTATGAGGTAACAAATAATCTACTGCAATAACTAAGTCAGAACACCATCCTTAGAGAAAGGCAGATGCTAGCGCTGGGATGCAGAAAGGGCAGAAAACCAAGAACACTGCATGGGAACTCAGGAAGCAGCCAGGAACCCTGAGGACAGAGCACCAGGGCACAGGTGTCACGCACGAGGGGTCTCCTCGGCAAGACTGGTGTAATTTTATCTTTAAAATAAAACTGAAGCTGATTATTTTTAGAAATTAAAGTATAAATCAAAGAACCTTAATCATTTTTCTGTCAATACTAATTCTTGATATGTCAATTTAAATATCTTTCCCCCCAAAAAATAAATAATATCCTTCAAAATACCAACACATTTTTGCTAATATTAAGAATGTTAAAGAAACAGACACCAAATTCTTCAAATTACAAATTTAAATGTCCATGGTTTAATGGAAGTGTTAAAAGTAGTATTTTTTAACAGTGAAAACTGCTCTTTCCCTCTGGCAACGGCCTGACGCCCTCCTCGTGTAACTGACCTGCAGTCCGCTGCAGAGCAGCCTCGCATGTAAGGCCTCCAACTGGGCGTTGTAGAGCAAAGCTTTCAGATCCGCTCCGGTGAAGGAGTCGGTCACGGCGGCCACGTGCTGAAGGTCCACATCATCAGCCAGAGGCAGAGGGTCACTGAGGACGTTTAAGATCTCCAGACGCGAACCCTGGGGCAGGAAGATGAATTGATGTAGCAAATAAGAATAAAGGTAAACATTTTCTTTAACTGTATCTTAGGACTTTTCCATTAGTTAACTTTATATATCTAACAAGCTTTACAAGTATGCTGAGAAATATACTGCAAGTCTACACAGCCTATCTTCCTTGGAAATTTTTCCTTAACAGAAGTGACACAGGTAGGAAAAAGAATGAAAATTCACATTCCAAACTAACCAGATTGCATGTGCCAGGTTTATGATGGAAAGATTCAGCTCTCACATTAGTAGCAATTCAGATTTTTGTTTGTTTCTAGCCTAAATGTAGGGCTAAAATTAGAGAAGGCAATCTAGTAGTTAGATTTCCCATTTGTATTTTATTTTTGGAATACTTTTTTCATAGTTATTTGTTTAAGAATATTTAGAAATCATTGCACTTTGGTCAGAAAAATAATATATCTCATAATATAAAAAAATAAATTAATAAAAAATAAACTAACCAGGTTGTGGTTAACGTCTATAATGGACAAATGTGCCAGTAAAACGTTAGACTATTTTAAATAACTGTGTATGATATCTACTCAGGTATTTTATGCCTCTGACTATTTATGTCTACTCATCACTCATTCATTCATTCATTCATTCATTCATTCTAGAGCTGAACACAAAAGCTGGCCGAGTACGTAACTAAAAGAGTGCTTCTGTGTCACCTAGTTACATGCTCACTTTTCATAGGCCTGATTGTGTACAAGTTTTTTTTAACAAGAAACAAAGAGGCGTGTGCTGCCTAAACAGACATTTGAGCATCTAGGTAGTTTGCCTTTGTCCTCCAATTGGCCAACACTGAAGAAATAAAAACCTTGCACATTTGCACAGAAACAGCTGGGTCAAAAACAAAAAAAGAAAAAAGAAACAGCTGGATGAGACAGGCTCGGCAGGTCACCTGATCTCTGCAGGGACTAGAGCAGAGATGCGAACCCCTGGCATGCATGCATCAGAGGGCCATTTGTATCACTGAACGTTCTAAAAGGTTCACTATCATTAGACTAAAGCCTTTGCCTAAAAAAACTGGTCTTCTAAGGACAATTGCTATTACCTGGCAGAAAAGTTCACAAGGAAAGAGTGTGGCATTTGTTGGGTTTTGGACTCTAAATATGAAATTGTCACCTGATCAGGAGGAGGACAGTATACACATTTATCTAGTCGACCAGGCCTGAGAAGGGCAGGGTCAATCAAGTCAGGGCGACTAGTAGCAGCCAGGACATAAACACCTGCAGGGGAGAAAACACAAATGAAATCCTAAAACCTGGTGAACTTTTGTGGTAACAGTGGATTTCTCCATTTTAAATGGTTACCCTGTAAGCCTTCTACGCCATCCAACTGAGTCAGGAGCTGGTTAACTACTCGGTCTGTGACTCCTGTGTTGTCATGGCCTCTTCGAGGAGCAATGGACTCAAATTCATCAAAGAAAAGAATGCAGGGCTTTGCAGCTTGTGCTCTGGGAAAAACAAACCATAATTTGTATTTGAAAAAGCTTGAGACTTTGCAATCCAGAGTGTGCATTCAATCTTGACAACGAACATTACAAGAAAGCAAGGCACAGGTGACTGTCTTCATTCTTCATGCTTGGTAGACTGGGTTAAACAGAGAGCAAAGTATTTCTCTAAGACTCACGTTTTCTAGACAGATAAATGAGGGACGAAAGCTTGAGTTGTGGTCAGTAAAGCAACGATTTTTATATATGCTCACTGTCCACCATCACTCTTTCCTGAAATGCCTCCTTATTCTTCTGGCTCACTTAAAAGCTGGCAAGCTCATTATTTTTGTCCTGTTTTGTAAGGGTTTCTGAAAAATGTATTTTCTAAACAAATCTTTTTTTATTTATCTGCTGCAGGGTCTCACTATGCAGCTCTGACTCCGTGATCCTCCTGTCTCAGCATCCCCAGGGTTGGGATTACAAGCCTGTGCCACCACGCCTGGTCTAGGGACTGCTGCACCCAGGGTTTGAGGACCAGCATGGCATGTAGTACCAGGGACTGAACCTGGGTACTTGTGCTGGCCAGGCAGGTGCTGAGACCACTGAGCTATCTTCCCAGCTCTGAGAAATGTAATTTAGTTACTTATTTATTTTTAATTTTTCTCCAATTTGAACTTTTTTGTGGTACTGGGAATTGAACTCAGGACCTCTCATATGCTGAGCATATGCTCTGAACTACACTCTAGCCCAATTTTAATTATATTAATTTATTAACTAATCTTGTTTTAGTTTATTTAATTTATTAATTCCATCTCTGGCAAAAGGGGGACTAGGAGAGCTGGAAAATAGTCCCTGACACAAAACAGCTATCATGTTGACTGAAAAAAAAAACCCAAAAGCTATCTAGGTAAATACTTGATATTTTGTGAGGCCACAAAACCAGCCTGGGATTATCTATCTGCTCCCTGACTGCCATGCAAAATTCTCCTAGAACACTTAGCCCAGAGTTTGATTTGCACACCTGTCATTCTAGCTTCTCAGAAGGCTGAGGCAGGAGGACCACACATTTGCCAGCCTGGAAACTGTAAGATACTATCTCAAAAACAAATAGACATACATACATTTATGTATTTATTTAGTATGTATATATGTATGTATGTATTTACTATGTTTTGGTTTTTACACAGGGTCTCACTATGTAATGAGTTCGGGTTGTCCTTGAACTCAGTGGGTAACCCAGGCTGGCCTTGAACACATAGTAATCCTCCAGCCTCAGTCTCCTGAGTGCTGGGATTATAGGTGTATGCTATTATACCTGTCTAGACGGGTAATCTTAGAGTTATGGCATCTTCTTGGTGAACTGACCTTTTATCAAGATGTAGTGATTGTATTTCTAGTACTGCTTCTGTTTTGGTAATGTTCTATTTCTTAAATTTGGTAATAGAGTCACAAATCTCCATTTCATTGTTCTTTTAAAAGTTATGAGCTGGGCATGGTGGCACATGCCTGTAATCCCAGCACTCAGGTGGTTTGAAGCAGGAGGACTGCTGCTTTAGGCCAGCAGGGGTTACAAAGCGAGTTCGAGGCCAGCCTGGACTACAGAGCAAGACACTGCCTCAAAAAAAAGGTATGTTATATATTATATTTATATTCTCTTAATTATATACTTAAAATTTTCAGAAAAATGAAACAAAGTAATTTTTAATTTAAAAATTCCCTATAATCCTATATTTGAATAATTATTTTCATCTTTATATATTATCATTCATATCCTCGGGCATTCTATGCATATCTAATAATAGTTATACTCTATTTTAATTAAATTACTCATATAGAATTTTGATTTATAAGACATAAATTAGATATTTATAAAAGAGAATTTAGGCCACAAAAAAGGGACTAAATCAGGGTCAAATATTTGCTCCATGCAGGAATCTACTCGCAAGCTGACACGGGCAAGGCTGGCACCCTGAAGGCTACCGCTGAAGGGCCACAAGCTTGAGCCCCATCTGGGCAGCTGAGTGACTCAGCTTTTGTGTGAAGTAAAAAAAAAAAAGCAGAACGCCACTTTGTCATTAACCTTATTTTGGAAAATATGTATTTTTTCATGAAACTGAGTTAGTGTATTTTTAAAAAATATTTAAAATACTTTATTTTTTATGTGTGTTTTTATTGTTGCTGTTTCTCTCTTTTTTGAGACAGGGTCCTGCTGTGTAGTTCAGGCTGATCTTGCACTCACATCAATCCTCAGCCTCCTGAGTGCTGGATTATACGTGAGGGACACCACAGCTGGCAGTTTTCATTCTAGTACGGTAAATAATACAAGATTAATTGTCATAGACAAATTACTTAGGATCCTCTGCTCTTGGGAAAAGGGGTTATGACACCAAAATGTGTTGGCTATGGACCTAATCAAATCTTCATTTTAAAGATGAGAGAACCACGAGAGTGTGGTGGTGTATGATTATAATCCCACCACGCTTGGGGCCTAAGCAGGAGGATCACAAGTTTGAGTCTAGTTTGGGCAACTTGAGGAGAACTTGTATCAAAATAAGAATTTAAAGGGTGACAGTAGGATGGGGACATAGCTCAGTATGGAGGCCCTAGATTCAATCCCTAGTCTGCCAAATAATAGAAATAATAATAATAACCATCATTATCATATCAACACCCACTGAGAGTTCTTTGAACAGTAATTTTTTTTTTTTTTTTGGGGCAGTACTGGGGATTGAACTCAGGACCTTAAGCTTGCCAGGAAGGCACTTATGCCACTGAGCCATCTCCCCAGCCCTGAGAGTTCTTTGATTAACCACTTAACATTCTACTTTCAAGAATAGTGCTATTGTAAACATAAAACCTCCAGATTTATTTATTTAGTTAGTTAGTTAGTTAGTACAGGGTCTACAGGGTCTCACTACGTAGATGGGACTGGTAGTGATCCTCCTGTTTTCAGCCTCTCACGCGCTGGGATTACAGGCATGTGCCACCACACCCAGTCTCAATCACTGTCTCAGCACGCCCCCAGGTCAGGGCTGTCTGACAGGCAGGCAGGCCAGGGACTGAATTCCCAGACCCTGAGTCTGCCTAAGCAGGCACTTTAATCCACTCAGCTATCTGGCTGGCCCATTATTTACTTATTTTTGAGTAAAAAAATAAGGGTTTCACTATGCAGTTCAGGCTGGCCTCAAACTCACTTATGTAGCCCAACCTGGCTGGCCTCAAACTCCTACTGCCTCAGCCACCCTAGTGCTAAGATTACAGATATGCACCACCACACTTAGCCTCAAATTTTAATATAAGAATGTTTTACATTTAAGTACTGTTTGGTGAAGCAGAATCTTTGTTCTTTTAGTTTATTAATAATTCACATAAATCATGGTTTCAAACATTAGCTCTTTAAAACAAAACAAAAAAGCATTGCTTGACAAATAGTGTATCAGTTACTTTAAAATATTCATGGGAAACCAACCTAATGAAAATGTCTCGAACAGCTTGTTCACTTGCTCCAATGTATTTACTGAGCAACTCTGGCCCCTATTAGGTAAAAATAAGAGATAGTTACTAAACAAGAAAATATAACTGTGGTTTAGAGTGAGTCTAACTGAATTATGGATGATTTTTAACTTGTTTAACTGGATATCTTTCTCTCTTTTATTTTTTTGAGACCAAGTCTCAAAATATGTAGTTTATTTAGGGTGGTCTCATACTTGTGGCAATCCTCCTGCTTCAGCCTTCCAAGTGCTGGGGCTATAGGTGTGCACCACCACACCCAGTTTAAAGGAACTTTTTTTAATTTATTTTTATTTTTATTTATTTGTGTGTGTGTGTGTGTGGCCAGCTCAGCCCACCAGGGGGCGGGCTGGCTGACATGTGATGCTGGGGGATTGAACTGTGGTCCCTGGGCTTTGCTAAAGCTTGTTCTAAGTAGGTGCTTTAGACCACTGAGCCATCTCACCAGCCCCTAAAAGAACATCTTTTAAACACATTTTTAAAATCTGTATTAGAAAGAAATAGCTAACACAAGTACTCTCCTCTACTTACAACATCCCTGGCAGATATTAGACTGGATGTGTCTACCTTTTTACTGATTCTTTCCACTAGGAGAGGAAAGGATTGAAAGACAGATTTTTTTTTTCTCTGATTGCTGAGTCCCAGTCTTTGGGGCCACATATTTGCTGGTGAATCACTGATTTAGAGAAGTGGTAATGGCTTAAGCAACTCCCATCATTCTCAAATCTTCACAGACTCCAAAAAAGCTGGAGAGAAAAATTATTCCAATCAGCACTTGCTATTACTAAAACCAATTGTATAGGAGTTGAAGAATGTACTGTCTTTCTTAAAAGTCAACCAAAACATCTTTCAAAATAAACTTTACTGTATAAACAACATCAGTAATGAATATAGTCTATTCTTAAATTGGGATCTCTTTTAAAAATACCTGAGTTAATCTTAATGTGCTCTCTAGTGAAAAATCACTACCTGCAAGAGATCAAATACTAATCAGGATACGGAACCAAATTAACGAATTTCTAACAGTCATTTAGAAATGTATTAGCAAACTGTTATTTAATACCATTTCCTCAGTACAGTCAGAGAACTGCAGGATTGGGGAATGAAACAAGAATCACTGAGGCAAAGTTAGACACAAGGTGACAGCATTAGTGAAGGGCCCTGCCTCTGAAGGATCTAGAACTCACACTGAAACATTCAGCTTACTATTGTCACCTTCCCCTTTGATGATGACCTAAGAGGGATAAAGAGTCCTCCTTAATGGTCAATCTAATATTCACAAGCATTAATCTTGAAACAGAAAAACTGCACTTTGGTGACAAGTATAAAAAAAAAAAAAAGTATGGTCATAGTTATGGTTATCTCTGAATTTAAGAAAACTAAATTTTAGTGTTTCTCCACCATTGCCAGGGTGTCCAAGGACCCAGCTCACAAAAATCATGAAAGAGGGTAGGCAAAGCCCAATGGCAAACCACCGAAGTAGCTGTCAAGTTACTGTATATACCAACTCTGAAGGACAGAATATGATTCCTCTGCTTCAGAATGGAGTGCCCTATGTTTACCTAATAGTGCGAAGGTGCTGAAGCTGTGCCATAGGATATGAGATCCCAGACCTCGGTGCCAGCCACAGCGGACAGGGAGGCAGTACCCCAAGGACCTGCAACTCCTTAAGCATCATGCTTGCTTGGCACCTGGAGAGCTCAGAGCTGGCGTGACACATGCATGCCTCGCAGCTGACTAGCAGCAGAACCACAACAAAACCAGGATCCTTCCTCCTGTCGTCTCAGACTTCTGGCCTTTCAGAGTTTTTCTTCCTTTCAACCTAGTTTGTACTTTTATTTAAATATTTATGTACATGGACAAGGGGAGATGGCTCAGTGGAATAAGCGCTTCCCTGGCAAGCACAAGGGTCTGAGTTCAATCCCCAGTTCCGCAAAAAAAAAAAAAAAAAAAGTGTAATAGGTAAATATTTATGTACAAATCTACTCATAATCCAGGAAGATTTGTTGTAAGATAGAATATAAGAAGCCATACAAGAGAGAGGTGGGTTCATTCATAATTTCTTACAGCTTAGCTAATCTATGGACATTTTATGATCCCTACCAGTTACCAAGTAAGAGATTAACCCCAATCACGAAACCTAAATGGTGCTGGCAAGCACACAAAGAATTAGGAAACCCCACAATTTGCTGAGGGAGACATGCAGTGGGAGAGCTGCTGTGAAAACGGGTTGGTGGCTCCTTAGTAAACTAAAGCAGGGAATTAATTATCCTGACTCAAGAGAACTGAAAACATAGGTCTACACAGCAATGTTTACAGCAATCATTATTCAGGACAGCTAACTGGGAGAAATAACCCAAATGCTTACCAATGGTAAAGGGTGGATAGACAAAGCCTGGTGCTGGTACGCAATGGGCTGTGATTCAGTCATGACAGGGGAGTACTCACACCTGATACCACTTGCAGGAAGCACGAAACTATCAGACCAAATGAAAGAAGCTAGATATAGAAGGCCACACACTGCCTGATTTTCTTCATAGGAAATATACAGAACAGACAAACCCACAAAGACAGAAAGTAGGTTAATAGTGGCCAGGGCATGGGGAGAGGAGGGAATGGACAGAAACATTTTGGTACTAAAGAGGCAGTAGTTGCACAACTGTGCAAGTGCACTAAATGTCAATGATGAGCACACTTTGAAATGGGTACCTGCATGCTATTTAAGTATTACCTCAAATAAAAAAGAAAAGGGAAAAAGAAGATGCACACATACCTTGACACTAATAAAATTCATTCCACTCTCCCGAGCAACTACCCCAGCTAGTAAGGTTTTTCCTGTTCCAGGAGGACCATACAGCAGTATTCCTGTTCTCTGTCGTATGGGCAAGTTTGCAAACAATTCTGGGTACTAAAAAATATAAAAAGAGCTTATATTGCAACAGACTGAGTAAGTGGTAGCTGAAGATCAACACAGGAAAAAGCATTCCGATGGTAGTAACTGCCAGCTTTATTAACAGCACAATGGTAAAGAATGAAATTTGTACTAACCAGTGAATCAAAGGAGCTACTCGTATGGATCACAGAACAAGTTATGACAGTTGTATAAACTCAAATATATCCAATCAAAGAAAGAAAAGAAATAACAGAGAAGCAGGAATATGACTGCATGTCAACTACTTTCTTCATCAACTGCTAAGGGTAAAAGTCCTACGTGAGATGAGCTAAACATCAAGCCACAGGTTTTAACCATCCAGCAGAAAAGTATGAAAACGAAGTATAAAAATTAAAGCCACGTTAATGTGCTGAGCTGTAAAAAGCTCAAGTCAACAACTTTGGACATGGCCAGTCTTATAGAAAACCTATTACTATTATGGACTACTGGACTATATTGGGAGATTCTGTGGAATTCAAGCACCTACAATATTTAAATGACAATGGAATACCCATCTCTGACAAAACCAAAAAAGTGGGATAGAAATGAACAACCCTTTTGTATCTGTATACTCAAAATAGTTAGGATAGATACACAGCTCCATTCTCTTAATTCAATGAATACAGAGGTTTGTTCTAATAGTGTTTGAGACAGTATATCGTGTCTGCATCTTGTACAGTGAATAATCACTAGGCCAACAATATGCGATGTATTATTGAAAATGTGCCAGTAATCGTTTGTGAAACTGTCTCACTGATATTTGTTTCTCAATAGAATTATTAAAAAGAAAAAAAACCCACACACACACAAAAATCAGGCCACATCAGCAGGATCCTAGTCTCCTCTTGGGTGTCCCTCTTTGGTGGGACACCCTGATGATACAACTCCAGTCTCACCTCTACTACTTTCACCTGAAAGAGCCTCAAAACCAGCAGCTGCACGCAGCTTCCACGTATCTCAGCATTAAATCCCAGGAGTGCCCAGACCCAGCATTTGAGGTCAGGAAGCTGCTGGTTGCTAACTCACAGATTTCACGTGGTCCTGGACTGAGTCCAATGTGTCCCAGACCCAGTCAGTGACCATTCCAAGGAGCAGCCATCCAGCTACGAGGGACCCAAGCGCCTACCCATTTCTTTATTTCCTACGTGGGCCCCATTCTCATCAATGATCCTTATCTCAGGATCCAACATACCACCGCCTAGACTCTACCATTATCCTATCACCCACCTCATTTATGCTCCCTGCCAAGTTCTCCCTTCCCAGAGAGCCACTCAGGGTCTAGAATTGTCATTTAATCCACCAGTCCTGTGAGCCTAGCTGACTCTTTCACCTTATAGATTGTTTTTATCTGCTTCTGCTCAAATCCCAGCAGATAGTTCATGTGAATGAATGAAGCAAAACAGATGAAAATGACATCAAAATGTACTTACTGTAGATATAAACTGAGCTTTTCTTTAGACATTTCTGACAAGAAGTACATCAAATACTTTAAAAATCTGCTTAAGTACTTAAAATAGTGCTGGACATTTATATTGTTTATTCAGTAAATACTTGTGCAGTCAAACAGACTGAGTAGGCCAGCACACAAAGCCAAAACTTGCTCTCTTTTTTTCTTCCTCTTTTCCCCTCCCTCCACCCCTTCCTTTAGAGTACCTTGGCTGGTAACTGGATTGTATCCATGAGTATCTGCCGAACTTCATGCAGTCCACCAATTTTATCCCAACCGAGGTCTCTAGGTTTATGCAGGTTGACCTTTCGCAGAGATGCAGGAATAAATCCTTCAAGAGCCTTTTGGAAGTCCAATGTTGTGAATACTAATTCTGTTTCAAAATAATCAAAACTTCTTTTGGTAGCCATATTTCCATCAGTGAATTTTCAAAATATACTATCATCTTAGCTGGAAATGTTAATTTTTTACTCAAATATCAGCTTAAATACTAAATGGAATATGCTTAATTCTAGTATCACCACAATTTACACTGTTGCATAACAGAAAGTGGACTCCACTTTCTGGGTTTTCATAAGACATACCTTCTCTAGCCGATATGTGCTGATGAGAGAGACAGGCATGAATGGCCCGATCCACGAGCACCGTAAAATCTCGAGCCACAAATCCTTCTGTTTCTTTGGCTATATGCTGCAGGTCAAGATCAGTGAACTTGCTTATGTCACAGTCCAATTTATTTTTTATTACATGATGCAACATTTCATACCTTTGTTCCTAAAGTAAAAGCAAAATACTCAAATTGTTAATTGTATTCAATTGTACATTTTAATAGTCATGTCTGCGTAACAGTAGGAGTGTGTTCTGAGGAATGCCTCCTTAGGCAACCCCACCATGTGCATACACCGTAGCTATGTTGAGACACACCTCGGTGGTACAGATGCATACCTGGCTAAGTCTCCTGGCTACATGGTGTGATCTACTGCGCCCCCAGATTGATGCTGCCAGACTGCTCTTGCCAGATGCATTCTGGCAGTATTTTCCCTCCCAGTTCAGCTTGTGCAGTTTCCATACATTCAGCTATCTTCACACCAGTACTCAGCCTCAGCCCCAAGTTTCACATTATAAAATGAATAGTAAAGACTCTTGAATAATAACAATTATTAATTAATAAAAATTAATAATTATTATTTTGGTACCAGGAAGCAACATGATTGCTATGCAGGAGCTCTACCACCGAGCTAAATCCCTGGCCTCTCCTGAATTGTTTAAACCACAGCTGACAGGAGATTCAACAGCACAGTGAGGTCCTGCTTTTTCTTTCAATGTTACCAACAGACTCTCTGCTCTGGCCACATCATGGTGCTTGCAGGACATACTCCTGTATCTGGACTGCCATCTAGGTCACTGACTTTCTCCAGGTTGGACACAGGGCCTCCTCAACATTTGCTAGTCCTGTGGTTCTTCAATGAAGCAGATCCTTTAAGAACTTGTCACATGGTCTTATTCTTTTAGACGGTAGCTACAGGGGACAGGACATGCCTGACTGATAAGCAATAACACTGACTCCTCTGTAGTACTGCATCACTTTTTAAATTTTCATTCCAGGCCAGTCACTTGCGATGGCCTCTGTCTGGCAACATTAGCAGTGAATTCGGTATGTGTACAGGCCACAGTGAACAAACAACATGACATGAAATCAAAAAGAAAAAATGATACAGTCAAGAGACATGGCAGACAAAAGACGTAGGAAGCATGCTGGTTTATGGTACTCTCTAAAACAATGAAAAAGATGGTATAATCTTTTATTATCATTTTCAGATATTATGTCCCACACATAATTGCATGCATAGTTTTTATTTTGGGGGGCAGGTTACTGAGGATCAGACCCAAGGGTGTTCTACCACTCAGTTATATTTCTAGCCCTTCATATTTTTGAGACAAGGTCTCACTAAGTTGCCCAAGTAGGCCTCAAACTTGTAATGATCCTGCCATGGCCTACCAAATAGTGGGGGTTTCGGGGCCTGGCTGTGCGTCCTTCTGTATGACTGGCAGCATAGGTTTGCTTGCATCAGTACCACTACAGACACACAAGTGATATGTTCTGCTTGGATATAGTAATGGTGACAGCTATGAAGTGTCCAGGGTCAGGAATCATGCTGCTCCACTGCAGTCATACTAGAACCTTTTGTGGGCCTTTGTTGACTACAATATCACTCAGGGTGCACAATTACACATTACTGAAGAAATGGCAAGCTAACATAATTTATAGTGACAGAGAGAGCAGGTTAGTGGTTGTCTGGGGATAAAATCAAGAAGGAATGGATTACAAAAGGCACCAGGAAACTTGTGGGATGGGTGGAAATGTTTCTTACTTTGATTGTGGTTTTCTGATATATACATATATAGGTATGTTAAAACCACTTAAGCTGTACACTTTATGTGAGTTTGTTTGTTTGTTTGTTTGTTTTGTTTTGAACCAGGGATTGAACTCAGGCCCCTGCATTTGCCAGGCAAGTGCTTATTCTACTGAGCCATCTCCCGGCCCCTTTTATGTGAGTTTGTTGTTTTACTATAGCTCAGTAAATCTGTAAAAGAAAGTCACACTGATTTCCATTTCCTTCTCCAAAAAGAAGCAGTTTTAGTAATATAGGGTTATTAGAAGTAGTTTTTGTTCCTATAAAGTACATTTCTAAAGATACAGATGATGCTGAATAACGTTGCCATTCTGTTACACTTAATAACAGATAAAATACTTTTGCTCTTCAATAACATGGGACGTCTAAATATTCAGGGAAGACCACAAGTCAGAATTTTAAGCAAGAGCTTAAAATATGCTTGCCAGTGTCATAACTCTTCTTTCAGCTCACTGCCATAACATCCTTATGAGCCTGGGTGTCTATAGACCCTGTTAATCTTTAAAAGACATCTATTCATATTTCTATTTTTTCTCATTGAGAAGAAATGCTGTTTCCAGGGAAGTCATTTTCTTGGAAAATACATAATATTTCAAATGGCTATAAATTATAATTTACACACCTAGCACCAAATATTGCTTTTAAATGTTAAGACACCGAGGAGCATTAAGTTTAAGGCTATAAATCATTAATAACATAAAAAATAATTTCTAAAAAGAGGGTCAGTACAATAATCTGTAAGCAGTGCATTACCTTGTTAGGAGGTTGGAGGTGTTGGACACACTGAAACATGTGCATTCCTTGAGCAGAAACAAGTAAAGGATGCAGAGAATGCGTAAACTGGCTTGTAGCAATCAGGGCAACCAAACTTCCCATGGAAATAAAGTCCTTCAGCATGTCACTCACAGCTAGAATGAAGCAAGATGGCGTAAAAGCTCAGGATGAAGAACCATCAAAATTAAAATTCTGAATTTATTAAAATAATGATAACCTAACACTGAGCTATAAGATGGGGCAACTCCTTTAAAACATTAATTCATCCACTTAGGTCTGGAGAGCCAACCTCTACTCTACCTAAAGCAAGTACAAGAGCAGACGTAACCTCAGACTGTATCCAGAACCATGTCTAGCAAGGTGCCTGACTCCTAGATCTTACGGGGAAGTAAATGAACAATAAAAAGGCAATGACATGAGTGAATGCTTGAAGAGCTGTACATTTCTGCACTGTTCTGCTTATTTTATTTTATTTTATTTTATTTTATTTTTTTTAAACTTTTTTGGTGGAACTGGGGATTGAACTCAGGCCCTTGCGCTTGCCAGGGAAGCACTTATTCCACTGAGCCATCTCCACGGCCCTGTGCTCTGTTTATTAAGCAAAATGCACAGCTCACATTACTATGCGTTCCTCAGTAACTCTTTCTGCTCAAAGCCTTGCAAAGTTTGGAATGAGAAGGCTGGAAGTGATACATGCATCAGTAATGTGAATTAGTACGTGATTCTCAACCTAGAAATACACAGTCCTCTTTAAACAGTAGACTAATAGAGCCAGTGCTTTATGATTTAGCGTAAGACGAGTTAACATGTGTTACAGAATTCAAAACTCGAGATTAACACTACTTAACAGTAACCCAAGTCACTCTATTTATACTTTGTACCTATTTCAACTCTCAAGACCCATGAGACAGCTCAGCGCTTGCCAAGCCCTCCAACCTCACCACCCCACCAGTCCTAGCCTGGTCCCATCAGCTCCAACCAACAGCAGGCTCCCCAACATGCCGGTATCCCTTGCACCTCTGCACCCTTCCCTGGGGACCACATCTCTTTCCTCTCTTCATCATTATGACTCTGTTTCATGCTTCTGTTTCTGAGTTTCCACCAAAACTCAACTCAATTACCCACTCCCTCCAAAAAGCTTTTCTTGGTAACTCCTGCCCTCCAAATTAGGTTACATGTTCTGAAAGTTCACTTCAAGTACAGCACACCCTACCAACTGCTAGTTGGTCCACTTTCTCCAACTACTTAAGCCCTCTGAGTCCCATTTACAGACCTGAAACCAGGAGGCTCTCGTACACAGAATGCAAGGCAAGTCCTACAACCCAGAAAGGGAACTCAATACATGGCAGCTGCTGTTGTTACTGCCATACCATGCTAAACCTGTTTACTTTCTTTCTTTCCTTTGGCTTTCAGTATACAGTAGTGCCTCATTATGTTGTGGTTTGACTTTCGCAGACTCACTGTTTTGTGGATTTTCAAAAACATTCATCTAAATTATTTATCGCAGATTTTTCAGTGTATCGCAGGATTTTGTAGTACCATACAGTATCTGTATGCTGTTAAAATTACATGGGTTTATGAATTTAGAAAACAGTTAAGAACATTAGAAGTGTGTTTTAAAAGTGTGTGAAAGATTTATAAGAGAGGGGGAAGGGCTTATAAAGCCTTAACATATATATAAATACTAAAATAAATATACCATCGTTAGTTTGCTAATTTTCCCCTATCACAAGGGTGCCTGGAACGTGACTTCCGTGATAAGTGAGGGACCACTGTATACAAGCATTTGACAGATATGCGTCAAATGAACAAAAGCAAGAGTAAGTCTATAAACAACTTCTAACAAGCAAAGAAGAACGAACAGGCCACGATGTCCCAAAGCCAGGGATTGTGGCTTTTTCACACCATTTATTCTCTGCCAATTTTGCTAATGCAGAAGCTACAGTATGTGCACTACCAGAGGCCTCAAAATAGCACATGGCAGAGCACATGTAACAGCCAAGACTGAAAATGCTAATGAGAGAAGGTGGCCTTCAGGCAGTGGAGGATGTATTACCATGTGCAAGCCGCAGGCTCTGCACTGTCTCAGGACTGTGCTCCTGCTCCGGGGCCGCGGGCGTCCCAGCAATGAGGTCCAGGTCATCAAGCAGAACCACAGAGGGCTGCCTCCACACTGCCTCTGAGAACGTCGCCTCCAGGGCTCTCTGGATGTGGTCAGGCCTTTTTCCTTAACACAGAAAACATGGCTGCACTATTATTTCAGTGAGGGAAAAGGTGAGGCTCTCCTTCTGAAAGCATTTGAAGAGCTCAATACTGAATGAAGTGTAAATATTCAGTCCCTATGTTACTAATATTCCCATCACAAAAACCTATTAATCACTGACATAGTTTAACTAGTACTGCTTCAATACTCAGCAAAAGGCCAAATTTTATGACTAAGAAAAGCGATGTGCTAGTATAATTTCTATATAGACTCAGTCTCACTCTGCAGAGCATGTCAGATGGCTTATAGTAAGATAGTAAACTAAGAACAGGATGCAGGAAAACATAAACAAGAGTAAAGGATCAAGATTCAGGTAAAATCAAATACAAATGTAGCTGCCTAGAGATCCTAGAACTGCTATATCTGAATAAAACTTTGAAGCCAAATTCTCTAGAGTTACAAAGTTTCAAATTTCGAAGAACAGAAAACATACAAATTCATAAGTTAATGTAAAAATGTGCCATTACTTGGCTCAAAATTAAAATTTTCTCAGGAGACCTCAGGCAGGACTTTGAGAGACAGAGTGTTTCTAAAACCTCCTTTATAGCAAATGAAGTAGTGGGCTTTCAGAAACTTACTTCCTAGTTTCTTTTTTTTTTTTTATTTACTAGTTTCTAATTATGCACTACATTAAAAACTGAGATACCATGACGAGTTCGGACTATTTGGCAGTGATAGCTGAGGGAGAAACTGTTTAAAATAAGATCTTCTTACTCGGGACACAGGAGAACCTGTACTGTAACAACATGCAACTCAGTTGTGCTCCAAATTTTCTGATCAAGAAGATTATGGAGACACAGAGGAATGTGTTCGATGATGTAAAGTGAGCCTGGGGAGAGTCACGTGGAGAGAAAAAAACACTTTCTCAAGCTTTCACAGAGAGCAAATTGGTCAAGAAATGGCCGTGACTCATCCTCATGTCAGACAATGACAATAGGATGTACAAAGGGCGATACAGGGCTACAGGATAAATCATGAGAGTATTTGGCTGACCTTATCAGATACAAAAGTTACATTTCTTGTTATATAGGTCTTGCTATATCTTGGTCTTAACCATTCAGCAGAAAAGTATAAAAATGAGGTATATAAAGTAAATCCATATTAATACGATGAGCTGTAAAAGGCTCAAGTCAATAACTTCTGAGGATAACCCACTAATATTATAGACTGCTAGAGAGTGTTAGATTGTTTAGTTAAATTCAAATACCTATAGTATTTAGATGCCAATAGAATATTCACCTCTGTCAGGACAAAAACAGCAACAACAAAAAGGATGCAAAGGAAAGATCATTTTGTATTTATATACACAAAATAGGATAAATTTACAGCTACTTTCGCTTAATTCAATGAGAAGAAAGAGGTGTACTAAAAGTGTTTGGACAGAATATCCTGTCTGCTTCTTGTATTATGGATAACCACTAAGAAGATAACAATGTACAGTGTATTGATTATCAAAACTGTCCTATTAATCAGCTGTGAAACTGTCTCATTCATATTTATTTCTCAATAAAAATAAATTTAAAAAACCCTAAGAAATTATATAGCACATGTGGGGACAGAAATTCATATTTGCTAAGCACCCATTTTGTGCCAAACAGAAGAGTGAAAGAAAAAAAAAAAGATCTTCTCAATCTCTTGTTCTAATTAAATAAATATTAATGCAAATGTAAAATACTTTAAAATGCATAAAGGTATTACATGGTAAATGGCAATTTGGCTCACAGCTGTGCACTCACATGTACTCTAAATACTAACGCTCTCAGAGTGGATAATGCGCATTGCCAGGAGTTCAGTCTATAGAGTTTTGGCAAGGAAAAAAACGGGCCCTCATCAAACAGCAGAGAAGTTTTAGAAACTGTATCAAAGATACTAAAAGCCAAAGGCTTAAAACTTCTAAGGAATGAGCTGGGGATATAGCACAGCAGCACAAACACCTACCCGGCAAGTGCAAGGTCCTAAGTTCAATTCCCAGTACTAACAACAACAATGAAAACTTCTAAGGATTTTCAAAGACTGATACTTAAGAAAGTTAAAGAGTAGGTGACATTTATATTTGTCAGACTAACAGTATTAATGACACTGCAGTCTACAAGAAAGGGTTTTTCTGCAGGGCTTTCCATACTCATACCTTTCAAAGCTTTACAGTCAACTATTTCCACATGCGCGTCCAGTGTGTCACAGGCTTCTTTACAGACTGCTTTGGCTAACGTGGATTTCCCACTTCCCTACAAAGTAAGTGTTTCATCAGAACTCGATACATTTAATCACAGAAACAGTTTTTATTGCTGTAGCACCCATCAGACCTCATTCATCGGGAAGCAGATGCTGCTTGGCTGCCATGTGGGATTCTCGGGGTTACTGACACGCAGCCTTTTGGGTTGCTAATGTGCTAGGAGTAGACTACATCCTATGCTCACTATGGTGCAGATGGAAAAAATTGTTTTACAATTTGCTAGTTGAAACAGCCACTAACATTTATTTTTTAACTTTCATTAATTTATGATTGTGATATAGAGTTATATCCATTTGGGGAAATTGGTACATACATGTAGTGCATCTTAATCATTTCTACTCCCTCCCCTACTTGTACTCTCTTTGCTACCCTAGGTCCTGATCCACTCCAAAACGTCTCATCTGGTAAGAGAAACCACATGATATTTAATCTTCTGTGTCAGGCTTATTTCACTCAGCATTATAGCTGCAAGATCCATCCATTTTCCTAAAATGATTCAAATCTATCCTTCCTTAGGACTGTGTACTAAGTATTCCATCATATATGTAGACATCACATTTTCTTTCTTTATTGGCATATATTTGTGAGACATGGTAACAATATTCATGATGGACATATAAGTACCACATCTCCAATCATTTCCGGTTCCACTTCTCCAAATCCTATCCCTCCCTTTCCATTTCTAGATCCCCTTACCATCTCCACAAAGTCTACTTCCCCGTTTCCTATCATCTTTTATTTGCTCCTAAATTACTTATGCTTCCTTTTCTTCTATGAAAGCATGATGTATTTAACCTTTGTTCATTTCACTTAGCATTATGGTCATAAGATGCACCCATCTTCCTACAAATGACTCAAATGTATTCTTTTTATAAGTGAGTACTACAGTGGAATACGTAGTAGTGTCCCATCATATGTAATTTGATTCAACTGCTAGTAGGGTGTTTCCAAAATTCAGCTAATTTGGCTATTATAAAATGTACTGTCATAAACATGGGAATGCATGAATCACTGTAATATTTTTTTTAATGTTTCCTTTATTTTTTTCTTTTTTATGGTCAGCTCAGCCCACCCTGGGAGCGGGGCTGGCATGGCATGTGGTGCTGGGGATTGAATTGAGGTCCCTGTATGCTTGCCTAAGCTTGCCTAAGCAGGCGCTTTAGACCACTGAGCTATCTCACCAGTCCCTGTAATATATTTTTAACTCTTCTGGGAAGATACCTAAAAGAGATATAGCTGGGTCAAATAAAATTTCTTCACTTATTTATCTATTTAGCAAAACTTCTATGGTGATTTCCAAAATGGTTGTACTAACTTACACTGCCACCAGTGTAGGTAGGTTCCTTTATCCTTGCAACTTTACCAACATTTTTTTTTTTTGTTTTATTTTTTGAGTTCTTGATAATAGTCATTCTTTCTGGAGTAAGATGGAATCTCTGCATTGTATTAATTAACACTTTTCTAATGGCCAAAGATGCTAAACTTTTTTTCAAGTATTTATTGATCATCTCTATTGCTTCTTTAGTAAAGTTTATGTTCATTTCAACTGCCCATTTTTGACCTCATCCTTTATTTTGGAGGGTCCAGTTCTTTTGAGTTCTTCATGTATTGTAGATCAGTGATGGTAAACAGTTTAGAGACTGAATGCTAAACTGTAACCCAAAAGCCACTTTTTTATCACAGAGGGTCAGCACTGCAATTAAACCCAAATACTGATTATTTTAGTTCAGAAAAACAACTCTACATTAACATCTTTTGTCTTAAAAGAAAAACATAATAGCATACATGCCGTAGACTTGCCACCGTTTTTAGGTGTAAGTTCTGTCTGAGGAGCTGGCAAAATTTTTTTCCTTCCTGTAGGATCCCTCTTCACTGTGTTGATTGTTTCCTTCCATATGCAGAAATTTTACATTTGACACAATCCATTTGTTGATTCTTGGTATTTCTTGTGCAGAGTTCTGTTTAGAAAGTCTTTCCTATGCCTAGTCTTCAAGACTACTACCTATTTTATCTTTCAACACAGTGTTTCTGTTTTTATACCTAGAGTTTTAAAAATATATTTTCATCTTATATTAATACAAGGCAAGACATATGGGTCTAGATTCATTCTTCTATACATGATAACCAGTTTTTCCAGCACCATTTGTTAACAAGGCTTTTATTCCAGCACGGTTTTCACTGTTTTGTCAAGAGTCAGATGAAGGAAGGTACCTAGGGTTGTCTGTGCATCCTCAATTCTGTTTAATTAGTTAACATGTCTTATTGGGCCAGTATCATGATGTTTTAATTACTGTTGCTTTGTAGTATGAAGAAATATGTAAACCTAAAGAAAGGTGAAATCCTGTTATTGTAATGCCTCCTGTTTTGCTCTTTTTGGTCAAGACTGCTTCCACTACATTGCGTCTTTACTCATTCCATATAAATTTTAGGATTTTTCTCTTTTTTTCAGTTATGTGAAGAATGTGGCTGGTACTCTGATCTGGAACTTCATTAAATCAACATATAATTTCTGGTAATATGGCCATTTTGACAATGTTGATTCTGCCTGTCCAAGAACATGGATGTCTGTCCATTTTCTAATGTTTTCTTCAATCTTTTTTTTATAGAGCTCTAGTTTTTGTTATAGAGGTCTTTTACTTTCTTGGTTAGGCTAATTCTGAAGTATTTAATTTTTTTTTTTTTTGCGGAACTGGGGATTGAACTCAGGCCCTTGCACTTGCCAGGCAAGCGCTTATTCTACTGAGCCATCTCCCCAGCCCCTGAAGTATTTAATTTTTGAAGCAACTGTCAATTTAGTTATTTTCCTAATTTCTTTCTCTATGGGTTCACTGTTGGTATACAGGAATGTTACTGATATTTGTGTGTTGATTTGCATCCTGCCCCTCTGCTGAATCTATTAGTTCTAAGTCTTCTGTTGAAGTCTTGTGGGTCATCTATTTCAAGGATCCTACCATGCCCAAATGAGGACAGCCTGACTTCCTCCTTTCCTGTCTGTATCCCTTTTATTCCTCTTTCTTGCTTGATTGCCATGGCTAAGGTGTCCAGCACCACAATGAACAAAAGTGGTAACAGTGGCTATCCTTGCCTACTGTTGGAAAACTTTCAGTTTTTTCCATTTAGTCTGATGGAGGCATAGGTTTGTCATAAATAGCTTTGAAGAAAGCTATTTTCATCTATACCTATTTTCATCAGTTTTTAAAATCATGACAGGATGTTAAATTTTATCAAAGGCTTATAAGATGATATGTGATTTTTACACTTAGTTCAGTGTTGTATATTGTATTTATTGATTTACATAGGTTGAACCATTTTCACACTCTGGGATAAAGCTGACTTGGTCATGGCATATAATCTTTTTAATGATTTGCTGCATTCTCTCTGCCAAACATTTTTTTTTTTTTTTTTTTGCTGATTCGGGGATTGAACTCAGGCCCTTGTGCTTGCCAGGGAAGCGCTTACCCCACTGAGCCATCTCCCCAGCCCCTCTACCAAATATCTTACTGAGAATTTTTATATCCTATGTTCATTAAGGACATTCAGCCACTAATACTTAAAATCTTTAAAAATAGCTAACACTTTATTGTTACAAGGGAATATATATACTACATAATTTTCTAGGTAAATGAAACATATTCCTATTTAATTTCAATGTTTTTAGTGGCAAATATTTATTATACATTTCTCCATTGGCTTACATTAATTTTTTGTTTTTGTTTTTTGGTACAGGGTCATACTACACAGCTTGGGCTCATAGTGATCCTTCTGTTTTTAGCCTTCTCATTGCTGGGATTACAGGCATGTACCACTGCACCCACACTCTGACTCCAATTTAGCACACCCTGGGGGCAGGGCTGGTGGAGCATGCAGGACTGGGGATTGAACCTTGGTCCCTGGGCTTGCCAAAGCAGGTGCTTAGTCCACTGAGCTATCTCGCCAGCCCTTATAAATACTACATTTAAATTAATGAGCTGCAAAAAGTAGATAAGCTAGAGGTACTGGGATATGACCCTACCTGTCATCATCAGTGGTTTTTTACTAACTCAAAGTCACTCACATTTGGATGGCACTTTCCAATTTACAAAACCTTCATATACATTTTCTTGCTTAAGTGTAGTTAATCCCACAGACACAGATGAGACACTAAAACTTAAATCACTCCAGCTACCATCGCTAAGTACGTGAGAGAGGTGAGACCCAAACTCGGGACTTCTTCTTCCTATTCACCTTGCTACTTTGGAAGTCTGGCACCTCTGCCAATAGGATATTGCCTTTTAAAAGCTGCTGGGAGTCACGCTGTATACCTGTCATCTCAGCACTGAGGGGGCTGAGGCAGGATGACTGCTGTGATTTCAAGGACAGCCTGAGCAACATAGTGCACTCAAGACTGGCCTGAACTATATAATGAGGCTATAAACAAACAAACAAATAAGTAAATATTACCACCCTGCCATGCCGAATGAAATCAACTAGCCTCGGAAAGATAAATATTGCATCAATTTCACTTACATGAAAAAAACCTAACATATTAATAAATAAATAAATAAGATGATAGGAAACTAGAAGATATACTCTTTCTATGGTGAAGAGGGTGAAGAAGAGAGAGAGAGAGAGAGAGAGAGAGAGAGAGAGAGAGA
>NW_004524838.1:1887960-1889375 GCF_000260255.1 Octodon degus | reverse complement strand
ACACACACACACACACACACACACACACACAGAGAAGATAGTTAAGATACACAGACTACTAATTGCTATGAGCTCACGGAAAGGAAAGGAATGTCTATACAGCCTGACTGGTTTTTCAGGCCTATATCTTGTAAAATGGGCAACTACTTCGAAGATAACAATGTGCATTATTGCTCTCCCTCAATTTTGTTTTGTTCACACCATTGTTTTAATGTTTTTTAAGATTTAAAATAAAGAATAACAAAATAAATTTTTAAATTTTTGAATTAAAAAAGCACAAATAAGGCCAAGGAGATGGCTCAATAGAATAAGCACTTGCCTGGCAAGCCTGAGTTCAATCCCCAGTTTTGGGGTGGGGGGGGGAAGCACAAATACAATGTATTTTCCAAATAAGAAAGGGGAGGGCTGGGGAGATGGCTCAGTGGAATAAGTGCTTCCCTGGCAAATGCAAGGGCCTGAGTTCAATCCCCGGTTCCACACACACACTCACACACACACAAAAAAAAAAAAAAATTAAAAAACCAAAGAAGGGGAATATCTTCCAACTCATTTCATCAGGCTAATCTTACCCTACTAGCAAAAGCAGAGAGAGCAAACCAGACTAACAGTTTTTATAAACCATAATGCAAAAGTATCAACAGTGCACTATCGAACAGAAGTCAGCAATGTATAAAGCATGATATACCACAACCAAGTAAGATTTGTTATAGTATGCAAGACTAATTCAACACTGAAAATCAAGCAACCCTATCAATACTGTATCAATAGTCCAAGAAAGAAAAATCATATGATCATGTCAACTGACAGAGAAAAACTGCGAGAACATGAGTCTTATGCACTCCCCTGATACCTAACAGCAGGCACACAAAAATATTAATGAATATATAAGTGCTTTTGGTATCTTGCATCAACAACCTGTATAAACAGATCAACAGAATCTTAAGAATTAAAAGTTATTAATTAGTGAAAAGAGAAGATTTAAACTATATACCTTTCCTCCAGTAAGTAAAAGCGCTCCATTCCTAAGTCCAGCTATCAGGGATATGAGCTGCCGGGACAGAGGGCGCCCTAGGAGGCTATGTGTGACGTGCTCCGTGGAGGATTTGCCTATGGAATTCACACCTCTGAAAATACATAAACTGTTTTGTGGTAAAAGACTGAAGCAGATTAAAGTATCACTATAAAAACTGAAACTTTCCTTCTGGATCTACCTAACGAATTTTTCCCCCCATAATTTTATTGATAAACAAATAGCAATGAGACAGTTGCAAATCAAATCGGTAGGACAGTTTCAATAATTAACACACTGCATACATTCTTCCTAGTGGTGAACTGCTGTACAAGAATCATTCTATTCATTAAGAGGATGTAACTATATATCTATCAAAACCACTTTGAATAAACAGATACAATTG
>NW_004524838.1:1885341-1887170 GCF_000260255.1 Octodon degus | reverse complement strand
TTTTTTTTTTTTTTTTTTTTTTTTTTTTTTTTCGGAATTGTAAGTCCTTATATACCTAATGAATTTTAAAGAGTAAAATTGGAAATTCTTTAGTCAAGAAAAGGTATGTTGACCAACACTGTATCTAACTCATAGCTTTTACAATTAGTTTAATTATATTCAAATGTGCAGTGACTAACAGTTTGCTCTATGGGGATAACTGAAGGGATCTGCCTGGACACACACACATTCCCCTACCTTCAAAGAACTTCTCGTTTGATAATCAACATAAACATAAATGAAGTGCTTAGGATAAATGAAGACTTATTTCCTCTTAAACATCACCTCTGAAGTCTAGTTTCAATCTGTACACTATACAAACATGAACTTTAATCTTTTGATTTTGACTTTCTGATTTTGACTACAACTTTTAACTCTAGGATAGAAATAAAATAATTCCTAATATTAGAATCCAAAGAGATTTTGTTCCATATTAATGCATATTATGTTATACTTAATGGTATAATCTTTCATTAAAATATTTACAGACTGTACTAGTACAGGACATGAAATTACTACTCCATTTACTAAAAGTCTCTTTGAAACATTTTAAGAGCTAATGTACATATGAGATTCTCTTCTTATAAGGGAATCAAGAGGTTGTTTTTAGATTTGCCTAAAAAGTTGAGAAAACATAATCCTAATTATTATAATAAAATAGTAAAGGAATAACTTAATTTGAAATATTTTTAAACATTCAACTGTTTTTAACTTTTAAAATATACTTAATTGCTCTAAGCCATTACTGTTTTATGCATATGCAGATGAAGCTGGTGCTAACTAGCTGCTTTCTTCCCACAAATCAATTCTTAATAAGTTTCTAATAAGCTTCAAATCTCTGATGACAGGGAAGTTCCTATTCTACCTGTAAAAACAGAGACAATCCTTAAAAAAAAATCTAATGCATTAGCAAATTATTTACTGACTTTCACATCTATTTTAATACTTACACATAGAAACTCTGCAGAGATAATGTCAAACTTATCTCTATACATGATAGTTTGGCTATAGCTTCTTACCCCAAAGAGTTCAGCTTTAAAAAAGGTAGAATAAAGTCAATTTCCTCACTGTTTTCTTCTCTTATCATAGGATCTAGAAGGACCTACAGTAGCAAGGAAAAATTAGTTTTACAATTTAAAGTTACCTTCTGCCTGTTTTTCTTGGGTCTGAGAAAAACTGAACTGTTTATTCTGTTATACCAGAGAGCATAGATAAGTTGTGCATGCACGATCATTATTTAAAATATTCTTGAAAATAATAGTTTACTCATACACAGAACAAATATTTATGGTTAATGAGCAGAAAGAATATCACCTCCTTAATACATCTGACAGATTTCATCTGCAAGTGATTCGCGTCATATTTACTGTTTTTACAATGTTGAATTTGTGTCTCCTTTGAATGGTATCTCTTCAATTATGTTTAAAAAGAAAACTACGTCTAGGTAAAAACCACTGAAATTTGAAGTTATTAGTGAATCTTCAATTCTGTAAGGAGAAGATCAAGCAGCCTCACTAAAATATACTCCAGGGGCTGGCTAAATAGCTCAGCGGATTAAAGTGCCTGCAAGCAGGTGCAGGGGCCTGGGGTGTGATCCCTGGGCCTGCAGTGTCAGCCCCACCCCCAGGGTGCGCCGAGAGGGCAATTGAGATTGGGCATGGTGGCGTGCGCCTGTGATCCCAGCATTTGGGAGGCTGTAAACAGGAGAATCATTACAAATCCAATCTAGTAGTGAGACCTTGAACACTCTAGAACCTTCCCTAAAATACAGGGGGAAAAATTAATAAATT
>NW_004524838.1:1869157-1885241 GCF_000260255.1 Octodon degus | reverse complement strand
CTAAAAAGAACACTCAATACTATGGAAGAAAATACTGGTGAAGAATTGAGAATTAAATTGTCAGAGTAACAAAATTGCACATAAAAATATAAATTTTCAAAATCAAATCCCTAAAACTGTTTTCATTTGCTTCAAAAATAAAATTTGAACTGATTCATTTGCCCTTTACACAATCAATCTTATTCTTAAAAATTCATTGTGCTAAGACATAGATTTTTAAATTTAGAATAAATCAATAACATATAGGTAAAATGATTATAGAATAAAATATTTTAAATCAAGTTATTCCTTATTACCATATGAGTTTCTATTTTTCATGATGTAAGTTCTTTGAATGACATTATTATACTTTACTATCAATCACATGTGACAAATATTATTTTATTAGTCAAATTTAATAGTGTGTGATTACTTGGAGTGTGGTCTTCTGCAGCAGATTGCTACTCAACAGAAAAATATTTTTTTCTTTATGTTTTTCTTTTTCCCAGTGGACTACATGCAGAGAAAACTCTTTCAATTCTATAAAAAGAAAGTAATAAATGGAGAATTAGGGCTGACACTGAGCTGAAAAAAAATAAGATTTTAACTATTAAACATTTAAAATAAAGGCATTCTTCAATATGTAAAACATGTTCAATGATTATGTTTCACATGTGATATAGGTTGGAAAAACAATTTAAAATGCTACAATTATCTCAGTGGGAAAAATAAATAACAAATTTACCATCTTTAATCTCCAACTTAATAAATTCTTCTTCTGATATTAACAAAGGAAGCACAGTGGTAGCAGACTGCTGTAGCCACAAACAGAAGGCTGTTTTTATGTGTTCTTCACTTGTATCTTTAGGCTGCCAGAGAAAAAGAATAGTAATTAATATCTGACAACATTAACATCTTTATCTGATAAAATGTACACTTTACGAATATAAACCAATATAAGATGTTCATACTCTATAAACAGATTTGGGATTTGACATTAGTACTATGAGTATAATATAGCGCGACATGTAATTGGGAAAGTTTTCAATGCTCTTTTTTTCTGTGATTAGCAATACAAATATTACAATTTGCTTCACTCAGTAAGCACTGCATTCCAACCCCATTCCCCCTTGCTTCCCTCTAGCAGGAACACAGGAAAGCAATCCTCAGTAGCCATTTTGGAGCTGTTTGTGTGTGTGTGTGTGTGTGTGTGTCTCAGTGTGGCCAATAAAACAGACAGGAAGAGTGCTCTTCTTTATCAAAGTAAAGAAACTAAGGAGAGGTTCTTGCCTTGTGCTTTTCCTTTTGCTTCCTGGAATGCAGATGAGATGCTTATTAGTACAACACATATTTGCATCTGAGAGAAGGAAAATCACAGACTTAAGGATAGCAGAAGAAAGAGACTGGTGTAGCTTAGATCCTTGGTAACATTGTTTAACTGCCTCAGAGCCCTTCAGACTCCCTGTACATGAGAGAAAGTCCTGATACGTTTAAGCCACTGTTCTTTCTTCTTCTTTTCTTTGTCTCCCTTTCAAGCTGACCAGCAGCTGTATTCAATAGGTAGAGTGTCAATATACTGTTCAAAGATATAACATTCTTTAAAAATCCTGCTAATTTAAAGCTTTTAAATTAAGTCTTTGTAACCTATTTCAAATAAGGTATGAGAATAACAAAACTTTATATAGAAAAGATGATTAATACTCCCCCTTCTCCCAAATAAGTCTCCACCCTACCATTGCTCAAACTGGTCTATTTCATCCAGAGGCAAGCTTAAATCTGCTGACAAAGCTCAGTTCCGAACAAGACCACTACTAAAAGTAGGTAATTAAGAAATGGTGTAATTTCCTCATTCTTAAAATTCACAGAAATAGTTATTTCTTAGAATATTATTGGGCAATGTAATTAAACACTTAAAAGTAGCAAAATGAAGCTGAGAGCATCTTAAAATCAAGAATTTGTGGAATACAAAGCAACTCATAGTTCCTTCAGAATGATTTAGAATGAGACAGCTTTGTATCCCAAGGGATTTACTGTAACCCCTAACCAGAGACCTGTCAAAAGTCAAAGTTTCAGGCCAGGGAGATGGTTCAGTAGAATAAGAGCTTGCCTGGCAAGTGCAAGGGCCTGAGTTCAATCCTCCGTTCCGAAAAAAAAGTCAAAAGTTTCCATTGAAATATGTAACCCATGATAGGAAATCATTCTTGTGGTACTATGACATCTTTGAGACAAAGTTCTAATGACCATTATTTTCTTAAATAAAGGACCTAGCACTTAATATATACCAAGCTCAATAGCTAAAAAAGTTAAAAACTTTTACCTAAATAGTTTTTTTTTGTATTTATTTATTTATTTATTTTAGTGTGTGTATGTGTGTGTGTTTGTGTGTGTGTGTGTGTGTGTGTGTGTGTGTGTGTGGCCAGCTCAGCCCACCAGGGGGTGGGGCTGGCTGGCATGTGGTGCTGGGGGATTGAACCGTGGTCCCTGTGTTTTGCTTGGCTTAGCTTGTTCTAAGTAGGTGCTTTAGACCACTGAGCCATCTCACCAGCACCCCCTAAATAGTTTTAAAAAGTTAAATGCTCAGTTATATACTGTTGTGAAATAGCATTTATCCCATTTGTTTTCTGCTTCCCAAATTAAATAATATAAACTACCTGGTATTTCAACAACTGGAAAAGTTCTATAAAATTGGTTTACCTATAACATAACAACCATCATAATCCTAAAATTTCACAAGTTTTATCTGAATTATCAGAAAAAGATTCAATCATGTTTGGAGTTTCTTAAACATATAATTCAATAATAATTTTCATGTTTTACAATTATTTGAGAACTGGTACATACAAAATACTTTCAAATTAACTTAAATATTTCGTTTCCTACCATACGACTTTCCAAAGAATTGACAGAACAGAAAACTAAGAGATACCAGGTGTGGAGGTCACACCTATAGTCCCAGTACTCTGGGAGGCAGAGGTAGGAGGATCCCAAGTTCACGCCCAACCTGGACAACTCAGGGACTCAGTGAGACTCTGTCTCAAAATGAAAAACAGGCTAGGGAAGTAGCTCAGTGCAAAGGTGCTGGTTTTACTCTCCTTTACAATGGAGGGCATGGTGAGGGGTGGGGGTAGTGTAGCACTCTGCTGGGCTACAATATAGGAAAACAACATTAGTTTGTTAAAACGCACTGCCTGTTAATACTCATTTTCTACTATGGTTTTTTTTTTTTTTTTTTTTTTTTTTTGGCGGAACTGGGGATTGAAATCAGACCCTTGCACTTGCTAGGGAAGTGCTTATTCCACTGAGCCATCTCCCCGGCCCCTTACTATGTTATTAAAACAAGCCTTCTTCAACCAAGAAGGAAATTGTTGTCTTAGAAATACTTTTAGTATGAACACCAAGAAAACATTTTTTTCACTTGTCTAAGTATATCAATTTGTTCTTGATGGCATCCATTTTTCTAAGCCACTTGCCACCAGATGATGTTTTACTGGGAGCAATAAAAAGTATCTCCTTTCTTTTGTAAAACAGCAACACACAATGCAGAATTTATTAGGGGACCAACCCACTTTTAGCCAACTCTTTAAAAATTACTACATGTTATTTATTAGTACATGTTATTATGGGATAATGGGGTTTATTTGGGGAAGTTGTTACATGTATTTAACATATCAATTTCAATCCGACTACCACTCTCGCCCTTTCCCACTCCCTCCTCACCTTCTCTATTTCTAGATGTCTACCCCCTCTTCACTTTTAGTTACCTCCTATGCAGTACACTGCATGCTACTAAACTCCCAGAGTACATAATTTAACTGGTCACATAAGACTTTTCCAAATACTAATTTAGCTGATTAGGTACTTTGAAAACTGATTTGTCTTAGGTTTCATTTCTTGCTTAATTCAAATTTCTCTTTCTTAGGGCTGGTGAGATGGCTCAGTGGTCTAAAGCACCTACTTAGAACAAGCTTAGCAAAGCACTGGGACCGCGGTTCAATCCCCCAGCACCACATGCCAGCCAGCCGCGCCCCCTGGTGGGCTGAGATGGCCACACACACACACACACACACACACACAAATAAAGAAAGAAAGGTAGCCTTTTAAAAAAACAAAAACAAATTTCTCTTTCTTTTTTTCTTTTTTTTCAGTACTGGGGATCAAACTTGGGACCTTGTGCTTGCCAGATACATGCTTATGCTACTGAGCTATATTCCTGGCCCTCATGTTTCATACATGAAAATTTCATTTTTTCCTGTAACTTTATTTTTTATTTATTGATTTTTTTTTCTGAAACTGGGGATTGAACTCAGGCCCTTGCACTAGCCAGGGAAGCACTTGTTCCACTAAGCCATCTCCTGGGCCTGTAACTTTACTTTAATCTAAAGTTTACTAAACTGAAATTTGCAGCTTAACAACAAAAACAAAAAGCAACACGGCAATAATTTTTTAAATTTCATGGGTACTACAGAAAATAGCAAGCTTTTAAAAGACAAAACCATCCATATTTATCCTGGATAAATATCCATATATATCACAATATATATCATATGCATATTGTTTATTAACTTTTCAAAAAATTAAATATGGAATTGTCACATGATCGAGAAATTTCACTCCTAGTTATAGATCCCAAAAACCTAAAGATAGGAACTCAAGCAGATACTTAAACATCATTACTCACTGCAGCATTATTCATAACAGCCAAAAAGGGAGAAATAACCCATGTCCACCACCAGGTGAGTGAATAAATAAGTATGTATATATAGATAGTAACATTATCCAGTCATAAAAAGGAATGAAGCTCTGATAATGCACAGAGATGAATCTTCAAAAGACAAAGGAAGTGACTTAGGTTAAACAATACAAACATTCTGATTTTACTTATATGTGGCATCTAGCATAAGTAAACTCTTAGACATAATGTTGCTTCACTGCTACATGAGTGCAGCTTTCTGTGATGGAAGTTTGGAAGCGGTGGTGGGCGTACAACATCATGTATACTCAATACCACTAGACTGTACACTTAAAAGTGATACAAATGACGCTTACGTTACATATTTTTAAAGCAACAAAAGACTTCTTTGTCCTTACTAACAAAAAGTACACTGCTACTTAGCAAGTAGAAATTTTACTACATATGTTAGAGAATTTTGATATAATAAATATTTGCACTCACTAAGTTCTCTCTAGGTTGTAATTTTAGAGATCTTGCAATTTTAGGGGTAATTTCCACTGGAGTTATTCTGACTACTGCATGCATTTCTATATTTAGTCTCTTTCTCAGGTCATCTGGAATCTGAAATTAAAAACAAAACAAAAATTCAAGGATGTAGTTATGTTCAAAGCTTGATTAAAACATATCTTGCAGCACAAATATTGTTATCAGCCTCTACATTGAGATGAAATTATAGGAGCTAAGTTTTCCTAGGGTGATTGGCCTGCTATAGCAAAATACCATAAACTCTGCAGCTTATACACAACAGCAGGGTCTTTCTCAGAGTTCTGAAGACTGAGGAGTCTAAGCTTGGAGCCCTGACAGATCTTGTGTCTATTAGGGTTCTCTGCAGAGTCCTTCCTATGAGGATGCCCTTCTTGCTGTGTTTTCACATAGTAGAAAGGATAAATAAGCTTTTTCTTTTCTTTTCTTTTCTTTTCTTTTCTTTTCTCTTTCTTTCTTTTTCTTTTTCTTTTTCTTTTTGTGGCCAGCTCAGCCCACCCTGGGGGTGGAACAGGCATGGCATGTGGTGCCGGGAATAATACAGTGGTCCCCACACACTTGCCTAAGTTTGCCTAAGCAGGCGCTTCAGACCACTGAGCTATCTTGCCGGCCCAATAGCCTCTTTTATAGAAGGGTCTCTTTCATGAGGGAGCTAATTCCATCCCTGCAGGATTCATGCTCACAGTCTAACCGCCTCCTGAAGTCTTGCCTCCTAATACCATTACCTTGAGGGCAGCACTTCAACATGAGTTTCACTCTACGGCAAGATTCTAATTTGACGGCAGTTCAGGAATTGTTATACCACACATACTTCAATTCTTCTCTCTATATTTCCTTTTATTTCTTTACATATGTTCAGAACTAGAGCTTCATATGGATATATTTGACTCTACCCCCATATCTTAAACCATGGCATAATTACATTTCATTAAATTTTACTTGCAATCTTTTAGCTGCTTTCATGTATGAAAGTTGAGAACTCATGACAACACTGGAGTGGTCAAAGCCACTCACAGACAATCCGCCAATTCGCACAACTAAATCCAAGCAGAAATTTAATCTAAAAGGCAAAGGATAAAATTTCTTACCCCCACTGATTAATATATCCTAAATTTGGATTGTGATGATGTTTGCACAACTATTACAAAAAACAACCAACTGCACACTTTAAATTTTATCTCAACAAAGATGTTAAAACGTCCTCATCCCCCAAAGCCTGGAAAGCACTGAAAGACATAAAGAAGACTTTAATCTTGCCAGGTATGGTGGTACACACCTGTAATCCCAGCACTTAGGAGGCTGAGGCAGGAGGATTGCTGAGTTCAAGGCCTGCATAGACTACACTGGGCTCAGAGGTCAGCCTGAACTACATAGCAAAATCCTATCCCAAAAAACAGAACAAAACAAATCTAAACAACAACAATAACAAAAAGACCTTAGTCTTGCTTTACTGTATACATCAATTTCTAAAGAGCAAGTACCGGCATTCACAGTGGACAAGGGCATAAAACTCTTATGGTGTATATGCTGACTTAAAGATTAATCAATTTTAAACATTACAGAATGTATATACACTCATCAAAATATCAATGGCATCCTAGAAATATGTACAATTTCCTGTTCCAGTTTCTAAAATAATTTTTAAAAAGAGAATGAATTTAAAAATTAAGATTTCTATTACAAAACCAATCAAAACAAAAAATTATACACTCCACAGTGTAAGATAAAGGTTTAAGTCAACATCGTTAGTTCTACTCACAAGTGAGCAATTTCAGTCTCTGGAGTGAAGCCTGCTGAGGGCAGCGAATGCTGCTTCTCACTGCCTGTCACCCTTCAACCATTAAAGCAAAGCAGGAAGTGCAGACTCCCGACTGCTCTCTTGACCTCAGGTCTTCACCACCAGCACTTTTTCATTCATTCTCACCACAAGATTTCTTTTTTTCAGTCATTTTATCTTTTTGAGGGAGGGTGTCGCTATCTAGTTCAGGCTGGCCTTGAGCTAACTTTGTAGCCCAGGCTGGTCTTGAACTTGCAACGATCCTCCTGCCTCAGCCTCCTGAGTGCTGGGATTACAGGCGTGTGCCACCACGATTTCAAGAGAGGAAAAGCATATTTTTGTCTAGTGGCAGAAACTGTTAAATCAGAATCACGTCAGTGTTAAGACAATTTGAATTTAGAAATGCAGTAGAATCTCATAAACTGATGATTTAAAACTAACAGAAACAATGGGGGCTTTAAAAAACAAAAGAATTCAGAGGGATTAAATTTTTTAATTACTTGCATAAATGCTGCAGGTAAAATTATAATAAGTGAACTCTACAAAGGTGATAACTTTCCTTTTGTTTTTTCCCCCATCCAATAGGTTCCTCTCATCATTATGAAGTCTCAGTTTAGAGTGGTTCAAAATTAGATTCAAATAAAGGGGTAGGGACTCATGCCCTATAAATTTCCTCTCCCTGCTATACACAAGTTAAAACAGCAGCTACCAGCAGGGTAAGCAGTTTCAGGATACGTTCCAATCCAGGCACCATCATAGGAAACAAAAGGTTCTTCCCTGCTCCTAGGTATCTTTCCTCAGTACATAAAAATGCTTCCTATGTTCTCAAAATTTTGGGAACAAACCTTTTGCAGGTATTAAAGATGCAAGGCTCAGGACTGGCGAGATAGCTCAGCAGACTATGCCTGCTTTGGCAAGCGTAGGGACCGGGGTTTGATCTCTGGTCCCTCATGCTGCACTGGCCCTGCCCCCAGGGGCACTGAGCAGATGACCAAGTTTGGGCCTAGTGGCACACGCCTCTAACTCCAGCACTGTGGAGGCTGAAAAAAGGAGGATTGCTACAAGTCTGAGCTGCATAGTGAGACCTGTAGCAAGGAGGAGAAGGAGAAGGAGAAGGAGAAGGAAAAGGAAAAGGAGGAGAAGGAGAAGGAGGAAGAGAAAAGGGAGGAAGAGGAGAAGAAAAAGAGGAGGAGGAAGAGGAGAAAGAGGAGAAAGAGGAAGAGGAGGAGGAGGAAGAAGAAGAAGAAGAAAAAAGATGCAAGGCTCTATAGGCTACTTCAAACTGAGCATAATTCCTAGAGTCAATCTGCCTGAATAGGAACCCTAGTTCTACTCCTAACTAGCTATGCAACCTCAGACAAGTAACTTTGACCTTTCTGGGTCTATACATATAAGTTTTTTGCTTTGATAAACATACAATATTCACCAAAAGAAGAACTTCATAGTGCAAGGAGAAATGTCTTCCCCTTTGCAACTTAAAACACTGTATTTCTTCTTCTTCTTTTTTTTTTTTTTTTTGTGGAACCAGGGATTGAACTCAGGCCCTTGCACTTGCCAGGCAAATGCTTATTCTACTAAGCCATCTCCCCAGCCCCAAAACACTGTATTTCTTAATGGTTTTCAATTTACATGCAAAATATTATTCTATTTCAAAATTAGGGGAAGGATAAGCAGCCTAAGTCTCCCCCAAATTACAAAACTCACACTGACCCAAACTTTCCCAAGATGGAGGGCTTCCATATTTTTGGTGTATTTCATGGTATTCTTCAATTCCTCCAGTCCATTCCAGACTATCTTTAGCACACAGGGCTTTTCAGTTTCTTGACTATGATCTGAGTTAACCTGTTTTTGATCTAGTGGTTCTGATATCGGCTTTTCTTTTTCTGGTGACAGGACCTTCTGCTTTGTTTTAGTTTGCTGTTGTTTTGGAGAAAGCAGCTTAACTAGATTTCCATAGGTCACAGTAAAGCTGGGCTCCACATCAAAATATTCCTGGTCCCATGGAAATACATGAACAGCACAGTGTCTATGAAACACAGAAGTTGCTGGTGTGCTATGTACACTAGGAGGCTGAGATTTGCACACTCTGAAAATATTGTCCAGAGGAACAACCTCTGACTGCATATTTTTGAAAGCATTGATTTCAGCTGAACCCCAGGAAGTCTCTTGTTTCTTCTCAGATCCAAAAGAAAAAATGCTTCCGATTGTAGTCCATAAGCTTGGTATCAAGGATAAGTTATCTGAGTCTGCTTTATTAGACCCAGTGATGGCTACAGTATTTGACTGCAGTTGTTTGGTTTGAAATCCTTTTGTCATTCCTTTCTGGTCTTCCTCATAACTATGAGATCTTCTATATGCATCTGCCTTTGTAAATGTCTCTGCTTTGGCTTGGCGTGTCTTTGGCTGAATAAGGAGTCTGGTATCAGCTTCTAGCCTTCCATATGTAACAGCTGGCATGAGTGCAACTGTGTAGAAAACAGAGCTTGTGAGTGAAAGGTCACTTCTACTGGGGACTCAGTGTGATAGTGTAGAGTACGAGAGTCATTAATATAACAGCACCTACCAATCTGGATAAATATGTAAGTTTGTTGATCTACCCAAACAGGAAAAACAGCTTTTGGAAAAACTATTCGAATTTGATCTAGAAGATGCTGTTCAAGAGAAGAGGCATGCAGCTCCTAGAACAAAGAAAAGATCAACTTACTTTATATTTTGTCCTTTCTATGGCTAGTAAGGAAATCACAATTGATTTTTCATTTTAATAAATATTATGGGGCTAACTAGATAGCTCTGCAGACTTAAAATGCTTGCTTAGGCAGACACAGGGACAGGGCTTTGATCCCCTGCGTGCTGTGCCGCCCCCCCACCCCGACAGGGCATGCGGAGATGGTGATTGAGACTGGGCATGGCGGCATACACATTCCAGCACTTGGGAGGCTGAAAACAGGAGGATCACTACGAGTCCTATCTGTGCAGTGAGACCCTGTGGACTCTGTCCTAAATACATAAAAATAAATAAAATATTGCACATGTTCAAGGTACACACCATGATGTGGGATATATAGAGATAGTAAAAAAACAAATTAACATATTCACCCAGCTCTCAGTCACCCAATTTTCAAAAAATTTTGTGGCAAAAAAAGCTCATTTACTTCCCTGGCAAGCGCAAGGGCCTGAGTTCAATCCCTGGTTCAGCAAAACAAAACAAAACAAAACTCATCTAGCATGAGCCTGATGCAATACAGTTTTTAAAAGTATAGTCTTCATGTTATACATTAGATCTCTGCCCATTCTTACAATTCAAACCAACCCAGATGATACAATGAAATTCAGGGCAATCCAAAGACAGTAGCATTTTGATGTGATTTAACCTTAAACTGAGATGGTTCTTATATTTCTTTACCAGTATTTCCCAATCATCTGCTGAGAGGGGTTCCACTTCAACTTCGTGACAAGATACCACATGGGAACACGGCTTGAGAAATACCTGGAAAAAAATTAAAGCTACTTTCAAAAGATTATTCTGTATCCCTAGAAAAATACAAAGTTCTCTCTTTAGGTAAGCAATGTGTTTGTGTGCTGATGGTCTTTCATTCAACAAATATTAAGTGCTCATGATTAGCTAGGCCTAGACATGTTCAGCAATTTGGAAAAAACTGCTGCACAACCTATTATAGAATACAGAAAACACATATCCTAGCAGGTGCATTTCAAAAATAAAAACAATCATTTTATTTTATTTATTTTTATGTATTTAGGAAAGGGTCTACAGGGTGTCACTACGTAGATTGGACTTGTAGTGATACTCCTATTTTCAGCCTCCCAAGCGCTGGGATTGCAGGTGCACATCATCAGGTCCAGTCTCAATCGCCGCCTCAGAGAGCCCTGGGGGCACAGCTGGCACGGCACACTGGGGACTGAACCCCAGCTGCTGCACTCTGCCTAAGCAGGTGCTTCAGTCTGCTGAGCAATCTGGCTGGCTCTAAAGATAATCATTTTAAAATGAAATATAAACTTTAATATGTAAGAAAAATGAGAGCTATCAAATCATCTCTTGAGTTTATATTCTATTTTTAGAACTTTTACAATTATTAGCTTTATAACTAACTTCAAGCCATGTTGCTGTTAAAAAAAAATGTTGTAAGTGAAAAATATATTGACATAAAGAACAGAGACCATTTTTTATAGCATATCCTTCATACAGCTAAATGAAGCAGATACAGCCTCACTCTGTTCTGCAGACACATGAAATGCTAGTATATCCCAATAGCTGGAGTGCTCCATCTTATTCTCTCTTCTTTTCAACAGACATTTCTGAAGCTTAAGGCGATAAAAGGCCACTGGTGTTAGCCATTTAGGTAAGCAGCCCTTACCTCTCTACTTCTGTGAATTTGCTCTCAGTATCTGCCTTATCCTCTACTTCAAAAGAACATGATCAGAAGGAAGCACAAAGCAGTTCCTGCCTATGAAAAAGTGAAGGACTGCAGCAAGCTTACTTTCCATCCTATTAAAGTAACTTTAGGCAATCAGGGAAAAGTCACTTAAAAGCAAATGGAAGTAAGATTGTTTAGGGTACAAATTAAGACATCAAAATCAGTAAGAAGCTGATGTGGCCTACAGGGAGTGGCCACAGACTCAAAGCAAGCTAAACTGTACTGCTGTGTGGTTCTAAGCAAATATAAGATTCTAGCAAAAATCTAGGTAAGCAAGACAAAAGGAGGCTTATAGATTTCTCAGGAATGGCCCATTCTCACTACCTACACACATGTAAAGTCTGTATCTAGAACAAGTCGAAAAGATGCGTACCCAGATGTACTGCTGTGAGAAACTGGTAACAGAGCAATGTATCTCCCCCACCAAACCTGTAGGAGTACAAGTCCCACAGTCCTGATGATTTGATTTTTAAGTATCTCATTCCATGTCTGCAGGTTGAGTAATTAAAAAATCTGAAGTTAAAATGTTCTGAAATCTGAAACTTTGAGTATAAGTTTTAAGTTGTTGAGTATTTCAAATTTTGGATTAAGGATGCTCAACCAGTATAGCCAAAGTAAATATTCTTAAATCTAAAAATCTCCAAAATCTAAAATGCTTCTGGCTCTACACATTTCAAGTAAGGATAGCAAACCTGCATATAAAGGACTCTGAGGTAGCACAGAGCTGCTCCTGCTCAATGAGAATCTGAGGGCTCCTGGGCGAGGCCAACCATTTCTGTTCCCCTTAATGATTCTTTGGAGACAGTGTTTTAGTGACACTGTTACAATAGAGGATCAATATTTACAGGGAGTATTCAACCCATATTGTTTGTAAACAGTCATTCCTGTATCTCTACAGATTCAATCAACTGTGGATAAAATACACTTGGGAAAATAACTGTGTCTGTCCTGAATATGCACAGTGTTTTTGGTTGTCATTATTCCCTAAACAATGTAACTATTTATATACATGCAAATGCTCTACCATCCTTAATCCAAATTGAGCATCCTTAATACCATTTTATATAAGGGACACAAACTGCTACAGACTGTAGATTCCATGGGGATCTCGGAACCAAGCTCCCACAGATATTGAGAGATGACCATACAGAGAAAGATTTTTTTTTTTTTTGGGCAGAACTGGGGATTGAAGTCAGGCCCTTGCACTTGCCAGGGAAGTGCTTATTCTACTGAGCCATCTCCCTGGCCCCCAAGAAAGATATTTTTAATTAAGTAAGGTTATAGGAAATTAAAAATTATGTGAGAAACAAATGAAATTAAGTTCAGTAATAGTAAGTAAAACCTAGTAATAAAGGAAAAAAATGATTTCATAAAAACCAAAATCAGAGAAACAGGAAAGTGAAAAAGTAAATAGAATGCAAAATACTGACCTAGTAACAAAGTTCATAGTCAATTTGAATATCCCAGACTGGTTATAATAGTATGTAAGTTGGGTGCCATCTCAATTCCTTTAAAAATCTGAGCTTTTATTTCCATTACTATATTATGCGACATCAGAAGAAAGTCACTGTCATCATATTTAGTGCTTACCTGTCCCCCATTTGAAAGTCCAAGTTTCTGACCAACTTGTCTGTTAATTTCAGCCACATTTTCACCTTGGTCATTAAAATGCCTGCCTTCCACCCAGCTCAAGAATACAGGCTGGAGACCCCAGGTGACTTCTATAGCTTGATTCTATTTATAAAAGGAATGGGAGGAGGAAAAGATTTTTAAAGTTTTTAGATGTTCTTCATCGATTCATATAAACTATCATTGCAATCCACATATACAAAACTGGTCCTACAGATAGTTGGGAATATTTGCATCGAGCATCCTTAATCCAAAATCCAAAATCTGAAATGTTTCAAATTTTAAAACTTCGGCTCAGAAAGTTTTAGTTATCTAACACTTGTATAACACTTAGTCATGATCATTTCAAACACCCTTATATTCGCACGACACAATAAACTGATTTAAGCATTTCAGAACTCAAAATGACAGTAAGGGACTAGAGATGTAGCTCAGTAGGGGAGTATTTGCCTAGCTTAAGCTGGGGCCTGGGTTGATCCCTAGTACCACAAAAAAAACCCCAAATCCTCCCAAATGGTGATAGGTAACCAAACTAATTTAGTCTTTAAGCCATACATATCTATTTGAATACTCTAAATTAATGATTCAAAAGAGAAAAATAAGATACTGGAAGACATATCTGTAGTATTTTCTGTAACAGTGAACACTTAGGACTGTCTTAAATGTGTATCCGTAAGGAAATTATTGGGGGCCTGCCCCTTAGCTTAGTTCTTTAAGTGGCTGCTTCAACAGAGCAGTCAGGCTCAGGTTGCTGTGGTTAGATCCCCACAACTCAAGCCAGCCAAACTTGCCTGAAGGCATTCGGAGCCAAAAAAAAAAAAAAGTTCCATAGGGAAATTACTGAATTAGTTAAATTTTACTATTTTAGTAAACCAAGACTCAGTAAGTATAGGAGTCTCCTCTGCAGTTTTGCTTTCTGCAGTTTCAGTTATGCATAATCCACTGTGGTCCCAAAATATTTAACAGAAAGTTCCAGAAATAAACAATTTGCAAGTTTTAAGCTGTACTGTTCTCTGAGTACAGAGAAAATCTTGATTGAGCATGAGAAAACCTTGTTGTCTTCACCTGCTGTAGTGGGCAAAGACTCTTCCCTCACCTAGTGCACCTGTGCTGTGCCTACGACCTGTCCATTACTCGCGCTCCAAGTGTCCCAGTTACCAGACCACTATCACAGCAGCACAGTGTTTGCATTTAAGTAACTCTGCTTTTACTTAATAATGACTCACACCACAAAAATAGTCGTGCTGGCAATTTGGATCTGCCAAAAAGAAGCTGTGAAGTGCTTCCTCCAAGTGCAAAGGGAAATTCTCAACTTAGTAAGGAAAGGGGGGAAAAAAAAAGCAACCATATGCTGAAATCGCTAAGCCCTACCGTAAGAATGAATTTTCTGTCTGTGAAACTGTGAAGGAAAAAGAAGCATTAGTTTTGCTGTCATGTCTCAAGCTGTAAAAGCTACAGTCACAGTGCATAAGTGCTCAGCTGAGGCGGAAAAGCCATCAAATTTGTGTATGTGTGTAAAAAGGAAAAGACAGTACATACATGGGTCAGTACTGCCCTTCATTTGAGGAAACCAGGAGGTTTGTTGTTGCTTGTTTGTTTTTGGTACCAGGGACCAAACTCAGGAACTTGCACTTGCCAGGCAGGTGCTTAAGCCACTGAGCTAGCTCCCTGGTCCCCCAGGGAGGTTTTGGAATATAGCATTTACAGGTACTACTGTAAAAATATATGATGCTTTAAAATAAGCAAGTTTTAGAATTATAACACATTAGATAAAATATGTAATCCCTGATATTGATTGACTGATCAGAATAATAAATACTCATTTCAAAAATACAAAAAAAACACAAATAGCCAAAATATAAAGGTAGGTCACCATTCCCAGAGATAAGTACGATTACTATTAATAGTTTCTTGTGCACCCTTCCAGAAAGATTAATTATCAGCTTCTTAAATAACTTTAAAAGCCGCAGAACTATGGAAACATTTATAAGTTTAAAAAGCAATGTATAGGGGCTGGTGAGATGGCTCAGTGGTCTAAAGCACCTCGGTTCAATCCCCCAGCACCACATGCCAGCCAGCCCTGCCCCCTGGTGGGCTGAGCTGGCCACACACACAAACAAAATAAAAAAAATAATAAAATAAATTAAAATAAATAAAAAGCAATGTATAAAATTTATTTTCATAAGAGCAATCATACAAAACATGTATATATGTGTCCAATGACTGAAATTTTTAAGATTAAAAAATTACTCATGAAAACTTGGAAAATAATGAAGGTGGAAGGAAAAAAATGAATTATTGATGTTCTCTCCATAAATGACAACTGTGTGAACAATGGTCTATTTCTTCCCAATCTTTTTCTCTTTTTTGTATTGGGCATCAAACTCAGGACCTTGCATTTCCTAATCTTTTTCTTTATGCACAAGTTAAATTTTTGCATAATTGTACATTAACAGAAAATTTAACCTCCTTTCCTTCCACTTAAAACTGCATCGTGAACATTTTTAATAAAAATAATGATGGTTAACATCCAGACTATCTCAGAAAGCTTTAGTAATTATTAGATTCAAGTGAAAAGGGAAATTTGTCAATTTTAATTCATTCAACTTAAAATATTAGGTCATCATATGCATTCATTTACACCAAATTTTACTAACCTATGATTCTCTAAGTTGGGCCAAGTTTAAAGAACTCTGGAATACTTCTGAGGCCAAATTATGTACTTGAAATTAGTGTTTTTAAATTTTAGATGTGTACTTTTTCTTTCTTTTTTTTAAAAATGTATTTGGTTGTTACAGGGTCTTACTATGCAGTTCTGACCCATGATCCTCCTGTTTTCAGCTTCCCCAGCGCTGGGATTACAGGCCCATGCCACTATACCGGGACTCTGTGGCCATGGTGCTGGGGATCAAACTGCACTCCCTGCACTTGCCTAAGCAGGCAGTTTAGTCTGCTGAACTATCTCACCAGTCCCAGTTGTGTACTTCTTCTGACAATTTTTACCAAACAGTTCAACTGACAAAAATCTTTGACATGAGCACAATCAGATAA
>NW_004524838.1:1862119-1867497 GCF_000260255.1 Octodon degus | reverse complement strand
CCAAGATTTGTGAAGGCTTCAAATACTCTATGCTTGCGCCACATGAGCATACCCCAACTTCTGAGAAAACGCACATCTACTTTTAACCAGCGGTTGCAACCGCAAAGCACCACCACCTCCAAGTCCAGAAGGGTGCGCTACTTGGGGTCCACGCAACCCAGATGCGGAGCGCGAGCGCGCAGCACCCCGCCGGACACCCCGGGCCGGGGGACAGCAACGCGGGCTCGGCGGTCATTCATTACCCCTTCCCGCTGGGCACGGCGCTCTGCCCCCACCACCCTCGCAGGCTCCAAACCGAAGTCAGCCCGACAGGGGTCACACGAGCAGCTCTGGGGACTTGGAAATCGCTAGCAAGAAAAACACTTTTACAGTAACAAAAATTATCCGCGTTCTTGATTTTCCAACCCGAACTGAGGAATATTCCAGAATTCAGAGAAGAACAGTACACTCGGATGTTCCAAAGTCTAGTGTGACAGAGAGACACCATCTGGACTAGGTCCAAGGCTGCACAGGGGTGCGCGGCGGGAGACCTCGGCGGCCTCGGGCACGTCCGACCCGCGCTGCCGTCGGGCGGCGGGGCCGGCGCGTTACCTGCAGCAGGTGCAGCTGGGCCACAAGGCGCCGCGGCAGATGGAGGAAGCAGTCACGAGCATTGGTCAAAGCCACAGTCACCGCCACCCCGTCGACCGCCGACCCGGCCAGGCGGTCGCTGCCCCACATCTCCCCAAAGCGCAGCTGGGGTACTGCCCACTGTGGAGCGCGACCGACTCTTAACCCCGCAGGCCAAACGCGTCGGAGCCGGAGAGGGTCGATCGGTTCCGCCCCTGAGGCCCCGCCCCCTCCTCCGAGGCGCGGCTCCCCTCGAGCCTCGTAAGGGGGCGGGGCAAGCAAGCCTCTGCCACTCATTGGTTCTCTCCTCCAAACAGCGGCGGGGGACGGCACTGTGTTCAGTGAATTCTAGCTCTCAGGAAACGATGGTCGACGCTGTCGATTCTCTAGCCAATCCTGGAAAGTCGTGGCCCGTCCCGCTCTGTTATTGGATAAATAGTAGGTTAGCAAGGCGGATGTTGTGCTCCAGGTCAGCTTTAGAGCAAGCAACATGGCGTCGAGCGACGGGCAGCTTGGAAGTTTATTCGACCACCACGTCCAGAGGGCGGTTTGCGACACAAGGGCGAAATATCGAGAGGGCCGAAGGCCTCGCGCGGTGAAGGTGAAGTGATTTGTTTCATTCTTTATCTTCTGTAGCTCTGTGAGCCCCCGCTCCACAGGGCCCGCCTAGATAAAGGCAGAGCGAGACTGCCTGTCAGATCCTCCATGGAAAATGGCATGCGGAACCTTGGCGTAGACACCAAAGGGTATTATTACTCGTTTGCTTAACTATTAGATCGTCATTGTGCAAGAACAGGGCGTTGTTTTAGTCTTTGTATTATCTGTATTTACAATAGTGCTTGTCACATAATAAGTGCTCAAAAAAATAACGTGACTTCCCAGTGATGTCTACCGAGCCAACTGCTAGAGAAAAATGACAATTGAGAGTAGCTTGTTATATGTTATAGTTACATTTCCTCACACCTGTAGTATATTCTTTATGGAGAGACTGTAGCATTTTAAAACATTTTCTGTAGAGGCTGGGGAGAGCTCAGCAGCTTAAGCGCCTGCTTAACAAGCGCAAGGTCGCGAGTTTGATCCCCGGTACCACCAAAAAATAAAAAATAAGTTAAAACATTTTGTGTTTTTCACAGGTCAAGTTGAACAACGCTTTACGACAAAAATTAAGGGCAAATTTGTCCTAACTTTATTTGCAAAACACATTTAATGAGTCTATTTCTTTAGGTCTATACAATCAACTTGGAATCTCGGTACTTACTGATACAAGGAGTTCCTGCAGTAGGAGCAATGAAGGAATTAGTTGAACGATTTGCTCTATATGGTACAATTGAAGAGTATAATGCTCTAGATGAATACCCAGCAGAAGACTTTACAGAAGTTTATCTTATTAAGTTTATGAATTTACAGAGTGCAAGGTAATGTGCAAGTTAAGCAGTGTCTCATTCCCTTCATTCCTATTGCTGTCATTTTGGCCTCAGGTTTCTCGCATTCATACTGAATTTGCTAAAAACTTAACGTGGCCCTTTATTACTCTTATCTCACTGCAGTCTTTTAAAAGGCTAACCTTACCCAAACTTATTTCCAGCCCTTCATTCCCATCCTTAACGCTTGCTATGCTGTAGTATGGTAGACTAAAATTTGAATGTGGAGTATGTTTTCTAGTACTGCTTACTAGTTGCATAACTAGCAAGTAATTTAATCCTGCTATGTCTATTTTTTCCTTTTTTAAAATCCAGGTAGTAAAAAACCTATATCTTGAGGGATGAGGATGAAGTGAGACAACTTGTGTAAAGGGCTTAGAAAAATGCCTTCTGTTCAAAATGCAATAGACATTAACTATTATACTTCCTATTATGTAAATTAGCTCCATCTTTCCTTGACATCTATATAACATAAATGTACTCCATTAGGCTGGAGTATGCAATGCCTTATCTACTTTTGTGTTGCTCTACCTTCTGTATTTTTTGATTTATTTTTTATTTTTTGAAGAGAGTACAAATTAGTATTAAAAAAAAAATAGAAGTGATACAGAATTTCACTAAACCATTTCATAGTATTTGTTGTAATCCATAGTGTTGTATTCCAGCCAGTTACTCATATTATGAGACATATGCTTGTAAAATTAGAAGAAAGAAAAGACATGTATAAGAAATTGAGAAAAGGGCCGGGGAGATGGCTCAGTGGAATAAGTGCTTCCCAGGCAAGCACAAGGGCCTGAGTTCAATCTCCGGTTCCGAAAAAAAAAAAAAAAAAAAGATTTAGCTTTTTTCCTTCAAATATTCATATGTGTTTGCTTGTATTATTCCAATGTATTCTTTGTACTTGGAAAAAAAAAAAGAAATTGAGAAAAGAAAAAGTGCAGTCAGTTGAAAAAAGGAGACAAAACAAATATTATGTGCTCCCTTCCATAGACCAGCAGAAATGCACAGTACAGTTGTCCAACCCATCCCTCTTACATACATAGATAAATCTCTTTCCCCCACTCCCTCTCCTGTGTGTTTATCCCTTTTCTTGTCAGTAATCTGATCTGAGACCCATCCTTCCCTGGCTATTCATTCATATTTCTTCTGGGCTACCAGTAGCTCTGATATACAGCAACAAAAACACTTGTTTTTATGCAGTCATATGTTGTTGTCAAGCAGCTCTTCTAATTTCACTTTTCTAACCAATATGCCAGCCCCTTATGATTAGGAAAGCATGTAGCACATGAGTTCAACCAGTAGCCCACAGGTTGGACAAAAATGGCTTGCCTAGGTTGCTTTGAGTGAAGAGGAATTGCTTTGAGCTTCATATAAAACAGGGGTACCTTGGTTCATAAATGCTTTTGTTTGCAAAGAGAAGTATTTGGCAAAATCTTGTTTTTGTTTTTGAGCTCTGCACTGAGTGATGAACACAGCTGTAGCCATCTTTCCTGCATAAATGTGAACATAGTCATCTTTTCCAGAATCGTAGAATGAATTAAGTTCGTAAACCAAAGTACCACTGTACATAATATAGTTAATGTATATAAGTAACAAAACTCGCTTTTTCATGTATTTATTATAATGCGTATAATATTATTGTATGTATTTATTATAATACATATCTGAATCTTTATTAATGGACCATGTTGTCATGTATTTCTGTTTAGGATAGCCAAGAGAAAAATGGATGAACAGAGTTTCTTTGGTGGATTGCTTCATGTTTGCTATGCTCCAGAATTTGAGACAGTTGAAGAAACTAGAAAAAAATTAGAAGAGAGAAAAGCTTATATAGCAAGAGCTACTAAAAATAAAGGTATAGAGACTTTTTTTTAATGTCTTTAGCGCAGGGTCTACAGGGTCCCACTACACAGATCTGACTCATAGTTACTCATCTGTTTTCAGCCTCCTAAGCTCTAGGATTATAGGGGTGCACTACCACACCCAGTCTCAGTTGCCTCTCAGCACACCCCAGGGGCAGGGCTGGAATAGCACACGACACTGGGGGATTGAACCTGGGTCCCTGCATCTACCTAAGCAGGCGCTTTAATCTGCTGAGCTATCTGGCCGGCCCTAAGGATTTTATCGCTAAATACTTCATATGTGTCAGGCATTCTGATACATACACCATTGAGAATGCCCAGTTTAGATGGAGGACAGCCAAGTAAGTGATCACGGTATTCAATAAATTAAATCACGGGGCTCTCTGTAGCATTATATATAAAGTGGGTTGGAAAAAGAGAGCTGTTGGTTATCTCGGGTTTCCACATCCCACTCTGATTGTACAGTCTGCTTCTGGGAGGACAGATCAGGCAAGAGACTTGTACAGATCATAAAAGTGTGCCCAGCATACTGTTTGCATTCATGACAAAAACTAAACATGTTACATTCATGTAGTAGAATATTCTGAAGCTGTAAAAAAAGCATTCTATGTAGTTACATGGTAAAACTCTAAGCTCTACATGTAAGTGGATCAGAGGAGAAGTATTGAAGGTTGCTTCTGGAGTCGACAGAGGAAGAGTGGCAGGTGGATTGAAGCAAAATAAGACATGGGATACATAAATAAGAAAGAATAGGAAATACGTAAGAGAGAAAACCAGATATCTGTGGAGTAAGAAGGTGAATTTTGATAAGATATACCTTTTTTATTTTTTTAAAAGGCCTTTAGGGGGCTTGCCGATTAGCTCAGTTGTTTAAAGTGCTGCTTGGGCAAAAGCAGGTCAGGTGGGGCCGGGGAGATGGCTCAGTGGAATAAGTGCTTCCCTGGCAAGTGCAAGGGTCTGAGTTCAATCCCCAGTTCCGCCAAAAAAAAAGTAAGTCAGGTGCCGGGACTGCGGTTTGATCCCCACCTCCTGAACTAGCCAAAAAAAAATTTCTTCAAAAGGCCATTAAACCACATCAGTACATTCTTTGCTTAAGAAATAAAATCTTGCAGCCAGGTGTGGTGGCACATGGCTCTAATCCCAGTACTTGAGAGCCTGAGGCAGGAGAATCTCCGAGTTCCAGGCTAGCCTGGGCTATGTAGGAAGTTTGAGGCCAACCTGATAATACATTAGAAGACATGCCCCCCCCCCAAAAAAAAGAAAGAAAATTATTGGAGTGGAATATGGTAACAGTTTTTAAGTTTTTTTTTAATTACATGATTCTGAATGATAAAAACAGTAAGTGAACTATTTCTGTTTTCTTTCCCCACAACTTTTAAACTGTAATACAAAAAGACTATTATATGACAAAGAAGAAAGCAGTTCCAGAGCATAAAGACACAGAAGATCTTAGACGTGCCTTCCACTCAGGTATGTCTGGATTTTC
>NW_004524838.1:1851485-1861097 GCF_000260255.1 Octodon degus | reverse complement strand
AAAAAAAAAAAAAAAACAATGAAGATATTTTTGTATCATTCTAGATGCAAAAACACTAAGTAGTTTCAGTCAGTTAAATCAATCTGCCAGGTAGTGAGTTCTAGGCCCCCTTTTTAACAGCTCCTCAGGTAATTATAATATGAATCAAAGCTAAGAAAGAAAATTAATGTAAATTCTCTTAAATTCAAAGTCAAATTTAAAATGATTATTTTGTTCCTATGATAAAAACAGCTGTAGAAGAAGGTCAAATATCTAAAGATTGGGTCTTTGCATTGTTTTTACGTCTGCATTTGAAGTGAAAAGTTTTTTTAAAAAGAGAACTAGAACTAGAGTGTGTTGGGTCTGGGGAGATGGCTCAGTAGAACAAGTGCTTGCCTGGCAAGTGCAAGGGCCTGAGTTCAATCCCCAGATCCACAAAAAACCAAACAAACTGGAGTGTGCTACTTAGGTTGTCTTTTAACATTATTAATATAATCATTCTATCTTAAGCATAGAAAAAGTTAATATTTGAACTAGCTTTTTTTTTTTTTTAAGACAGGATCTCGCTGTCTGATTCAGGCTAGTCTTGAAGTTAATGTGTAGCGGAGACTGACCTCAGACTCTCAGCAAACCTGCCTCAACCTCCTGCTGAATTAGCTATGGAAAGACATCTTTGGGAGGGGGTAGGTGGTAGAAATGATAAACTGAGGGCCATGCCTTTTCTCATATTTATTGGCAGGGTTCATAAAGAGCTTTTCACATTGTTGCACATAAATTTTATGGTGTGATTTAAAAGTCTGATTTCTTTTACAGTTATATTTTTAATCTGAAAATTATTGCCTAAAACTACCAAAATAATACTAAAAACCTGTAGATACAGTTTTTAATGTTTAAGCCTTCTTAAATTTTCAGTTTATTCTGGCACTTTACTTCTTCAGGAATAGCTAACCTGAGACACTTATAAATATATAGCTGTCTCAGCTAGAACTGACTGCATTTTCAGAGTATGAAGTCTAACTCTTAGACACAGAAATAATAGAAAAACAAGTATTTTGTAGGATTTACCACAGTATCTAATAATTTTCCATTTCAGATGAAGACTGTGTTATTCTGCTTTGATTTATTTTCCAGTTTTTCTGGCATGTTTGTTGCCCATTTTTCTGCTAGGAAATTGAGAATTGTATAATTTTCTGCCCATTTATCCAAATTTTTTATTCTTCTAGGCATTTCATGTCTCTATCATATATTATCTTGTGTTTCAAAAATGCAAAACTGGCATATCTATTTGTAGTCAAAAAATAGGTAACTTTAAATTATTTAAAAGTGCTACAGAGTGTATGTTTACTTTTCTCCCTACAAAAGCTTTTTTTTCATCTTAGTATCAAACTTAGGGACTTGCATGTGCTAAGGAAATGCTGTAATGCACTACCCTTCCTCCAGTATTATTTTCTTATAAATGGCTATGGAAATTTTACTCCCATCAATATTTGGACAGGAGACTTTGCTTTGTGCCTAGGACATAGGCTGTATCTAGAATGTGGACCAACTCTCTCACAAGTGATGAGAGAGCAAGGACTAGCTAACTAGGTGTATATCCTACCTCTTCTAACTGATTTAATTTTACATTATGAAACCTAAGTTTTGGTGGTTTTCTTTTCTTTTTAAACTAGGTAATTTCATCTGTGCCAAAGCCTCCAGAAGATAAGTCGGAAGCTGTATGTGCAAGCCATCCATTAAAACAAAGAAGAAGAATATAGATTGCCAGGAGCAAGTTAGTATTCATTCATTCTCTCTCTCTCCCTCTCTCTCTCTCCCTCTCTCCCTCTCTCTCTCCCTCTCCCTCCCTTACCCCCTCTCCTTCCCTCTTCTCCCTCCCTCCCTCTCCTTCCCTCCCTCCCTCCTTCCCTCCCCTCTCTTTCCCTCTTTTGCTCTCTCTTTCTCCCTAAGACAGGGTCTCATGCTATAGTTTATGCTGGCCTTGAACTTGCAGTGATCGTCCTGCTTTAGCCAAATATTTTTTTTCCATGTATTTTTTTTAATGCATACCATTTTATAATTTCATTCAAACTTCATCTGATATAGTTTTATATATTTATAATTTATACTTACTTTGTTCATATTATATAACATTACCTTCCACATTATAACAACATGTAAATTGAAGGCAGTATAGGCACTTTACCATACAAATAAAAGAGAGGAAACCCGTATCTGTTTCTTGTTTTAATAGAAATACTGAGCAGTTCACATTCAAAAACTGTAAGTCATGATGTTTCTGAAAGCCAGGGCTTCAAAATGAAGGCAATTCTATAAAATAAGAAAGTTAATAAATTATTACAAGTTGAAGTTAGAGGGGCCAGGGAGATGGCTTAGTGGAATAGGCGCTTCCCTGGCAAGTGCCAAGGGCCTGAGTTCAATCCCCGATTCCACCAAAAAGAAAAAAAAGAAATTAGAAGCTTACATGATTTTTAAAAAATTAAAAATTTACTTGATCTGTAGCAATCAAAAAATCAGTTTTGGAAATTCTAGATTTTTTTTTTTTTTTTTTTTTTTTGCGGAACCAGGGATTGAACTCAGACCCTTGTGCTTGCCAGGGAAGCACTTATTCTACTGTGCAATCTCCCCAGCCCCAGAAATTCTAGACTTTGACCACTGTACTTTAAGCATATCTACATTTTGTCAGTGAGCACATAATTTGAAATCTGATCTCACCCAGATGGTTTCCATTTTCTCTACTGATAAAAATAACTTAAGAAGGCTCACACTCACTGTGCAGTGTCTGTGTTTCATTTTGCCCTGTCCTGAAGGGCTTCTTGTCTAAGGGATGGATTTGAACATATCAGTGAATAAGGTTTACTTCAGCTATCATGATATAATCAGAGTTTCTAGAATGGCTCTAAATAGTGGGAGTACTAGAAGAATCTTGAAAGCAAGGAGTTAGGTTCTATTTCCTTGTGAAATCACAAGCAAAGACCTAAGAGTTGGAAAGAACAATTGCTGTCCAAATAAGGCTTCTTAGCTGTTAGGATGCTGTGAATCTCCTTAGGATCTCTTTTAAATGTAGATTCTTATATGTAGAGAGGAAGAATGAGGAGTTGTTTAATGGGAGTATAGGCTTTCAGTTTTGCAAATTGAAAAGAATTGTGGAGATTGGTTGTATGACCCTGTTCTGCTGATAATAACTGACATGTACAGTTTTAAAAGGTTAACGTGGTAAACTTTCTATTAGATTTTATGACAATCTAAAAAATTTCCTGATAGATTGCATGGCAGCAGATATTGATGGATTCTCTTTTCCTGAGGAGCTCACTTTCTTTCTCATCTCTACTGACAGACACATCCAGCATTTGAAAGTGATAAACTTTGGTTACGTCAAGTAACAACAATAGTAAATTGTGATTCACTTAGTTTTGTGTATAGGCTGAGATTCTGGATTTTTCACAAGTTGTAGGAAATGCCACTGCTGCTAGTTCACAGAGCACATTTTGAAGGACAGGGCTTTAGATAATTGTCACAGCTGGAGAACTGCTGGCTAGCACAGTGGCACACACCTGTTATCCCAGTGCTCTGCAGGCTGAGGTAGGAAGCTCCAGGTTCCAGCCTAGGCTGGGCAGCTTAGTGACTTAGTGAGACCCTCTGTCAAAGTAAGAACTGTTGGCTGTTTCATCCTAAGCAGTTACTTCAGTCCACTTTGCTGTGCTGTTTTCACAGCAGTGTCTTACAACTAGAAACCTGCCTCTCTTACATTGCTTTTTAGCACACATTTCCACACAAAACTTGGATATGGGGTCTAGGAAATAAATTACAATGGGATAAATTAAAGGAAGGACTGAGATGAATGAGGAGAGCTTACCAACATGCATGTTAATTTGCATACTCTTACAATAAAGTTTGTGTATCATATGTTTGAAAAGTATAGTTGATCGAAGGAAGACCAAAGAAGTTTGTTTTTTTTTTTTAAAGAGTGTTTTGTTTGTTTGTTTGTTTGTTTTTTTGTGGAACCAGGGATTGAACTCAGGCCTTTGCACTTGCCAGGGAAGCACTTATTCCACTGAGCCATCTCCTCGGCCCCCAAAGAAGTTTTATGAGCCAAATCAATTACTAGGTTGATCTCAGTTCAGATTTGTCAGATTCATGCATGAAAAGCACAAGTGGGCTTTCATAGAACTATACCTTTGCTTCTGGTAAACATGGCCCAAACACCTCCAACAGAAGTTTGTCTTGTCTCACTGCTTTTTCAAAGTCTGTGAAAGATACCTTGCCATCGTTGTCATAATCCTAGAGAGGAAGGTGACTTTTTCATAAATGATAGCCTTTTTAATATTGTCATGGAAAATAGCTGCCTACACTAAAAGGTTTTATAAGCAAAACTGTTAATTTTACATTTCTGAAGAAGATATTTATACAGATTAAAAGGTATTTATTTAGAGAGGCCACCTTTTACTTTTTTGTTTGTTTTGTTTCTGTATTTAGGACATTGTCTACAGGGTCTCACTACACAGATTGGACTCATAGTGATTCTCCTGTTTTCAGCCTCTCAAGCTCTGGGATTATAGGTGCGCACTACCATGCCCAGTCTCAATCACCACCTCAGCACGTCCTGTGGGTGGGGCCGGCACGGCATGCTGGGCCTTGAACCCTGGCCACTGGGCTCTGCCTAAACAGGTGCTTTAGTCCACTGAGCGATCAGGCTGGCCCTTTCACTTCGTGTTTTAATACAGGTCTCACTATGCAGTTTGGATTCATAGTGATCGTCCTGTCTCAGCCTCCCTAGTGCTGGGACTGCAGGCGTGTACCACCAAGCCCAGTTCTGGGGCTGGCATGGCATGCAGTACCTTGTGTTTGCCAGGCAGGAGCATAATGCTGCCAAGCTATCTCCCCAGCCCCACTTCTTAATTTTAATAGGCATACCTTACCTACTTAGCTGTGTAAAATGTGACCATGCCTAAATAACAAGAAATTATAGGAAGTCTCTTATTACACTGCTCCTGTGAGGCAGTAAGTGCAAGACAACAAAGATATTCAAGCTAAATTTTTGTAGAATTTGTTCCTCAAAGAATCTCAAACTTGGGAGCTCAGCAGGTAGAAAGGATAGAAGTGAAGTTGCTTTATTGAAAAGTCACTAGGAGTTTACAGCAGTAATTGTTTGGGATGGGCTAGAGTAATTAAATGAAGCCAATAGGCTGGGCCTTTAAGCATGATTAATCTGTGGATGACAGAGTGTTGTTAGGGACAGAGTACGGAAGAATGGCCCATAGTAATAGGCATTGTGTGAGTCAGCAAAGCATTCAGGACAGGGCTTAGAAAGCATGTTATGCCATGCAGGATGGGACAGAGGAGGACTTGTATTATAGACTACAAATACCTTCAGTGCTTAACTGAACTGGATTGACCAAGAAGAGTTGCTTTTTTACTTCTGGGTATAACTGCATCAGGGCTGCTGAAAGTCTTATCTAGACAAAACTTGTAGTCATTGTCAGAAACAAGGTTTATTTCATAAACATTTCCCTTAAAAGAGAAGAGTGTGGACAGTACCGCAGAGGATGCTGTCTGAAGAAGACAAATGCATGCAGCTGTAGCAGTGGCTAGTGAAATTATTATTACTTTTTACAATTTCTATATTTTGTACAGGGTTTCACTGTGCAGCTTGGACTCAGTGATCCTCCTGTTTTCAGCCTTCCCAGCAATGGGATTACAGGCATGCACCAGTATGCCAGACAGCGGCTCAGCATGTCTGGGACCAGGGCCAGCATGGCATATGGTTCCTGGGATCAAACCCCGGGCCCTGCGCTTGTCTAGGTAGGCAGTCAGTCCACTGAGCTACCTCACCAACCCATGAAATTATTCTTAAAAGAAGAGAATACTCTGGAGCCTGCATAGTGACTGCCAAGTCCCCACTCAGTTTCTTTCCTGAGTCTGAGGGTCATATTAGTGAGCTGAACTGGGCCACCAATGCCTTGGATTCACAAAATCTCACTGCATCCAGTTTAGGGTCATAGTGAGAAGTTAGGTGGAAATCACTCAGTTCACAAAGAAGGACTACTCTGGATTCTATTGAGAGATGACTTCTGCATAACATTTTCTAGTGTGACTTTTCTCTACGTTTTGTCATCTTTATTGTTTTGAGGAAAAAGTGAATACATTAAAGTTTTCTGAAGGGCCTGGCATATGTACAGTATGGGTACTCTATGTAAGTCAAGTACTTTTGTTATTTTGTTATAGTAAGGAGTTAGATGGGTTGAAAGGCAGAGATCATGAAGACAAAGTAGGACCCAATTTTACATGAATTGAACCTAGCTCCCCCTCAAGTTAATGAGGTCTCAATGATAGTAAAATATTTTAAAGTTAAGCATCATATTAAATGAAAAGCTAACAGCTTTCCCTCTAAAATCAGAAGCAAGACAGGGATCTTCACTCCTGTTCAGCATAGTTCTTGAAAAAGGCAGACAAATCAGGCAAGGGAGTAAAATATGTATAGGAAAGGAAGCAGTTATGTTATTTGCAGACACAACCTCTAAAGAGAAGACCCAAAGTATTTTGCCAAAAGACTCCTAGAATCAATAATCAAATTTAGCAGTGTACCAGGATACAAAAATCAACACAAAACTGGACATTGTGGCGCACACCTGTAATCCCAGCACTCAAAGGGGCTGAGGCAGGAGGACCAACCATTACAAGTCTGAGACCAGCCTGGGCTCCAAAAAACCCCACAAAAATCAGTAACATTCTTGTATATGAATAGTGAACTCACAGTCCAGGCGTGGAGGTGCACGCCTGTAATCCTAGCTCTGGAGAGGCTGAAAACAGGAGGATCACTATGAGTCTGAGCTGCATAGGGAGACCCTGTACCAAGTACATTAAAAACAAGCAACAAATAACTCACTAAGGAAGAAATTAGAGAAAACAGTAACATTCACAATAACGTCAAAAAAAACCTACTTAGGAATAACCTAACCAAGGAAGTGAAAGACCTCTACAGTGAAAACTATACTACTCTGAAGGAGATCAAAAGGACACCAGAAAATAGAGATCCTCTGTTCTTGGATAGTCATGACCAACATTGTCAAGATGGCTATGCTCTCCAAACTAATAAACAGATTTAATGCAATACCAGTCAAAATACCAACACTATTTTTCACCTAACCAGAGAAAGCAAACCTGAAATTGAGATGGAACCAGTAAAGACCCAGAATAGCAGAAGCAATCCTGGACAACAAGAGTAAAGCAGGAAGCATCACTATCCCAGACTTCAAGATACATTACAAAGCCACAGTGACTTAAAAATAGTATGATACTGGCACAGAAGCACAAGGATCATTGGAACAGAGTAGAGGATGCAGAAACAGCCACCTATGTATTCATTATATTTAGCTATCTCATCTTTGACAAAGGGAAGACCATATGAAACATCCTGTTTTAACAAATGGTGTTGTCAGGGGCCAGGGAGATAGCTCAGTAGAATAAGTGCTTGCCTGGCAAGTGCAAGGTCCTGAGTTCAATCCCTGGTGCCACAAAAAATAAAATAAATTTGGTGCTCTGAAAACTACCTATGCACATACAAAAGATTGAATCTAAACTCACCAAAATAGTTCAAACTAAAATAAAAATGGATCAAAGATCTAAATGTTAAAACAAACAATCTGCTAGAAGCTAAAATAGGTAAAACTCTTGATGACAGGTTATATGCAAGAACTTTCTAAACAACAAATGGGATTATATCAAATTAAAAAGCTTCTGTGTAACAAAAAACAGAATAAAGAGAAAACATACAGAATGGAAAAATCAAATCTTCCCAGTTATTCCCCCAGGACCAATATTTACATTATATAAAGAACAAAAGAAAAAAAAGAAGACCACCCAATTAAATGGACAGCTCAATTGAACAGACACTTCTCAGATATACAAGTGGCCAGCAAAAAAAAAAAAAAAAAAAAAAGTTCAACATCTCTGCCTATTAGAGAGATGCAAATTAAAATAACACTTTAAGATTCCAACTTAATCCAGAAGCTATCACAATAAATCACAAATAACAAAAACCTGTGGAAAAAACACTTCTGTACTGTGGGTGGGAATGTAAAATTAGTTGAGCCACCATTATAGAGATTCCTCAGAAAACTACTAGACATTCTGTTTGCCTCAGCCATATCTCTTCTGAGTATCTTCCTCACAGAGCTAAAGTTATCACTGTACACAGTGACATATGCATACCCATGTTTATAGCAGTAAAGCTTATAATAGCTAGGTCTTGGAAGCAGTCTACAAGTCCAACAGCTCGGGATGGTCTTAAACTGATCCTGCCTAGCCTCCTGAGTGCTGGGATTATAGGCGTATGCCACCACACTTGGCAAGAAAATGTATTTAGAATGAATTTCTACTGTGCCTTAGAGAAGGATAAACGAGTCATTTGTAGCAAAACTGGATGCACCCTTGAGTCCATAATGTTAAGTGAAATAAATGATACAGTCTTGGATATCAGTTTCTCTTATATGGAAAAACTTGCAATACAAAGAGTGAAATATATAGGGAGTCATGTCTTTTGCAAAAGAAGAAGGGAACAAAGGGATGGGGAATAAGCAAGGGAAAGAGAGGGCATAAAGGAAGAATTTAGGGCTGGGGAGATAGCTTAGTAGAATAACCACTTGCCTAGCAAGCTCAGGGTCCTGAGTTCAATCCCTGGTACCACATACACAAAAAAAGAATTTGGGTATGTTTGTATATGAATCAAGTCACAAGGAGAATCATGTGCTGAAAACGTACCAATGACAAATATTCAATAAACACTTGAGGACTGGGGATATGACTCAGTGGTAGAGCACTTGGCTAGAGTGCTAGCCAAGGATCAAGCCCTGGGTTTGATCCCTGTTACTGTAAAAAAAAGTATCCTTGCAAGGTCTCACTACATAGCTTGGATTCATAGTGATCCTCCTGTTTTCTGCCTCCCTCGTGCTGGGATTACAGGTGTCACCAAGCCCGGACTCCATCACTGGCTCAGTGCACCCAGGGGCGGAGCCAGTGCAGCATGGCATGTGGTGCCAGGGATCAAACCCTGGCCCTGCACTTACCTAAGGAAGCGCTTAGTCTGCTGAGCTAACATATTTTGAATAGTGATTTAATCATTCAGCTATTCTACAAATAGTAATGAGTACCCACACCAGCCAGTCACTTGTACAACAGACAGAACAGAAAACACAAAAACTCCTGCTTTTATAAGTTATATTCATTATGAAGAAAAAGAAACCATTTTTTTTAGTTTTATATAACATTGTACTTGAATGAATATAATGCATTATAGTTTTTCATTCTTACCATTTTTGTAAGTATTATATCTACCAACTCTCTTATTCCTTCATCAGTCTCTTCTTCATATGACTCTTGGTGTATACTGTTCTTCAGCATGTCAAATATCTTCTCTCGAGATATGTAACCATCTCCATTCAAGTAATAAACTTCAAAACAGACTTTTAAATGCATAAGAAGCGTAAAGACATATAAGAACAGTTAAAATGTGATGTTTTCCTTGGTTATTTCAACATAACAAAGGATAAATACAATGTATCCATCCTAAATTTATTGATATAATACAGTATGTAGCAGAGAAATTTTACAGTAAAGTCTTGTTGATTTCTTTCTTTT
>NW_004524838.1:1849794-1851165 GCF_000260255.1 Octodon degus | reverse complement strand
AGATTAAATACCCTTTGGGATTTGGGAAGAAAGTAATACAACTCCTGGATTTTGATATTGTAACTTTAAAATGTTAAGAAGCTGCAATAATAGAAATTTTTTTTTTTTTTTTTTGTGAAACTGGGGATTGAAGTCAGACCCTCGTATTTGCCACGCAAGCACTTGTTCTACTGAGACATCTCCCTGGCCCCAATAAAAGAAATCTTTAAGCCTTCATTTATGTGTATAATTAGTACTGTGATTCTCATATGGAATATACAGTGAAATATTCACTTTATCACTGAAAAAGAATTTTTATCAGTTAACATAGTCATTTCCATAAGCCATGCTCATGTGCACTATCCCAAATTACCAAATAATCTCTTCCTGGAGAAGAATTTCCAGCTCACTGTGTAAGCACCAGAGTTTGTTCATTCATCCCACAAATGACCTTTCTGTGATCCTGGGACCACAGCAGTGAAGGAACTCTCACAGAGTTTATATCTGGTTAAGTGTTTTGGCAGATGCAACAGAGCCAGGAATAAATTCCAGAGAATTAAATGAATTGTGTCTGTTGAATTTCTCCAACCAATAACATAAGGAATTCCGATACGGCCTCCCTATAGAAAGTATTGTGATCCGAGGCTAAAGCAGGGAGTTGTAAATTTGAACCCAGCCTGGGCAATTCTGTGACTTAGCAAGATCCTGTCTCAAACTTTTAATCAAATAAATAAATAAATATATGTGAAAGATCTGATAATGTAGCTCAGTGTGAAGGTCCTAAGCTCAATCTCAAGTACTGAAAAATTATTATTTTCTCCAAATTAACATATCTTTTTTTTTTTTCCTGCTAGGAACTGAACACTTTATATATGCTAGACAAGCATACTTACTACTGAGTTATAGCCTCAGCCAACATTTTCAAATGCATAAGAAAGATTTTAGGAAGTGTGAGTAGAGGAGCAGAATCTTTTTGACAGAGTAATGCTGTCCTACCATGTACAGTAGTATTCAGCATCACAGGCCTTTGACTCCATATTAGTATTAGCAAAGGATTCACATTCACAAAATGTAGGATTTTACTTCCCAGTGAGACTTATATAGGAACACTATGGGGCTGGGAAGATAGCTCAGTGTAGAGCGCTTGCCTAGCATGTGTGAGCCTCTGGATTCAACCCACAAAACAAAACACTGCAGAAAGTTTAAAGTGGAAACTCTATTTACATGCTATCTATGAGAAATCAGATTGGGGATGGAAACAAAAACGTGAACTATCAGAGAAATCTGAAGATTTAAAAATTTGTGCTATAGGGGCCGGGGAGATGGCTCAGTGGAATAAGCGCTTCCCTGGCAAGCACAAGGGCCTGAGTTCAATCCCCGGTTCTGAGAAAA
>NW_004524838.1:1847007-1849132 GCF_000260255.1 Octodon degus | reverse complement strand
GCTTGCCTGGCAAGGACAAGGACCTGAGTTCAATCCCTGGTTCCGCCAAAAAAAAAGAATTAATGTCTGGTAGTTAGTGTCATGTCAACCCCTTTTGGTTTCTTTGATGAAAAGAAAGAATGGCCCTAAAGTAACACATGCACTGCACCATATCAGGGTCCACGTCCTGCTGAGGACAAAGGCAGCCTCAGAGACATCAGTGTTACCTGCTGATCAGAGTGGCATGAGCATGACCCTTAATTTAGGCTATGAGCCAAAAGACCCATCCTGGTGACACTGAGCAATGTAGAACCTGTGAATGGAGACTGCAGACTTTGGTAACCTTAAAACTAAGCCACTCATATCACTTGTTTTGTTTCAAGCTGTCATGAATAATGTTTGCAAGGTGGTTATACCAAACATTAACTTCATATTTTTATTTTTGATTTTACTGTATTTTTTTGGTTGAACTTTTTAAGGAGAGGTTTATTTTTTGTTTTTGGTGCCAAGGACCGAACCCAGGGCTTCCAGCTTGCTAGGCAAGCATTCTACCGCTGAGCCAAATCCCCACCCCCAACTTCACATTTTTAGAATATAAACATCAAATACTAAGTTGACAACATATATTAGCAGAAATCCCATCTTACACTTCAGCTTTTCTTCAAAAGTTCCTCGAAGAAACACTGATAATCCTCTAATCCACTCTTCTACATTTATGTAGTTATCTTTGTCTCTGTCAAAAGCACAAAACACTGAAAGAAAAATATGTAGGTTACATACATGTAGGGAATATATAATATATGGGAGGCAAATTTTTTTTAGCCTGGAGAAAAGTAATTTTATCCATTCAATCAACAAATATATATAAAGCTTTGCCTTTGGGGCAAGTATTATACAAGATGCGGGGGACACAGAAACAAGCCAGCAGAAATGGGCTTGGTGGAACCTAACATGGGTGGGTGCTCAAAGTCTCTACTGGAAAGTCTCTGGAGGAGACCTGGGGAAAAGACAAAGCCTGTGTGGTCACAGTTTTCAAGGAGATAGATTTAACACAGGATACAAAATTTATAGGGATTATTTTATAATATTCAACCAAAGAGTAAAATGCAGAAGCATGCAGGAGATCTGTTCACACACTAGAGACCCAAGCAATCCAGCCGAGGGCCAGGGTCCCACAGCAATGTCCTGCACGAGTCCAGATGAAGACCTAGAGCCCATGACAGTGTCCTCCATGAGTTCAGCTGGAAGCCTAGAGCCAGTGATGGCATCTCATGCAAATCCATATCAAGAATTTGCATTGGGAAGGTCCAAAGGTCAGTGGTGGAAGCTAGAAACTCTGCCAGCAGGTTAGAAGATCTGTGCCACTAGGTTGAGGGGTCTATATTGGAGCCAGGAAGGGACACTTCTCCCCTGAAAAGAATGGCAGCCATCCTCAGTGATGGCAAGGATCTGAGCTCCTCCAATGATGAGAACAGCTTAGTTCTTATCAGCTGAGTTCTTGTCAGGAAAAACAGCCAACAGGCTTCTCCAGAAAAATCAACAGCACACCATCCTCCCCTCTAGTTCTGTTTTTGTGCTGTTGGCAACAATCCTCAGGTGGGCCATCCACACCCAGCACCACACTGATCAGTTCAGGTGGGTGTTACAAATTGATTATTAATTAATCTACCATGCAATGCTCTATGTGAGTCGAGAAAACAGATTGGAATTGTTGTAAGGATACTTTTGTGAGTGATTCCCTGAGATTCCCTCTGTCACAGGCCCATAAGGAACACACGGTTCGTTATCCAAAATGCTCTTCCCACCAAAATCTTGAAAGGATAAAGTTACTGGAAATATGTTTTCCCTCATAGCCTTAAAGTAAAAAAACCAATCTACTCCATGAGTAATTACGAGCACTATGGTTTTGCTTTGTTTTTAGACAGGCTCTCACTGTGTAATCCAGGCTGGCTTTGGGCTCACTAGTAGACCAGGCTGGACTCAAACTCCTGATCTTCCTGCCTTAGCCCCTCAAGTCCTGGAATTAGAGGATACACCACCATACCTGGTTATTTGTGATGTTTTGTGTATTTATTAGGAACCAAGGGGATAAACAGTGAAGCTAATCAATGACATAGTTTTATTCTTAGAAAAGTAATGAAAATTC